>NC_090270.1:76849313-77156813 GCF_040414725.1 Anabrus simplex | reverse complement strand
TCTTCCCCCTTTCAAGTCGCATGCAGCATCCTTTCAGCCATCTGTCGACGTTTTCCTGTTAACAACACTTTCCGCTAGTCGACTTGTGTTGGAAAGAAGTCTCACTTGATATCTTCGAGACCCAAAATTGAGATTCCTTCTTGGCATTTGTAATCATTTTGAGCAACGGATGAGGTGTGTCTTCCTCTGAGTGAAGTTGTATAACTTCGTCTATTGCAGCTAATTCTTGATCAAAATTAGTTTCTTCATCTTTGCGATCATAATTAGTTATAGATTTATACAGCACGTATTCTGGATCTCTAATAGTGTCAAAACGATCGCAAGCACTTGCTTTTTTGTGCACTAAATCATATCTGTGACTTAGGATATTTTTCTCACATAGACTTCGGCTAGTCATCCATGGCTTCAAGAAAAAGTGGTATATTGTTGTTATGTACCATAGTGAAACACTGATCAGTACTCGAAAGAATGCCGGGCTGAGTACCGCGGACGGTAGACGACTGGCCTTCTGATCCCTACCTGGCTCAGTCCTGTGGTATCTGAAGGTGCCCGAATACATCAGCTGCGTGTCGGTAGATTAACTCGCACGAAAATAACTCCTGTGAGACGATATTTCGGCGTCTCGGAAAACCGTAAAAGTAGTTAGTGAGACGTAAAAAACAAATGGCATTAACTCAAAAGAGTTAGTCTTGAGAGTTAATTGTAGAGCCTAGTCCATATTTCATAATGTTGATTATTTACCTCTCGCATGTTACCCGTCCTATATCTACATTGAAGAATGAGGACTATCCGACCAGTCAGTGTGCTATATATAATGCTACTGTACAATCCCATTAGTAAGAACTTTCCGACCAATCTCTGTAGGCCCCCTGTGGGTGGGAACTGTAGATCACATCTACGGTAACCCTTGCCTGTCACAAAACGCTATTGGAAGCGGGACCAGGGGAATGTAGGCTAGTGACTACGGTTCACCTAGCTAAGTCTGGCATTGTTTTAATTTACTCGTACCAAACTCTTCCATTTAATCTTCCCTATCACACCTCCCTTCGTCAGCTCCTGTCTCTCTCCTGACCCAGACGCCATTAGGTAATTTTTCGCCACTTTGGTACGAGGTACTATTATTGCCGTTACACCTACTTCATGTTTAGGGGTTTAAATAAGATAAGAAATTAATTTCTCATCCTTTTTCCCCCTAATAACCAATAAAAAAAACAGTATATCAACAGAATAATCTTTAAAATACTTCCTTGTACAAGCTCTAGCTTCGGCAATACTCAGTTTTTTCAGTTATTCTTATATTTACATTCTCGAACACTCCTTTCATTACAGAAGCCCTTATTTATTCTGCGCTGTTATTAAAAATGCCGGCCCCGTAGTGTAAGGGTAGCGTGCCTGCCTCTTTACCCGGAGGCCCCGGGTTCGATTCCCGGCCAGGTCAGGGATTTTACCTGGACCTGAGGGCTGGTTCGAGGTCCACTCAGCCTACGTGATTAGAATTGAGGAGGTATCTGACGGTGAGATAGCGGCCCCGGTCTAGAACGCCAAGAATAACGCCCGAGAGGGTTCGTCGTGCTGACCACAAGACACCTCGTAATCTGCAGGCCTTCGGGCTGAGCAGCGGTCACTCGGTAGGCCAAGGCCCTTCAAGGGCTGTAGTGCCATGGGGTTTGTAAAAATGGGATTCACCAGCTTTCATTTTTTTAAATTCCTTGGACAATAGAAGGATTGAAATGAATTGTTTCATTCTAATAACCTGGCAAAAATTCGCACCACTAATACCGCTAGCATACGTAATGGAAATAAGTATTTTATTATAATAATTGTCACTTCAGTGTTAATTTTCTCTGTGAAAATGAAAACCTACAACCTATTTTCCAATCAGTGACCGGGTCAGAGATGGAATGAATGAAGCCCCCATCTTGCGGCTAGGATAGGAATTGTGCCGGCTGCCGAAGCCTGTCGCAGTCCTTTGGGGCAATGATCAATGACTGACAGATGAAATGGTAATGGAGAGTGTTGTTGGAATGAAGGATGACAGGAAAAAACGGAATGCCTGGAGAAAAACCTGTCCCGCTTCCGCTTTGTTCAGCACAAATCTCACATGGAGTGACCGGGATTTGAACCATGGAGCGCAGCGGTGAGAGGCCGACGCGCTGCCGCCTGAGCCATGGAGGCTTCTAGTTTGCTGTCTATGTGGTTTAAATCAAAGCTCTCTGTGCAAGTTAATAGCTTATTCGTCGATTAACGACGTTGGGTGAATTATCTCAGTTTAATTAGGTGGGGAGTGTGGTTGCTTCTGTGTTTACGATATTAGCTGTTAGATGGAGAGATGTTAGTTCCATATATTTTTAAAGTGTATTTTTTTTTAAAAAAAAAGAATCTGTAATGGAAGCCCTTTCGCCCTTCGTATCCCTTCCCTTTCTTATGCCGATCCCTCCATTCCCCGAAGGATCAGGTCTCTTCCTTTCTCCCTTTGTTTATTGTTGAGAGATGATGGTTGTACTGTACTCCCTCTAAAACAATTTTACCTCCACTATCACAATACAAGCCTAGAAGTAAGAACTTCCCAGACAGTCAACATGTTATACTAATAAAAATGGCGTACGGCCGGTCTCCATAGAGTCCTGGTGCGGGTCTTTTTCGAGTTGACGGCCTGAAGGTAACCTGCGCGTCAGTGAGATGAATTCTAATGAATGAAGACGACGCAAACAGCCAGCCCTCGAGCCTTAAGAATTAACCAATTAATGTTAAAATCCCCGAACTAGCCGGGGATCGGACCCGCGACCCCTTTGACCAAAGACCAGCATGCGAACAATTTACCTATGGAACCATGTTACGCAACAAATCTAGGAATAAGTACATTCGGGTCACTAAATATTGTACACAGGGGTACGAAACATTCACCATTGTAAGTGCGAAAGCTCCACGTCTGTAGGTCTATGTTGATGCTTGTACTGCCCACCCTCATCGGAGGGTCTGCCTTACAAGGGCTGCACTCGGCTAGAAATAGCCACACGAAATTAAGATGCTTGTACTGATAAACTTTAATTCTCTGATGTGTTCAGCAGTACCGCGAGCAAAGCACAATTTCTGTACTAGAACGTGTGTGTGTGTGACTGGTGAAGAGAGTAAACCAGCTATGACGTAGCGATCGTTCATTGTGTTTGTAGAAAGGAACTAATGGACTCGGCCGTCTCGACGCTCTGTGGTGTGTCGTGGCGCCCCTACGAGGCCTCTCAGATGACGCGCGACACTGGTCCTCCGCCCAGTTAGCGACTGTACCTAAGTTACGAGTTCCAGACACAGGAAACGGAGATGCTTGAGTGTGAAGAAATGACACAGAAGAGCTAGGAGTCATGGGCGAGTAGCATCGCCATCGGCTTTTCGATCAATCACTGATCTGCAGTTAGGCCTGCCGCCCAGATGGCAGATTCCCTACCAGCTGTTTACCTAGTTTAAAAAAAAATGATTTCAGGAAGTTATAAATTATCAAGTATCTCTCTTGATAAATTATTCTACTTCCTACTTCCTATAAAAGAGTATTAGCAATTTCCAGGCATTGACAGATAGGAGTCTCCTCATTTTCACCTTCCCTGTCCGATCTCGCGAGGGCAACTCTTGTTCTTATCCAAGCCCACTGTATTAAGTTCGCGAGACCCAGGCGACCTTTAATTTTCCCTTCCTTCGCGTCCCCTTATTTTTCCGAAGCTTCTTTCTATAAAAAACTATTATTTTAAAGTAGAGTTTTCCCTTAAAGTAGGAACCACAACCACCATCACCATCACTTTTCACTCTGCTGCTCAACCTGGTGGGGTTGAGGGTATGAAGTTTGTCACACAAGTGTATTTAGCTCTACACTCCCTGTGGTGGTGGTGGTGGTAGAAAACATCCACCATATCATTAGCCTGTAGTAAGAGGCGACTAAAAATCCACAGTTCGAGCCCTTCAGGCAAGCAACTCAATGCAGAAAACATCCTAGGGATATGAGCTACCAATTCTAGATAAATTAAATATAATAAAGTAAGATAATATAAACTTTATTTCTAAAAATTGCAATCCTTTTCTTAATCATCGTTATCTGGTCGATTAGATCACGGCCGACTTGATGCGTCGCTCTAGCTAGCTCAGCGCAACGAGGGATCCAGTCGGCCGTGATTAGATTAGCAGTTTGCCTTTTTCTCCACTACGATCGCTAATGTGACTCATTGCATTGTATCATTTAAGCACCACTACGAGCGCTAATGTGAGTCAATGCATTGTATCATTTAAGCACCACTACGATCGCTAATGTGAGTCAATGCAGGGTTTCACTTAAGCCCTTATAACAGTTATCAAAAATCAAAAAACGCCAGGTATTGGACCAAGGAACACATTGCAGAAAGAATTATGTAAATAAGTTAATTTGGCTAGAATGTGAATCCAAAAGAAAACGAGCAAAGAAGAAAAGTGATTTTAGGCTGTTTTCCGGAACTGCATTTAGGCAGGAAGTTCTTCAATGTTTTTATTTAGATAGAGCTATCGAGGACTCAATTTGAAACCTTTCCGGTTCCTTCAACCCTTCAACTTTCGGCACAATTGAGAAAATTGCTTAATTTTACGTTTTTCGTAGTATGGAAACCCGTACTTTGTCTGCTAAGAAAAATTTTCAAAATTAAAAGGGATTCAAGGGGCTTTCATCTAGAAGGCTGCTGACCATGGGACACCTAGCTAAGTCTGGCATTGCTTGCATTTATCCCGCTTGTGTAGGTCTCCTCACTTCCATCTTTCACGGTATTAAGTGTGCGAGGCACAGGAAGTCTTTCATTTCATCGCCCTGCCCTGTTTCTTGCTTCATCGTTCGCAGTGTCGGACCTCTTCCATTTTCCTTCTGATTAGAGAATGTTCGCCCAGTTGTACTTCCTCTTAAAAAACAATCGCCACTACCATCATCAATCAACTTAAAGATATTTGGATTAGCACACACTGTTGTAACAGCATTACGCCAGCATTGCATTTGCGTCTCTGGAATAGAGCCCTGCGCGGATATACGAAATAATATCCCCACCCCCTCCTTCATCCGCACCCGCAACCACGAATGGTCATCCACGTATATTGTAAATAATGAACTACAGTATATTACACCCAAGGTACTGAAACGGATAGATCTGTTAAGGGGAGTCGGAAACAAACAAAAATTAAAAACTGACTTTTTTCCAAATGTTACCTCATTCAATTATTTGGACTCTGCTAATTAAAATGGTGTATAATTTATTTTAATATGACACATGGAAGCATTTTAAAGAAATATTTTAAAATATCAATGCATAAGTGTCAAATTGGGCAACTTAAACATATATATAAAATATAAATATCTGGAACCCTTTAATCTAGAAGGCTGTGGTTTTCACTGTTTTATTCCTGAATGTTATGCGCAGAGGTTTCCGGCACTGCCATAACAAACATTTCAATGGTTTCGATTAAATAGAGTTGCATTTTAGGCACTGTTGTGAGTAAATGTGTGAGTGTACATTCTGTTTTACTTTGAAATCATATTCTGAAAAATGACTTTTTTCACATATTTCACCCATTATCTCAGAAACTGCACCGAATAGGCAGTTCATTGTTTGCGGAGAGTTGCCTTGTGCCATGATACAGCTACTGAACCAGATAAAAGCACTTCACATGTATAGTTTCTGATTTACATATACAGTGGAAACTTGGATTGCGATCATAATTCGTTCCGGCAACATGCTCGTAATCCAAATCACTCGTATATCAAAGCAAATTTTCCCATAAGAAACTCTTGAAACTCGGATGATTCGTCTACAACTCAAAAACATTTATTCGCATAACAAAATATAACGTAAAACAATTAAACTGCACTTTACCCTACAATAGAATTATTGTTGGTGTGAGGGAGACGAGAGATGACATGAGAAGAGTTACTGTGTAGCACGAATTTCACTACCGGAATCTTTTTTTCTTTTTTTTTTTTTTTTTTTTTTTTTTGCTTTACGTCGCACCGACACAGATAGGTCTTTGGCGACGATGGGACAGGGAAGGGCTAGGAGTGGGAAGGAAGCGGCCGTGACCTTAATTAAGGTACAGCCCCAGCATTTGCCTGGTGTGAAAATGGAAAACCACGGAAAACCATTTTCAGGGTTGCCGACAGTGGGGTTCGAACCCACTATCTCCCGAATACTGGATACTGGCCGCACTTAAGCGACTGCAGCTATCGAGCTCGGTACTAACGGAATCACTGCTATCGATTGGCTCATTGGAAGTGTTTTCTTTTCGTGCAACTTTAACGAGGAACCTGTCCAATGACTGTTGCTTTTGCCTCTTTTTGAGGATTTCACGAAAATGTGACATTGCATTGTCATTGGACAGATTCATCCACTGTAATCATCTCCTTCATCCGACCGAATTCCTTTTTAGCCTTCTTTTCGTTCACAGGGCCCGTCGTTGGAGAACAGTTATACCACAGATGACAGAAACAAAACATGTACACTCGTACGGTGTTGACTATGCGAGCGAGGCACGCCAACTGAAGTCCAGCGCGGGAAATGATTACACACACTTTCCCAGGAAAGAGAGTGGCAGGGGGAGGGGAAAACAAAGGCACAGGGGAGGTGAAAACGTACGCAATCGTGACGCTCGTATTGCGAAACCTCACTCGCTTATAAGTCACAATTTATTTAAAATATTTGCTCGTCTTGCAGAACACTCGTAGACCAAGTTACTCGCAATCCGAGGTTCCACTGTATTTTTAATGACTTTTTTGTAAAAAATTTGGAACTTATTAAACAAATTCATAACTTTACAATCGTTTGCTCCAACCATTCCATCCTGGTTCAGTACTTATGGAAAGGGTGTAAATATAAGTAGTAAAAATATCAAAGCTCTAAATTGAATACTTCCTGAGATAACGGGGCATCTTTTCTGTAAATTAACATTATCAAGAAAGGGCTTTCCGACTCCCCTTAACGTAATACAACAGGCCAGAACCCCTACAGTCACAGTATATGAGGGATTTTCTCTTGCGACAACTACCGAGGTATTGACCTTTGTTCCTTCCTTCCATCAATTGCGGGCAGAAGGCAGTTAGGCTTAGTTTAGATTTACGGATTTATGGTCTCAAGGCTCTTTACATATCACTATTCTCCCATACCATTGTCAAGGGTCACCTAACCACAAGCAAAAATAAGAGTATACCTGAGTGAAAATTAATGAACGTCGTTTTTTAGAAATTATCAGCAAAATTATCCGCACTGCCATAAATTTGTATCCGCCAAGACACAAACTTCGCGGATATCCACATCCGTGCAGGGCTCTACTCTGGAAATCACTTCACTGTCAAATAGAAGACAAACTATGTAGTAATGCGCAACTGGCAAGGTGCTAAAAATAAGCCAATAGCCAAACAATTACTGAAGGAACGGAACTTGTGTGAAGTGGAACAAAGTTGTTGATAAACAGTAATGAAAGCTATGAACAAACCAGAGAACAGGCGGAAGAAGGCAGGAGGGAGGGGAGGGTGTTTGTTTAGAACTGAACTGGAAGACAGTTACCTTGATATAAAAAGCTAAATAGTGATACCTCCCATTATGGACACCTCTGTGAAGCGGACACCTCTTTAAACGGATATTCATTTATATAGTCGATTTTTTTGCAGATCAGAGACATGTTAAGAAAGCCTCATTTAAGTAAGCACCTCGAATCCCGCGCAATAGTTACATTCCATCGTATTCGTTTTTATTTTTTTATTTTTCAATTTGCTTTACGCCGCACCGACACAGATAGATCTTATGGGACAATGGGATAGGAAAGGGCTAGGAGTGAAAAGGGAGGGCCGTGGCGTTGATTGAGGTTCAACCCAGCATTTGCCTGGTGTTAAAATGGGAAACCACGGAAAACCATCTTCAGGGTTGCCAACAGTGGGGTTCGAACCCACTATCTCCCGAATGAAAGCTCACACCTGCGTGATCCTAACCGCACGGCCAACTCACTCGGTTGCGATTAAATTCCCCGAACCGGCCGAACCCGGAAGCCTTTGAATCGAAGGCATGTACGCTAACCAATCATCTACAGAGACAGTCCGCTTAGAAAACGAAATTTTAACATTCTGAACATTAAGATAACTTATTATATTGGACGTGTTATTGGGTCATTAAACCACATATTACCAAATTACCTTCCTTTTTCCAAAATTTGTTTTGTATCCCCAGTCGGATACAGTATTCGTACAGACTTATAAGTAATCTTTTCAATAGGCATAAAATGTCAATTTTATTTGAATTCAGTGATTTATACATTGCATCGCATCTAATTGTGACAGCGGACACTGTAGGATGGGATGTTTTAAAGAAATGTTCCCGTGTTTTTCATATAGCCCTAATGAAAGGACAATATACGTGCATTTATTCTAAGATGAGTGTTAATACTGATATAGACTGTTAGAAGATAGCATTTTAATACACTCATTATAAAGCAAGAGTATATTTATATACATTATTTCTTTCCTATATATTTATTTATCATCTGAATTATTTTAATTGTAAATAAGTGTGATCTGTTCCAAATCGCATGTGCCTTACGAAATAAAATTCCTATTTGGTGAAAAGAAAAAAAAACCACACACACTCGTGGGCTGGTTAGCTTCTGAACCCTTATTTCGAATGTTCGTATTATATGAATTTCCCATATTTATTTTTCTTAATTTCCAAATTTACAATTTTTCAGCGCAGGCAATCAAACCAGTTCGTAGGGATAAGCAAACTTCATGAAATATCTTTTCCTGACAAAATTGTATATATGTATAATTTATCAATTAAGTTTGGCTAGTTGTACTTCCTCATAATTCAAAAATAAAAATTTGATCCCACAGGAGTGCTGTAACGTGCTGTAGCTGTCAGATTTAAACAATTTGAAGTGGCACCGATCTCACCCGGTATCGAACCCTGATATCAGTTGTCTATCAGTATTTCCTCAAACCTTTATTAATATTATTATTATTATTATTATTATTATTATTATTATTATTATTATTATTATTATTATTATTATTATTATTATTATTGGAGTGTTATTCTGAAACATAATATGCTAACAAGGAAGGTTTTACTCTCCAGGTACGATATTTCGTCTCTACCACTCCTTTTACATTCTGTCCCTCCTGAGATAAATCAAAATTGTGTCCTGACAACTCCTAAACACTCAACCTAATAAACACACATTATGTCTATAGAAGGCTACGGCACTGACCGAGGAACATTATAGGGGTTCTTTGTAAGTGAGAGATATTCCATTTAGTTGTGAAGAACGTCAAGATTCTCACCTCGAACATTCCAAATGAGAGCAGCTAACTAGGCTGATGCTATTATAACCTAATAGCTAGTAAAGTAGCGCTCACTCGCTCCTGACAGCTGCCACACATCCAAACAGCCGTATTAGGAAGTCGTGGAGTGATTTATTCCATCAATTGTTTTCTTATTATAGCTTGCACGCATATTACTACAGCACGTTGTTTACTTCTAATGGAACTTCCAAATTACAGGTGAGCCGACCGGATCTACACAATGAAAACAAGTGTTGTAACAGTGACCGAGGCTGAGCAAACAGATGTGATATAATATTTTGAATTTCGATTCTCATGTTCATTGCTGACAATGTGGGAGGAGAATCATCATCGTCATGTAAATGGCCAAATATTAATGCATTTAAATTATAATTGCGTATTAGGGTTTGTCTTAGAGTTTTAAATGGTCAGATATTGTCGTATATATAGACTATACATATACGTACCGTGATACGTACATAGTAATTATGTATTACGGTTAGTTTCGGAATTATTACTACTACTACTACTACTACTACTATTGTTATTATTACGATAGTTGGGGCATGTCATGACAACTTTTTTCTAAGTCAGAATATTCTAGTGCAATGCCTGGTCATTCTGTATTTAACCCTCGACGACCTTCCCTATTTCTCAGATTAAAGGCACACAGACTTGCGTATTAGAGGGATTTAGTCTAAGAGGGGTTACACTGAAGAAAACTGACAGACCTTCCAGGGCATTAGACTATACTTCATTGTTTGTAAACCTGTAATATGTGTGGCCAAAGTGCGATCATCACCATACAGAAGACTCCTGAAGTCGGGGGCCATGGGTTGGTCGTATCGAACAGAGTTGGGATGAATACACATCCTTGGGGAAGGTCATTCTTCTGCATTCTCCATCGACTGCGCTGCCCATGGGGGTCCACAAAGAATCTACGGGGCGTCTCCGAAGACCGTAAAAGTACTTAGTGGGACGTAAAACAAATAACATTATTATTATTATTATTATTATTATTATTATTATTATTATTATTATTATTATTATTATTATTATTATTATTAAGAATCTACGGGTCTGGGAAAGAATGGGAGTAAACCTGGTTAGCTTGGTATCCTTGGCTAGATTCTAGATCTTAACCAGTACTAGTTGAATACTGACGGTGTCGTACGCTGCTGACAAATCAACGACTTCCACTCCTGCCACCTTACGATCTTCAGATCCATCCTCAACAAACTGTGCAAGATTCAGCAGCTTCCCAGTGAAGCATTTAAGAGGACAAAATCCAGCTTGCTGAAGTATGAGAAAGGGACCAATTACAGGGAACATACGATGCAAGACCATTCTTTATAAAAGTTTATATACGTGACACGGAAACGCAACTGGTCTGAAATTCCTTAGATGGTTTCCTTCTTTGCCAGGTTCCACTACACCAGTCACTCGACTCTAACGCCATAGCTCTGGAATTTGATATCTGCTGTACGCCTGGAAAATGTGTTTCTTTGTTATTAGGCCAAAGTGCTTAACCTGATCTGTTCGGTCATCATCCAAACCAGTTGATTTTCCAACTTGCTCTGTAGTAAATTACAGTGCGAGTCTCAGTCGAGTTGCCGGTTATTCTCTGTGCCGTGTCTGAACGAGTGGATGACGTAATAGCCGCCTGGGCCATGCAGCTCATCCAGTGATATCATGCTCTCAGTCTGCGAAAAGCTTCCGTGCAGCGCGATTCCTTCTTATACAGCAGTAATTGATCTGTTGACCGACTCGTTGGCTGAATGGTCAGCGTACTGGCCTTCGGTTCAGAGGGTCCCGGGTTCGATTCCCGGCGGGGTCGGGGATTTTAAGCTTCATTGGTTAATTCCAATGGCCCGGGGGCTGGATGTTTGTGCTGTCCTCAACATCCCTGCAACTCCACACACCACACGTAACACTATCCTCCGCCACAATAACACGCAGTTACCTACACATGGCAGATGCCGCCCACCCTCACCGGAGGTTCTGCCTTACAAGGGCTGCACTCGGCTAGAAATAGCCACACGAAATTATAAATTATTATTGATCTGTTTAGTGACTTTCGTGGTTTCTGAATTGAGTGTTGAATAGCGTATTTTCGTGTGCTGTGGACTTTTAAAACATGAATCTGCTGGGGAGAGTAAGAAGAGAATGTTCCGAACAATTTTCTGAACAATTTTCTGGAGCAGGAGTGTCAACGAGTTACGAAATCAACCGTTTCCTTCTTTGCCAGGTTCTATTACAGCAATCGCTCGACTCCTACGTCATGGCTTTGGAATCTGATATCTGCTTTACGCCTGTTGAAGAGCTGGAAAAATTTATTTCTTTGTTATTAGGCCAGAGTGCTTAATCTGATCTGTTCGGACATCATGGAAACCAGTTGATCTTCCAATTTTGCTCAGTGTGTTCAGTGCTAAATTAAAAATAGGTCTCTTTTTAGAATTTACAGATAGGTCTTATGGTGGCGATGGGATAGGAAAGGCCTAGGAGTGGTAAGGAATCATCTGTTGTGTTAATTAAGGTACAGCCTGGTATGAAAATGGGAAACCACGGAAAATCATCTTCAGGGCTGTCGACAGTGGGGTTCGAACCCACTATCTCCCGAATGCAAGCTCACAGCTTCACGCCCCTAACCGCACGGCCAACTCTCCCGGTAAAAAATAGTTAAACAACAGACGGTCTTTACTGACGAGAACATTCAGGATATTCGTGAAAGACTTGAGTATCCCCCCCCCCCGAAAATTTGTACGGAAATTGGCTCAGCAGACTGAGGCCATAATTCTTTTGCACCGCATGCGGAAAGAAAACTGAAATTTAAGCGTTGCAGGGTCACAAAAGTGCAAAGTTTAAGTCCAGCCGCAAGAAAATTTTATTGCAATTCATTTCTTCAGTCTGTCAACAGTAGTGAATGAAATACAGAATTAAGAGCAGTTTTGTGAAACATGTGATTTTAGTTGAATAATCGTGTCGTCGTCTTCTACCGTTTTTCCTACATCTGTGGGATCTCAGGAGCGACTGTATCACACATGTAGATTTGGCCGTGTTTTACAGTCGAATGCCCTTCCTGACGCCAACGCTATGTTGAGGGATGTAATCACTACCACGTGCTTCTGTGGTGGTTGGTAGTGCGATGTGTTGTCCTAACACGAAGGGGAGAGTTTTGGGACAAACACAAACACCCAGTCCCCGATCCAGAAGAATTAATCAGATACGATTAAAATCCCCAAACTGGCCGGGGATCGACCATAGGACCCTCCGAACCATTGAGCCAAGGAGAAAGACATTTTCATGGACGAGTAAATTCGTAAAATATCCCGTATTGGTAATGCGAGAATTCAAAAATAATTAATGAAACTCCACTTAATTATCTTAAAATTAAAGTTCTGTGCGTATTAGACTTTATCAAATGCTTTGACAGTCTAAATGAGCAGGTGACATTCTACGCGTACGCAGACGACATAGCACTAGGCTCATCAAACCAAGAGGTCCTACAGGAGTGCATGTTTCGCCTAGTATCATGGGCAGAGAAGATTAAGTTGGAGATAAACAAAAGACATTACACATCATATTTAGGAAAAGAGGAAAAATAACGGGTAAAGAACAGCTATCTCTCGCACCAACCCAAGAACTGATTAAATTGGCTAAGGACTCTACCTCGGAATAACACTACAGACAACTGGAACTACCTTCACCAAACACGTCAGAGATAGAATAATGGCAGCCTACTGACCATCAATGATGTAAAGCTCCTGCGTAGACTCTCTGTATCTACTGCTATGAAGATTTTCAATACCAAGTTAATGCCTATACGGTATGGTATAGACCTAATATGGATGTACCTCACCAAAACAAATCTTAAGGAGATCGAGCATCATATCTGAAGAGATTACTGTGTTTTCTTAAATTCACCCCATCTAGGCTAACATACAAGCTCCTCAGAGACTTTCTTCATAGAACAACTAAGGCAAAACACACTTCTTCCATCTACAAGGGCATATCAGACATTGTTAGAAGAGCTGCAGAGCAAGAGAAACGAGATATGGTTAGAATTCTACGCGACTGAAGCAATGATTTCTTCAGAATGGAAAGATGCTGACTATGACCTGCGACACACGATGACGAAGTTCGCAGTACATTGATTCCACCATTGTGTCTGCAGGAAGAAGACCTTTCACGTCCCGGACGAAGCCACTTGTGAATGTGAACTGTGCGGAAGTGCGAAAATGGCAAATGTAGAGGTTTTGAAATATGGTGGTGGTGGTGGTGGTGGTGGTGGTGGTATGTGAAATGTGGTGATGGCGATTTGTTTGACCATAACTGGTGATCAAGAAGTTGTAGACCATAATTGGCGGACAAGAGGTTGTAGGAATACCGACATTTTAGGAGGTGCTTGCCATCTTTCTAGCTGGCATTGAGGTCTAGAGGAGATTTTAGGGATGCGTTGTTGCAGTTGAGACATACAGTGTTTCTGGATTGGGACTTGGATTAAGGGGATACTTGACTTACATTTGGCTTGTTAGGAGTGAAAGGAGACATTTGATGAGCTCTATCGTGGTAAGAGGTTGCGAGTATGTTGGGTAACTGGTATTTGATTTAGATTTAAGTTTATGAGAAACGGAATTTTTTACTTTGGTGGTTGGGGTTGCAGGTGCTGACTTCCAGTGTAATGAGCCTTGTCTGCCTTTTTGAAGAAAGGGCATCCAGGATAGGAAGCTGCATGTTTGCCGAAGCAATTAGCACATTTTGGTTGGTCACGTGGGACTAGGCAATCAGAGTGGTGATGGTGATCCCCGCACCTGTTGCAGCGGGTCTCGTTGGGGCAACTTGCGGCTGAATGGTTGAGCTATCGGCAGTTGTAACACATGAAGATCAAAGGAGGTTGTAGGCGAGTTTTACTTGGGGAGGGTTCGGCTTTGGTTCTCGGTGGGTGCTTTCTTGGAGCCGGAAGAGGGAGGAGATTGTGATTTAGCTGCAGGTGGTTTTTATGAGTTTCTGGTAACTGAGTATCAGTTTAGGTAATTTTTAAGGTCATTGGTTAGGCTATTTTGATATTTGTTTGAGGTTCAGTTTGCTTGATTTTGTTAAGTTTTCCTTTGGTTGCTCTTACTTGACTGTGAGATAGCGGTCCCGGTCTAGATAGCCAAGAATAACGGCCGAGAGGATTCGTCGTGCCGACCACACGACACCTCGTAATCTGCAGACCTTCAAACTGAGCAGCGGTCGCTTCGTAGGCCAAGGCCCTTCAAGGGCTGTAGTGCCATGGGGTTTGATTTTGGTTGCTCTGGTTTGCGTGGATTGCGATTTGGTTGCAGGCAATTTTCATTGTGGAGTTACTGACAATGGGGTGTCAGTCTGAGTAGTTTGAGAAAAACTTTCACTGAGTTCAGAAGTGACTAAGATGATGTAGGAATATCATTAATGCATGATACGCATTTTGCACTCATTAATTGTGGTTTTTTTTTATTGTATGTATTTCGTTTATGGCTATTGGTTGCAATAAATGTTTATTAGTATTAATTATGGCCGATAGATCAATAACGGTTATTTTCCTCTACTCAGTGAACAGGAAAGGTCACTCGGATGTTTCCAGCTCGGATATATGGGCACATACGTCTAGTAATTCAATTAAAGCACTGCAGTGTTGCCAACTTATATTTTCAAGATCCGCTAAATACTACTAAAAATCCGCTAAAATTCCGCCAAGAAATCCGATCTCGAATAATGAGCAATAAAAATGAGCAATAATCATAATAATAATAATAATAATAATAAATAATGATAAAAGTAAATGTCTGCACTCACCTGATCTGTGAGTTTCACTGGGATTAACGCCCTGCCTACGAGCCGGCGAGCTAAAACTTGCAGGCGTTTTACTGCGGGGTACAAACTAGGTGAATCCCCTACCTCAAGGGCCACACACAGAACAGTCCAGTTCATTAAACGGTCTACCTTCGTAGCATAAATATAAATGTTACTCTCTCACAGTTTCATTATCTGTCGTCATTCGTCAACTAGAGATAAGTAACCTTTCCTCACGCATTACAAATTTATGATACCACGATCGCATAACATCAAATCAAATAACATGTTTTTCTCATGTGATTGCTAGTTCCTGACAAGAAATACGGAATAGCTCGGAGACAGACTGGAGTTCAAATGAAAAAAAGAACGTAAAATGGTTAAAACACTAAATTCCGCTATAATAAATCTAGAATTCCGCCAAAAAATCCGCTGTCCGCTAAATGACATATTTCTCCGCCAACAGTCTTCTAAACCAAACCAAACCAAACCCCATGGCACTACAGCCCTTGAAGGGCCTTGGCCTACCAAGCGACCGCTGCTCAGCCCGAAGGCCTGCAGATTACGATGTGTCGTGTGGTCAGCACGACGAATCCTCTCGGCCGTTATTCTTGGCTTTCTAGACCGGAACAGTCTTCTAATTCCGCCAAATTTAGCGGCAACACTGTTCCGGGGACATAATTAGTGCAGCTCGATCTCCCGATTTAACGCCTTACGACTTCTATTCATGGAGTAGTTTGAAAGTTATAGTGTATAGAAGTAACTCCCACGTCACAGAAGAACTCAAGAATGCAATACACGCCGAATTTGTGAAGACTCATGAGAGTGAATTGCAGAGCGTGAACCGTAAACACGCTACAACGCCTGTCTATACACTGAGGGAGAGATTTTCAACACGCAATGTTACGGTGTAAGTTTTATTGTTGTTCTCTATTAATGTTAAAAACATTTCTTAGCAAAGTGGGGGTCCCCACTCCACGAAAAACGTAAAATTAAGCAATTTCCTCATTTGTCCCGAAAGTTGAAGGGTTAAAGGACCCGGAAAGATTTCAAATTACGAGTCTTGGATAGCTCTATCAAACTTTTTAAAAAATTCGATCACTTCCAGCCTAAATGCAATTCTGAAAAAAGCAGCCATTGTTTCTTTACGTGTGTTCTTTTTTAATCAGATCCTAGCCAAACTAACTCATTTACACCATTCTTTCTGTAATATGTGCCTTGGTTCAATACCATCAGGCCTTTTTAAATTTTTGAAGAATTCCATAGCGAATGTACTTACAAGGGCTTAAGTGAAATTCTGCATTGACTGACATTAGCGCTCGTAGTGGTAGAAAAAGGCAAATTGCTAATCTAATCGACCGGTTAACGAGATTAAGAAAATATTGTAATTTTTAGGAATAAATAAAGAATATAGAATCATAATTTATTATATTTTATTTACCTAAAATTCGTAGCTCATATCCCTAGGATGTTTTCAGCATTGAGTTGCTTGGCTGAAAGACTAGAACTGTGGATTTTTTCGATCTGATTATCCATTCATCGAAGTTGCTCCTCGTTTACGGAGACTCTGTATGAAGGAAGAATGGTAACCATTGCGAGAATCAGTGGTCTTGCTGGACCATAATAATAATAATAATAATAATAATAATAATAATAATAATAATAATAATAATAATAATAATAATAATAATAATACGAAAACATACGCAATTGGATTGTGAAGACGACTGTTGCCCATTCAGATGGCCTGCAGAATTGGAGGGCACGTGGTCAACGTCACGACGTCCTACCCCCTCACTGCTTGGCTTCCGCTAATAGGTTTACAGCTTCTCGCATACTGGGCAGCACCTCAGTTGGTCTGCAAGCGTCAGCCCAGAATTAAAAATCCACAGTTCTAGCACTTCGGACAAGCAACTCAATGTTGAAAACATTCTAGGGATATGAGCTACGAATAAAACATTTCAGTCGAATACATTTATATATAATGGAATCTAATACCTAAATTAAGTATTCGGGAGATAGTGGGTTCAAACCCTACTGTTGACAATCTTGAAAATGGTTTTCCGTGGTTTTCCATTTTCACACCAGGCTCCTTAATTAAGGCCACGGCCGGTTCCTTCCCACTCCTAGCATTTTCCTGTCCCAACATCACCATAAGACCTATCTGTGTCGGTGCGACGTAAAGCAAATTGTTCGGTTCAATACCTAAATTACAGTAAGTCAAAGAAAGGGTTTCATGATGATTTTAAAGAAAAATAACCGAAAATTAATATGCAAGACCTTACTTGACACCCTAGTCAGTAAAGGTTTGCCACCCCTGTCCTAAAGTATATAAACATAGTAGTCAGTAAGGCCTTCGATCATCACTGTCAGATCTCACCTCGTCTTTCCTTTTCAGCTTGTTGAAGAGTCTTAAATATTCTCATGACATTAACCATTATTCGATTAATAACTCAAACATTTGGTAGTTATAATATCAATGAGAAGAACAGATTTATGGGAGATTTTTTCATCAGTGACTTGAATGTCCTCCTAACATGACAGCTATGGGAAGGCTGGATTATAGTCATAAATATTTACGAAACTTTATTTCAGAACTAATATTTCATTATACTTGTCACTGCTTTTTATTACGTACCAAGGAACTTGGGAAGGAAATGTAAGTTTGTAAATTCTCTAAAGCAACCTGGAATCAGTTGAAAGTTATCAGTTAAGGACTGTCCGGCTCCATGGCTGAATGTTTAGCGTGCTGGCCTTTGGTAACAGGGGTCCCGGGTTCAATTCCCGGGAGGGTCGGAAATTTTAACCATAATTGGTTAATTTCGCTCCCACGGGGGCTGGGTGTATGTGTCTTCTTCATCATCGTCATTTCATCCTCATTACGACACGCAGGTCGCCTACGGGTGTCAAATCAAAAGACCTGCATTTGGGTTTTCCTCGGACACTCCCGGCCATTTCATTTCAGTTAACGACTACCGATGCGTGGTAAGGTTGTGTATAAATTTCAGGTTCTTTATAGAGGATCTTCGAGAATGGATGCTATTACATTCTACACCTGTGTATCACAGTACGTTAAAAGAACTACACGACAAGAAGAAAGAAATATGGAGCACGTTTTACACCACGGATGCTATGATGACTCAAGACTGGCTACGTCCAAATTACGACCTGCGACATATCATGACGCGATTCGCTGTGCATGGATTCCATCACAAAATATGCGACAAGACAAGACATCACGACCCTACTAATGACTGTTCTTGCAAACTGTGCAAGAAACAATGCGATTGGTACCACCTTCGGAAGTGTACGGAAAGAACAACGTCATTTTGTAGTGAATGAGCAATGTACGATACTGTACTTATTTCTTGGCCATTGACTGCATTAAATTCTATTATTATTATTATTATTATTATTATTATTATTATTATTATTATTATTATTATTAAATTTCAGCGTATAGCGTAATAACTGGAATTCTTCTATTAGGTTCTTCAGTTTGTAGGAAACGAATTGAGGATGAAGTGAATTTAGAAAATAACTTTAAAAGAAAACATTAACTAACAGATTATCCGACAAAAATATACCATTGGTTTTTAAAAAGTTATTAAAAGGGTGTAAATACAACTTTAACACAAATGATCTCAAACGTTTCAATAATAATATTATGGAATTAATAATAATAATAATAATAATAATAATAATAATAATATTAATAATATGTACAGAATCACACAATATAGCATCAAAGGCAGGCCTCCAGATATCCTACGAGAAAACCAAGTACATGGAAAATCTACGTCAAAATAGCAAAAGAACTCCGCTAGAGATGGAAAACGGCACAATTTCACAGGTGCCCTCCTTCAAATACCTTGGAGAAATTATACTACCATCAGGATTAGACAGTAGTGCCAATGTAGAAAGAAACACCAAACTACATAAGGCATACAGAATGACGTGGAATTACTACAACAAAAGAGTCATATCGCGTAATGCAAAATTACGACACTACAAGACAGTTGTATTGCCCGAAGCTTTATATGCCTCAGAAACCATATGCTTAGGTGGTCACTCTAAAATTACAGAAATTGAAAAGCAGGAGCGGAAAATTCTCAGGAAAATTTATGGTCCTACGAGAGAAAATGGAATGTGGATTAAGAGGAAAACAGCGGACCTCTACTCCTTCACCGACAGGTTTACTGATGCTGTACGGAAAAGGCGCCTTAATTTCTATGGCCATATCTACAGAATGAACAGCGACAGGCTAACTAAAAGATTATTCAAAGTAATCAACTCAAAGAAGGTCAAAATAAAATGGCTAGAAGAAACTAAGGCGGACCTCCAAGAAATAAATATTACAGACGACATCATGGAAAATCGTGGAGCTTTTAGAACCAAAGTAGCTAATCATAAATTTAGGGAGAAACCAAAAAAGACAACTGGTAGGAAGTGGTCGACAGAACGCAAGATGCAACACAGTGCATTCATGAAGAGATTTTGGGAGGATAAGAAGGCACAAACCATCAAACCAACTAACAAGTTCAAACGCGCTCTATGAATGGGCATAACGAAGGAAGAAGAAGAATATGTACAGAATCGACAAAACCAGACTAATCAGAAAGTTATTCGGCTACCTGTGGAACAAGAAGACAACGAAGGTATGAGTTAAGGAAGTTCGTAAAGACCTACAGAAGTCCAACATCCAGGAAGTTCAGATGTTAGACAGGAAAACATACAATGGTTTCAAGTCGAAAGAGCTGGAAAGACGGGAAGAGCCTGGACGGATCAACAGAAGAAACAGCATAGCGCCCATGTGAAAGAGTACTGGAGGAAGAGGAAACTTCACACAAAGAAAAAATGAAATTATAGCGTGATCCTCAATGGTCAGTTCGCAAATAAATATTAATGATAATATCAAAAAACCCATGGCTCAATAGCCCCGAAGGGCCATGGCCTACCAAGCGACCGCTGCTCAGCCCGAAGACCTGCAAATTAACAGATTATGAGGTGTCGTGTGGTCAGCATGACGAATCCTCTCGGCCGTTATTCTTGGCTTTCTAGACCGCAGCCGACATCTCACCGTCAGATAGTTCCTCAATTGTAATCACGTAGTTTGAGTGGACCTCGAACCAGCCCTCAGATTGAGGTAAAAAATCCCTCACCTGGCCGGAGATCGGACCCGGGGCCTTCGGATAAGAGGCAGGCACGCTACCACTACACCGCGGGGCCGGCACTATAATTATAATAATAAAAAGTGTCATTTGATAAAATCTGATGATTTATTATCCAGGATGAAACATGCATAGATTAATCAAGTCGAAACTAAAGAGAAGTAGTTTCCGGTATAACAAAGTAACTGGAATAGTATATTTAAAACGAAGTCTTAATATGCGAACATGTAAGATCTCAAACTTGAGACGAACACGAGAAAGTCGGAGACGCAGCGTTCACTAAGTCAGATTCTCATATGCACATTGCCAACAGCATGAAGTTGCCATTTTCTCATTAAGTAAAGGACAGTGGCGCGATCGCTCAGACACTTAGGTGTTTATTTTGTCGTAGATTATCATCCAAAAGTTTGAATTAAATAAAATAAACAGCCGGCGCGACACCTCCCTTTGATTATTTTATTTTATTTATTTACAACTTGCTTGACATCGCACTGACACAGGTAGTTCTTATGGCGACGATGAGATAGGAAAGGGATAGGAAAGTAGGAAAGAGCTAAGAATGGGAAGGAAGCACCCATGACCTTAATTAATGTACAACCCCAGCTTTGGCTGGTGTGAAAATGGGAAACCACGGAAAGCCATCTTCATGGCTGCCGACAGCGGGGTTCGAAACCACTACCTCCCGAATGCAAGCTCACAGCTGCACGCCCCTAACCACACGGCCAAGCGGCTCAGCAATCTATGAAGAGATCAATGTTTTATTTTTCGGTACGACAAAACATCTAACACAGGTTCTTCAACCAATTTTGCAAAGTTAGAAGCACTCTTCCTTCGAGTAAGTACACCAGTTTGATATTATTCCGATATATGTAAAACAATATAATATAATTTTATTCTGTCTAGATTGCCAATTATGATACATATAAAAAGTGAAGAGAATTTCAATATTTATTATTATCCTTGATTGCCGTTAAATGAAACGGCTAAGTGTAAGATCACGAACCCGCGGTCGAGGAGAATGTGCATAACGAGAAAGTGGAAACGCAAGACGGACGTGACCAGCAAATGAAATGGGTCGAGCTCACGACAATATGATACCTAGAGATGGAATCCGGAAGAGACCGAGAGTCCAAAGGAAGGATGTCGTCCCACATGGTCCACCTGACACTGGCTGCACAAGACAGTGGTTTACAGTATTGCTAGTTAATATGTAACACTAGCATGTACCCGACCACCATGCTATACCTTTTAAACCATTTATTTGAAAGAAAAATAAAATCATCATAGTTAATAACCGTCTTTCTTTCTTTCTTTCTTTCTTTCTTTCTTAATCTGTTTACCCTCCAGGGTCGGTTTTTCCCCATCGGACTCAGCGAGGAATCCCACCTCTAACGCCTCAAGGGCAGTGTCGAGAGGATACAACTGGAGAGAAGGACCAGTACCTCGCCCAGGTGGCCTCACCTGCTATGCTGAACAAGGGTGGTGTTGGGAAATGGCAAATTCGGAAGAGACAGACAAGGAAGAGGGAAGTAAGTGGCCGTAGCCTTAAATTAGGTACCATCCCGGCATTTTACTGGAGGAGAAGTGGGAAACCACGGAAAACCACTTCGAGGATGGATGAGGTGGGAATCGAACCCACCTCTATTCAGCTGATCTCCCGAGGTTGTGTGGACACCGTTCCAGGACTCGTACCATTTCATTCAAATTTCCTGGCAGAGCCGGGAATCGAACCCGGGCTTCCGGGAGTGGCTGCTAATCACGCTAACCAGTACACCACAGAGGCGGACTACTTTTATTAACACACATCGTTTTTGCATAATTACATAATATTGTTTGTTGCTTTCAATGCCTAGGTGTCGTGTTGGTGGATGGTATGGTACAAATGATATTAAAACAATATAAACGACCATATTATATTTTGAAAAGTTATTTTTCCTAATAGAGCTTCCAGATCAACTATAGTCAGTGTCATTCCATCTGGAGCAGTCAAGTGGGGCCACGACGTTCGGACCAAGGATTTTCTTCAAAGTTGAGTACGGTAGTCCATTAGGACGTCTGCCTCTGCGATGTAGTGGTTAGCGTGATTAGCTGCCACCCCCGGAGGTCCGAGTTCGATTCCCGGCTCTGCCACGAAATTTGAAAAGTGGTACGAGGGCTGGAACGGGGTCCACTCAGCCTCGGGAGGTCAACTGAGTAGAGGTGGGTTCGATTCCCACCTCAGCCATCTTGGAAGTGGTTTTCCGTGGTTTCCCACTTCTCCTCCAGGCAAATGCCGGGATGGTACCTAATTTAAGGCTACGGCCACTTCCTTCCCTCTTCCTTGCCTGTCCCATCCAATCCTCCCATCCCTCCACAAGGCTCCTGTTCAGCATAGCAGGTGAGGCCGCCT
This sequence comes from Anabrus simplex, assembly GCF_040414725.1. Taxonomy (NCBI): domain Eukaryota; kingdom Metazoa; phylum Arthropoda; class Insecta; order Orthoptera; family Tettigoniidae; genus Anabrus; species Anabrus simplex. The sequence continues at coordinate 77,134,123 of NC_090270.1, read as the reverse complement.
GGGCGAGGTACTGGTCATTCTCCCCAGTTGTATCCCCCGATCCAAAGTATGAAGCTCCAGGACACTGCCCTTGAGGTGGGATCCCTCGCTGAGTCCGAGGGAAAAACCTACCCTGGAGGGTAAACAGAAGAAGAAGAAGAAGTCCATAGGACAACATAATGTGCGAGTAGGCATTCTCGAGAAAATCGCAAGAGAAGTTTTCGCGTCGAATGTAAACCGATCGTGAGAACGAGATGGCAGCGGTCGAGTGGTTAGCGTTCAAACTCCGTAATTGCTGGATCGAGTCCCACTCACCGTTCCTTTCTTCTTCTTTCATATATATTGCAATTCAAAGGTAATATAAGGAATAAATTGCATGATTTTTTATTGAATTTCCAATTTTATTTGGCTGTTTTGTAATTTATAAATAATATGTTTTTGTAATGATAAAAATTCATATCCAGACAACACACTACACTACCAACCACTACAGAAACACACAATAGTGATTCCATTCCTCCATATTGTACCAGGAAAAGTTGTGGGCAAAGGGCATGAGTAGGACCTCAGGGAGTGGAACTTGGTTTTGGAGCTGATACAGAGTAGGATAGACTCGCAGAGCGAATAATAGATGGTTAAAAAATCTTTTTCAAAACAATTTATTAATTCTTCACCCTGCGATATGATTATTGACTCAAATCTGGCATTGAAATTAAAAGTTTGAAAGTAATCTTCCTGAATTCTGTTCATGAAAATGGCATAAATACTACTGATTTCAAAGTCTTTCATATGTGAGAATATGAGGTATTGAATTTCCACCTAAAGTCTTTCTAAACCTAAGCACACTTACAATTGTAAGTTGATATGAGAAATTAAATTTTGGTTAATAGTTTTCAGTTCTCAGTTCGTCACCCTTGATATATAGCACACTTGAAAAGCCTAAAGTCTTTCTACGAGATATGAAACTGAAATTTGAAATTAAATTAATCACTTCTGAGAAATTATGGGAACTCTGAAATATTTGTTCACACGCGGCACTGAAGTTTCCACTGTTCACAAATTAATAAAAAAAAAAAAATTTAGTCAGTTTGTTACTACTCACTTATGGCAAGAAATGTTGCTACAAAATGTCGAAGGATGGACATCTGGAATGTTCCGTGGAGAATCAGGATCGGCGATGTTCCCTTGACACACCATGTTGACGTTCCCGATGAGGTGATGACGGCTGGAACTGGATCATGTAGAATTGCAGCTCGTTAGGGTGATTTTTCGCACACGAAAAATTCACTTAGTGCGAGTAGCTATCACTGACACTGTCATTGACTGTTGAACACTATTTATGGCGTAATTGAAGTTAAATAAAGAATCACAGTCCTTCCTGTATGAATTACTATTTACAGTCGTTATTGAAACGTTCATAAATGCACAGTTCACACTTGAAAAGGCAAGTCGATAATCACAGTCTTTGAACACAGTCATTAAGTCACTAAGAATTATTTTCTGCTTATCCTGTTATTATAATGTTATATTACCTCAGAAAAGTTCTTAATTTTCACTCAAATTACTGTAAGTCGTATACTGACGTGGCATGAATAAAGGAATACAGTTCAATACTCGGAAAGAAACGGGTTCTGGTGATTCTACACATTAGTTTCTGCAGAAGTTCAATATCATAAGTCTACAGGTAATGACATATTCTGTGAACGTTAAATAGTTAATGTGTGCACTTCAAAAAGTTCACTCGTATTACATTCTTAAATGTCTTTAGGATTAGACTGTAGTCGCGACGCGATATACTAAATATAGTGCGACGTCTTTTATAATTCTGTCGGCGATATAATTTCGCGTTCCGGAAATACGACGGAAAGTACTTTCACCGTGACTGCGCGAACATACTGTACGCGGGCCGGTCTCTCCTCTGTCTCACTCACACAGCTGTCTACTCGTCCTTGTACTGGCTTGCTGGCTGGCTGGCCTTGGCATATATATATATATATATATATATACCAGCGCTGGGAGGGGTAGCATCTCTCTCGGCCATGTGACCGTGATTACGTAATTTCGTTGACACTTTAAATTATTATAACTCAACAACCATGGGATGAATTAATTCGAAATTCACAGGGATTAACTTTTATGACGTCCGCTATAATTCAGCGTTTGTCCCGTTGAAATTGGTTAAGGTGTTAAAAAGCTGGTAAAAGAAAAATTCTTTCGAGAAATATCTCTAGGGGAGGTGAGCTTCAAGCGACAGGTGACGTCACTTGACTCCGCCTAGTGCACTCGTGGGGTCTGGCACATACTGGAACATTCTTTACATAGATGTTCGTACGTCGGTCGGATCTTATATGCTGAAGTAATGTTTCTTTCAATTAATATGGACCAGGACCTAGGCTTTCCTGGTACAATATATTGAACCCATAATTCTACGGTGAGAATTATGTTTTTTTCTCCAATATTTATTTGGTATTAAGAAAGTACTTTTATGTTTGAAGGCAGCCATGTTGCGCTCCTACGAGCCCCGATGTCGCGTGGGAAGGTTCTTACTCACGGCAAGCTCGTGAATTGCCGGGACACCTCGGTGGGACTCGAGTGCCCGACAATTCTTTAAATTCATGGAATTCTATACAACGAGGGATTTTGACAATATAGTAAATAAAGAAATAAATAAGCAAAATTATTCGTACACCCTCCGTGAAGTTAGTGACACCAGGGAAAATTTAAAGGCAGTTAAGCCTAAGTACATGTTAGCGTGAGACCAGCGAACCAGCTACACGTGCCAAGGTCAGGGGAGGAAGAAAACGCGCGAAACGCACGGGCAGAAACAATTTATTTCCCCTGTTGTGAGTGTAGAAAAATTATAAAATTAACATCCAACATAAGTGCAAGCCTGTCCGGAGTTCTGGGACAAGTCTTATCAAAATCGGTCTATTAGACGCAAAATTGGCAGATTACACAACCAAGCCTCATAGAGGGGATAGCGTCCCTCCTGAGATTATAAAAGAAACCCCCCACCGTAGATTTTTCAGTGTCGATCTGGAACTTGAAGCCGCGGGAGCTTGCGCCCGTCGCCATTGGAAATTCGCGCCAGATTGACCGACAAAGACTTAAATACATGTCCGTGGCTAAGGTCCATATACTGAGGCGCGCGGCTGTGAGCTTGCATCCGGGAGATAGTAGGTTCGAATCCCACTATCGGCAGCCCTGAAAATGGTTTTCCGTGGTTTCCCATTTTCACACCAGGCAAATGCTGGGGCTGTACCTTAATTAAGGCCACGGCCGCTTCCTTCCAACTCCTAGGCCTTTCCCATCCCATCGTCGCCATAAGACCTATCTGTGTCGGTGCGACGTAAAGCCCCTAGCAAAAAAAAAAAAAAAAAAAAAGGGTCCATATACTTGGTTAAGAAGAAAAAGTGATTGGGAAAGTTTTGAACGTTTGCCGACGAACTAGGAAAAGTGTAGGCTGGTTGAAATATACACAGCAGGTTTTATTTATATCATCTCATGTACGCTTGAAAGTGAAGCAGAGTCTTGGGGGAAGCTATTCAGAGTAGTTCTGCTCCCTTATCGGCCGAACACCTGTCTTATTGAGGTAACGGAGAGAGAAACCACTCTGGGAACGCATCGGACAGTTGTAGTCGACTGCAGGACGAGGGAAGTTCGTGGTGCAAATTACAGAGAAAGTGCCTGATTTATATGGTAATTTTAATCTCGTGTGTGTGAAGGGTAGTGTTTGTATGAGTGAGATTGTGGAAATGAAAATGTTATCTGTGAAAATGAGCGGCTAAGCCCGAGGTCAGCTGGTGACGATGTAATCAGAATGCTGGGAATGTCACCATTGTGCAGGTCTGTCTATTTTATATTATGTTGTAGTTAGTTAGTTATTGTCTGTCCCAACCAACTTTTCAAGATGATTGTCGGGTTGATATTCGTAATTATCAGGCGAAAGGCGTTGTAATTTTCGGTCAGCGTGTGAAAATTTCAGTGTGTAAAGTTCATGTCAAGAACGGTAAAATGCGACGCTTAAAATTTTGTGTTGAATGTTCGATGAGATATCGTCCAAAGCATGGATTTTTTTGGAACGTTATAAGTAAATTTGTCGTGGCGAATATCTTAACCTCAGATGTCAGGTGAATTCAGAAATGTTGGTCGATAATAATAATAATAATAATAATAATAATAATAATAATAATAATAATAATAATAATAATAATAATAATAATAATAATAATAATAATAATAATAATAATAATAATAATAATAATGTCTACCGCGGGATAAGGAAATTTTTCTATGTTAATGTGCATTTTACCAGTATATTTTTACAAGGATCGCAGGCATATTTAGATGATTTCGGTGAAATTTGTTAGAGTCACAGTCATTAATGGGGAGGGAATTTTGAGACATCGTGTATATCAATGATACGAAAAGTCGCTGGGTGCTCTTGGACTCTCGAGGTTCGAAAGTCGTAATAATAGTAAAGTAAGCGATGTGTTTAATAATGGTTGTCGTTTTCACCAGGGGATCGAAGTATGAAAAAGGGTCTTGAAGGAAAAGGAATTGAGAGCGATGGATTTATATGTATGTGGAGATGAGAGAGATATCGCTGGAATAAAGCGAGGAGAAGGAGTTTGAGACAAGCTATATTTTTATAGAGGAAGTATTTAGGAAACGGGCTGTGTTGAGGCAGGCTGTATTGTTTTCCGCAATCAATCCGAATTTGAGACGACTATGGTGTGGAGCATCGTAAATTTATAGAAAGATTCCAAGTGAAAACGACTCTAGTAAAATGTTAAAGTCTTGGTAGTAAACATCCAGTGATTTTTGTTACGCAAAGCCCGTATGGATAATAAGATAATGAGCGACCTCAAGGATCAAAGAGCACTCTGGACACACGGTTGGTGTTGTATTGAATTTGTTCACTGGAGAGGTCATTGATAATATAGTTGGAATTGATGATAGGCGATTTGAGAATTTCGAATGCGGTAGTGATGATTATTATTTTTGAAGGCATCCACAAAATGGCAAATATGTGTTGGTAATTTTCATTTGCTTCCCTAACACTTCAGTGCACAGGCTGAGATTGTGTTCGAGGTGGAGAATCGTTCGTCACGTATATTTATTTTTGAGTTCATGTATTGTAATGGTAGAGACTTACTGTGTTTTTCGACTTGCATTCATTTGATAGTAAGAGATGTGGTTCCGTCGTGCGTATTTTGTCTGACCAGATTTAGTACTAAAAGTCAGAGTCTGTTTGAAATTGCGAGTTCGCCTGATATGTTAAGGGAGGCGTAGTACGACCCACTTTGACGCCCGACGATAGATTTAGGACGTCACATGTTATTCTTGGAGTCACTGATGATGAGACGTCCTAGGTCACGCCCGACGATAGAATTTGGAAGGCATCATGTACATAATGATTAGTGTTAGGGTGTACAGATTTCAAGTGAGCCCGACGATAGGTCTGGGATGGTAGCTGTACACACTCAAGTCTCAGTTTAGATGTTTCTCTTTTTTTTTTTTTTTTTTTTTTGTTGAAGTGGCCTGGAGGAAGGTAGCAGTTACAATACGATATGATTTATGAAGAGGGTCAATGCGAAGCTCTCCTTGAGATAACGGGACCGTTAGCGAGTGAGGGTTGCCCAAATGTTGGACATCGACCCGATCTAGATTCAATATTTTACTGTGATTCTTCGTGCGTGTTAAGCTTTAATGACTTCGAGATGTTAATTTAATTTACGGACTTTATTGTTTTCTCGTTTTAACGTCCGTTTTCGTTTGATAGTGTGCATATTGACACTCAGTGTATTAGAGTGAGACTTGAGTTGCGAATGCGGTTTCGATTCGTCAGCCAGTATTTTATTTTATTTTCAATCTTGTCGTATTTTCATTCTTATTCATAGTTAGAGTAAGTAAGTAATCACTTTACAAGTAGTGTGTTGGGACAGACAGTAAATAGAGAGATCTGTACTGGTAGCATTGTTTTTCAAGGGAAAGAATTCCTTAAAGTTGTAGTAAATTTTAGCGTGGACTGGTAATTTTGTTAAGCATAACAAACCCATTTCTAACCTGAAAATCGATTCGATAATAATACTTTTCAAGTGACTTTCCACTTTTTAATTAACTTCAGTGTTTGGCATTTCTTCTAAATGCATGATTAGTAATTGTTTCCTGCATTTCGCAGTTTTGTTCCTTTAGAACGACATAACGTAAGATCCTCTCGGATCATGTTGTTGTTGGTTCCTTCCGAACAGCTGTTTTGGGTGATGCACATTTAGCATCGGGATTATCTTATCACTTAAGGGTGTCATGAATGACAAATACATGGTGGAATTTTATTTCAATTGTGAATGATGCTGTTAACTTGTAGTGAACACCATGCTTTCCCATAATATTTCGCAACCTATCCAAAGCAACTGATAGTCAGTTTGGTTCGATTAAGGGTCCATTCGGCGGGTGTTCCGTATCCGTGAAGGGTATTCGACTGGTGGATAACCTTAATTGAGAGGAAATCAGGCGTTCTAATTGTTGAAAGTCAGATTTTCCACGGATCGTGTGGATTAACTCTCAGTTCTCGTTTGGAATAATAGGTGCCCGGTTTTCAGGTCTTCCCTTTTTCAGTTTTTCAGTTTCGCTGTCCACTAACATATTTAGCTTCTCCGAAGCAACTCTTCGACATTGTAAGAAACGAATTGACGTTATGTAATGTGACTGTGTTTGGAACATTCAAAAATCAATAATTTATATTTTTTTATTTTGCAAGAATGCATATTAAATTAATGATGTTATCGTGCTCTTTCAATTTAATAAAAGTTAGTAAGCACATTTTTGCTCCTCATTTCAAGTAGTTAGGCTCTCTTCTGAACCCCATCGTTTGGTTAAGATCGGGACCGAATTTATTCCCGCAACGACCCAAGATTTAAGAGTTCTAAATTGTTCTACTGTAGCAGCCGTGGCCGACCAACGATGGAATGGTAAGTTCAAGGGTTCAATATGGGATTGGCGTTTAGAAAGGGAATCCAGCCGTAAAACATGGTCAAGTCCATATGTGCGACACAGTTCGCACCCACGACCCCACAGACGTGAGAAAAGCTGTGTATAAGACGAAGAAGGTATATATTGCTTACTTTGCGTAAACGTGCCAATGATTGAGAGTTGGCGAGAACATGAGAACGTGATTGAAGGTAGCGGACAACACTTTAGCAGCTTAGATAACTACAGAAACATTTCTATAAGTTAACACGGTGACGGGGGGACTAATACAATCATTATTTGTTCATACTCGTTCAACATCCCTGAAGATATTTTTCCGTGGTTTCTCATTTTTTATTTGCTAGCGGCTTTACGTCGCACCGACATCGATAGGTCTTATGGCTGTGATGGGATTGGAAAGCCCTAGGAGTTGGAAGGAAGCGGCCGTGGCCTTAATTAAGGTACAGCCCGAGTGTTTGCTTGGTGTGAAAATGGGAAACCACAGACAACCATCTTCAGGGCTTCCGACAGTGGGATTCGAACCCATTATCTCCTGCATGCAAGATCACAGCCGCGTGCCCCAAATCGCACGGCCATCTCGCCCGGTTGTCACTTTTAGATCAGGCTCCTTCCTCTCTCATTGTCGCCTTAAGAGCTATGTGTGTCGGAGCGACGTAGAGCAACTTGTAAAAAAAAAAAAAAAAAAGGTGGTGGTAGGGTTTTCAGGGATTCGTAGACTTACTTATTCGAAATTGTATTCGCCTTCTCAGTTTCTCATAGCAACGCCTGTTACGATCTTTTCGTTTCATTTCTTTCTTTCCTTTATCATTCACTTTTCTTTCTTTTCCATTATTAAATTTGTTCTATACAACTGACCACCATGTATTGACAACGACAGCTAACCTCCAACTGAGCGCGCGAGTCAACACCGCGCCATCTTACAACAGAGTATGCGTGTGACGTCACATATTTAGCCCAAATGTTGCCTTACTTTGAAGCGCTATTTGATGAAAACTACGTTTCAGATTGATTGATTGATTGATTGATTGATTGATCGATTGATTGATATACGCGTTCTACCCAAACACTAAAAGGGTCGTAAAATTTTTCTTTCCATACACCCGTTGTCGAAAAACGGAACTTAACGTAAAAATGGTTTTCCGCGCTTCCCCATTTTCACAATATTTAAATGCTGGGGATGTACATAATTAAAGCCATGGCCGCTACCTTCTCAATCCTTGCGTCGCCAAACCCATTCGATGTGTTAGTGTGACGTTGCGACTTTAAACCACTAGCAAAAAACAGAAATCACTTATTACTTTTGCGGTTTTTGGAGACTTCAAGGTGCTAGAATTTTGTCCGCAAGAGCGCCTTTTCGAGCCACTAATTTTACCCACATGAAGCTGACTTTTTGAACACCTACAAATACCACTGGACAGAGCCACAACTGGGTTCATAAGGCCACTGTTCTGCCGTCTACGCCAATCAGCCCGGTAGCTGCAAATAGGTGGCAGCATCTTTCTTTGGTGGTACATCCACCAACGATGTCTTGTACCCTCGAACAGAACAGAGTCGCACTGATTTTTTGTGCTGAAGACGATTGGTAGATTTAAGGAAATTCAGCACGTCTTTCTATATTTCGATAGTTCCTTTGAATCAATTCAACAGAGGCAATGATAAGTTTGATTGTGGTGTAGGTATTCTTTCTGCGCAGTTTACTGTCGTACAACTCTAATTAGAGTACATTTCTCAATCAACGAGTTTTACATAACGTTATTTTGCAGAACTTCGCCAGCCACCCTGCTAAAAACAGAGAACTCTGTGTCTTCATATATTACGTAGAAGCAAACACGAAAAAATGACAAGGTGAGTAACGTTTCCAAAAATTACCCGCCTCATTCATCAGCACCATAATATTTAAACTCTTCGTTGAAAGGGGGATAGATGGCCAAGTGACACATAAAGCGCTGAGGGGAAACGGAACTACCAATCACTTAGGAAGGCTAATGTTTTAGAATCCTGAACAGTCTCTTTGATACACAGCCAGTCCGAAGGTTAAAGAATGCCATACATCTTTTATATCGCGCACGAATATGAGAGTCTGCAACTCCTGATTTGGCTCGAGATGGAAGTTTCGGAGTTCGCTACGCAGTGTGGGTAATTAAGCTGTAGGCAAGCACATCATCGGCAATCCTGAAGATAAACTGTCCGTGGTTTTTCATTTTTATTCCTGACAAATACCGGGTCCCCTGTGGGTGGGGATAATAGAATATTCTGTCGTAAGAGGCGACCGAACGGGGGACCAGGGGCTCTGAACTTGGAAGCGTGGATTGGCGACCACGGCACCTGTACCTTTCACTTGTGCTAGGCTCCTCACTTCCATCTATCTTATCCGACCTTCCTTGGTCAACTCTTGTTCTTTTCCTACCCTGACAGTATTACAGTATTAAAAACCTAGGAAGTTTTTCATTTTCACCCCTTTCGTGGACCTTGTCTTTCTTTTTCCGATACCCTCCTTTTTCAAAGTGTCGGATCCCTTCCGTTTTTTCTCTCTGATTAGTGTTATATAGAAGATGGTTTCTTAGTTGCACTTCATCTTAAAACAATAATCACCACCATCACATGGGGACCATTGTTTAAAGTATTCGCAGTTGTATCAGTCAGGATTAACTCCATCAAAATAGCTGTCATGACATGAAAAAATATTAAATGTATTCAAGTTTCGTTTTTAAAAATGTTCGAAATCTGAACCTTTCCAAAACATCACCACGAAATTATTTCAACCTTCTTAGCTCCCTTCTTCCATTGAATATTGCAGTGCCAATGAGCTCAACATATACTGTTAGGTAACAAAATTATTTTTACGCCAAGCTTTATAGAAGGTTGCCCCGCCGTTTCCACGTGCTACACGAGCAAAGGAAACAAGCAAACACTTAAACATACATATACAGTTCATTTAAATGTCAGGCTGACGTACACATGCGTACTTTTAAAGGGGAGTAGGATTAATAAAAACGCTGGTTAATTAGTTGAAATATGATGCAAGTTTTTGAGAAGAGTGCGCGACAATAAGAAAAGGCTGTTTAGTTAGTTGAAATAAGATGCAAGTTTATTTAAGAGGAGTGGCGGTAAAATACGAAAAGGCTGTTTAGTTAGTTGAAATAAGATGCAAGTTTATTTAAGAGGAGTGGCGGTAAAATACGAAAAGGCTGTTTAGTTAGTTGAAATAAGATGCAAGTTTATTTAAGAGGAGTGGCGGTAAAATAAGGAAAGGCTGTTTAGTTAGTTGAAACAAGATGCAAGTTTATTTAAAAGGAGTGGGGGTAAAATAAGAAAAGGCTGTTTAGTTAGTTGAAGTAAGATACGACCTTTTGACCGAACAGCGATGGTTTTTTTTTTTTTTTTTTTTTTTGCTGAAGTCATGGACACAGAAATGATTCACCCTCTTGCCGCGCGTATTCTTCAGTCTGGCAATCTTTTTAGTGTATGTTCGTTTCTTAGTGTGTAGTCAAGTACTAAATGGTTTTTAGTTGTATAATCACACCATACTTCTATCTAATTGTAATACATGTGTAATATTGTTCCTTTGGAGAAAGTTTTATTATATATTATTTAATCAAAATCTCGAAAAAAAAACTATTATTACAGCACTTAAGTTGGTAACCTGTCAACCTTTATTTCCCTGTCGAAATTCGCCCAGAGAATGAACCGTAAGTACACTATACTATAAGAGTGTGTATGTCATGCAAACATACATTCCAGGAGTGCGGTACGGTAAGGTTCATCTTCTTTTACACGTAAGCATAGGAAAATGAACGCAACGAATATTGTTCTGATGGACCAAATATTCATATGTGGGTGGGAGGTGTGACCAGTCTTAGGATAATAATGGATAGGAAGAGCAATGCCCAAACAGCAACGAAATACATCCCTGCTTCCCTTCCTCATAGCAATGCAAAGTCTCCACTACTTGCTGTGGCGCTATACAAATTGGTTAGCCGCGACGAACGACATTTTGTGCGTACTTCCGCTAAGAACTATGTTAATAATTAAAGAAAATAAAGGAAAGAATTATCTGATAAGACAACAGGGCTTGTACAAAATGCCTTTTTTAAATAATAGTGTGTATTTTTTACAGGTATTCTATACTGTAATATTTATAATGAACAGACTGAAAAGCTTTTAAGTTACATACATACATACATACATACATACATACATACATACATACATACATACATACATACGTACATACATACATTACAGAAATTCAACTGATGGTCTCTAATATGTATGTAAACATTGGAAAAGCATCATTTCTGATTGTATTAGACATGTCTGCGGAATTAATAACTGGTTTGATAGAAGGCAGTTTGTGTTTAGTAAAGATTATTCCACTGAAGCTCAACTTGTAGGATACCAGCAAGATATAGCAGATATCTTGGATTCAGGAGGTCAATTGGACTGTATTGGGATCATGGGAGATCAGGGTAGATCATGGGAGACTACTGGCAAAAATAAGTGGAACTGGATTTGACAAAAAACTAACTGAATGGGTGGTTATATTTCTATAAAATAGATCTCAGGGAATTCGGGTAGGCGAAGCTTTATCTGACCATGTAATAATTTCTTTTTTGCTAGTTGCTTTACGTCGCACCGACACAGGTAGGTCTTATGGCGACGATGGAAAAGGGAAGGGCTAGGAGGTGGGAAGGAAGCGGCCGTGGCCTTAATTAAGGTACAGCCCCAGCATTTGCCTGGTGTGAAAATGGAAAACCACGGAAAACCATCTTCAGGGCTGCCGACAGTGGGGTTCGAACCTACTATCTCCCGAATACTGGATACTGGCCGCACTTAAGCGACTGCAGCTATCGAGCTCGGTGATATAATAATTAAGAGGGGAATTCCTCAAGGCAGTATTATTGGACCTTTATGTTTCCTTATATATATCAATGATATGTGCAAAGAAGTGGAATCGGAGATAAGGCTTTTTACAGATGATGTTATTCTGTACAGAGTAATAAGTAAGTTACAAGATTGTGCGCAACTGCAAAATGACCTCAATAATGTTGTGAGATGGACAGCAGGCAATGGTACGATGATAAAGGAGGTTAAAAGTCAGGTTGTGAGTTTCACAAATAGGAAAATTCCTCTCAGTTCTAATTACTGCGTTGATGGGGTGAAAGTTCCTTTTGGGGGATCATTGTAAATACCTAGGTGTTATTAATTCAAGGAAAGATCTTCATTGGGGTTATCACATAAATATGATTGCAAATAAAGGGTACAGATCTCTGCACATGGTTATGAGGGTATTTAAGGGTTGCAGTAAGGATGTAAAGGAGAGGGCATATAAGTCTCTGGTAAGACCCCAACTAGAGTATAGTTCCAGTGTATGGGACCCTCACCAGGATTACCTGATTCAAGAACTGGAAATCCAAAGAAAAGCAGCTCGATTTGTTCTGGGTGATTTCCGATAAAAGAGTAGCGTTACAAAAATGTTGCAAAGTTTGGGCTGGGAAGACTTGGGAGAAAGGAGACGAGCTGCTGGACTAAGTGGTATGTTCCGAGCTGTCAGTGTAGAGATGGCGTGGAATGACATCAGTAGACGAGTAAGTTTGAGTGGTGTCTTTAAGAGTAGGAAATATCACAATATGAATGATAAATTTGGAATTCAAGAGGACAAATTGGGTCAAATATTCGTGTATATGGAGGGGAATTAGGGATTGGAATAACTTACCAAAGGAGATGTTCGATAAATTTCCAATTGCTTTGCAATAATTTAAAAAAGGCTAGGAAAACAACAGATATGGAATCTGCCACCTCGGCGACTGTCTTAAATGCAGATCAGTACTGATTGAAATTGAAATTGAATATCTTTATATGATAAGAAAGGATTTTTAGGCCAAATAAATTATCTTTTTCATATACAGATAAATCATAAATTTCATTTACAGAGCCTGTCGTCAAATAATAGACACCGAGACGTGACTTTCATTGAGGAGACTGATTCACAGAAATTATGTCGACGAGAGAGGAGAGCATCATTAAAGTCACTAGACCATTGCTCCCTGCTAGTATCACGATAGTCTGGCTTCTAAGCAATATATCAACTATTTTGAACGTGGGAGTTGACAGACCAAACGAAAGCACAAACGGTTTGCTTTATTTTCAGCTCGTGATTCACGTCAAGTAATCACACATGTTATATTTTGATGGCGAATAATTTAGAATCTTCTGTGAGGTTAATAGCATAACTGCGTTCGTCGCGCCCCATCTGCAGCAGCGGCAACTGGACGAATTAGCACCAGCCGTCCATTATACTGGCACACACTAATTTTACACATTATGTTGCAATTTAGCGTTTGGGATCAACGACCTATCTCCATATCCCGTTGATTACACGTCAGTCCCATTTTAAATATTGTTATTGTGATCATCATCCCGCAGACATAACGGTGCTATTAATAACAGTCGTTAACCTAATTATTGGCCATGTTCTCTTCTGACGGTGTTGTACAGGAGAAGCCACGTTTACGCAAGGACAGATTATCATGGAGATTAAAAAAAAACACTAAGGTAGCGAAACAAGTGTACGAATCCTTCGCAAAACTTTGAAAAGTACATTCAGGCGCTGGAAACCCTCAGGGTTCTTCACAGAAAACAACTCTATCCGAGGGCAAAAACTACAATCGATCGTTACGCAGTATGCTTTTCAATTGTTTTACGGAAGTCTCAATCTCGACCAAACGCGGTGTGTGAACAAAGTACAATTGGATGGAAGTCCGCGGGCCCGCAATAATAATAATGTTATTGGCTTTACGTCCCACTAACTACTTTTACGGTTTTCGGAGATGCCGAGGGGCCGGAATTTAGTCCCGCAGTAGTTCTTTAACGTGCCAGTAAATCTATCGACACGAGGCTGACGTATTTGAGCACCTTCAAATCCCACCGGACTGAGCCAGGATCGAACCTGCCAAGTTGGGGTCAGAAGGCCAGCGCCTTAACCGTCTGAGCCACTCAGCCCGGCGGGGCCCGCAATCAAGACGTCGGTTCTGCAGTAAACATTAACTTAAAAATAATGGACAGAGTAACTGAAAAATTTCATTTTTGTTCCGTATTGAACTGCAATTATAAGAATAAATTGACAAGAGGGTCCACGTTATCAATACAATATATCATTTAAATGATATCACATAAGTCTTGGGACTAGTTTCAGCCATTTAGTGGCTATCTTCAGTCAAATAAAAATTAAACAAATTATATGATAACTAAAACATATGTATACCAGACAAAGACAACGATAGGAATAATTATAACATTAAATCATATATAATAACAAAAATTAAGATTATGTTGTTCTTGTCAAAATATGATGTCCTTATGTTGACTTCGGATATCAGGCGAAGTAAATCTCTGATGATGATGATGATGATGATGGTTGTTGTTGTTGTTGTTGTTTAAACAGGCGTAACATCTAAGGTCACCAAGTAAATCTCTAATATCTGATGTAGAACGCAAGGACAGAATATCATGAAGATAAAACACAGTAAGGTAGCGAAACACGTGTACAATATTTTCACTTGTTTTACATCAGACATTAGAGAGAGACCGGGCGAGTTGGCCGTGCGGTTAGGAGCGCGCAGCTGTGAGCTAGCAATCCGGAGATAGTGGGTTCGAACCCCACTGTCGGCAGCCCTGAAGATGGTTTTCCGTGGTTTCCCATTTTCACACCAGGCAAATGCTAGGACTGTACCTTAATTAAGGCCATGGCCGCTTCCTTCCCATTCCTAGGCCTTTCCCGTCCCATCGTCGCCATAAGACCTATCCGTGTCGGTGCGACGTAAACCAAAATAGCAACAAAAGATAGACATTAGAGATTTACTGATTCGCCTGATATCCAAAGTCAACTTAAAGACAACATATTATGACAAGAAGATCATAACCTTAATGTGTATTATTATTGGGTATACCTACCTTATTTCGTGACATACTTTATTTCGTGATATGCGACATATTATTGATCCTGAAGTAGGCGTTCTACATTGAGTTCCACCAATCCTAAATACATAGCAGGAGTGCCTTTACACGGGGAAAATATTTTGAGTGGGAATTGCCGCTGGGTGAAGGACAGGCAGTTGATTGTACGTTGTGTGGATGGAAACACGCTACTTGTTGGTCTGTTCCTGTAGTAAAACGTTATTAAGGTAAGTTGGTCAAGTAATTATTCAGACAAGTATATGCACTTATATTTTCTAAGGAACACACTTATAATATCAGTAGTCAGAGTTGGATTTAAGTGCGTTATTAATGAAATAATTGCTTAGGAAAATGACTACGTTTTGTGTCCATTTCAGTCATAATGGCTCCAGCGTTAAGCAAATGTGTGAAGAAGAAAAACAGCTACAAGCTCAAAAAAAAAAAAAAAAAAAAAAAAATGTCTTGTCAACAAAAGAAGACGAGCCTATTCATCAGCTGACCTTCGGGGAGCGCTTCAGAAGGTTTTGGAGGAAAAGTGGTCTATATGCAAGGCTGCTAAACATTTCACCGTTCCGTGGAGTACTCTAAAAGGCAATATGGCTATTGGAAAAATGGTTATACCGTTTGCCCTTACGAGTGAACTGGAGATTAATTTAGTTAATTTCATAGTAAAGATGCAGGAAATAGGGATCTGTCTGAACGTTAACCGAATAAGACATGTTGCGTATGCTATGGCGAAAAAACAGTATGTAAACAATGACAAAGTTCCCATTCAGTGAAGTGAAAAATCGTGCAAGCTGGAAATGCTCCAGGTGAATTCGGTCCACTTCTAATCATTTTTAAACGAGTGAGAATGTCAGATTAATTGACGAATGGTGCCTTCCTAACGCCTCAGTAGCCCTGTCACAGAGTGCGTGGATTAACAGTTAACTTTTCAGGTGGTTCAAGGAATTTGTTCGAGGCCTTGCTGCAGAAAGACCTGTGATACTGATAATGAATTCACAAGTCAGTCACCTGACACCAGAGGTATTGGAAATTGCATCGAAGAATGAAATTATCGTTGTGACTATTCCACCGCATACCAGCCACACGTACCTGATCAGGCCATAGCTGCCCACACACATCGAACTACACCTGTTTCTGATCAAGCCGGAAAATCCACTACACATATCACTACAGTGAAACCGGTATCTACGGAAAAACAGAAGTCAAACAAGAAAAATTATGACATTTGCGCCACCTGTAACGACAGCTACAGTAATGGGAAGAATAAAAGTCCTTCGATTCAGTGTTGCTTCTGTTTGCGATGGTTCCATGAAAGTTGTCAGTCCATTGATTCATCTGATGCTATTGTATTTATGTGTAGTATTTGTGAATATGTCAGTGACAACGATAACGATACTGAAAATGAGTGAAAAGTGCGTGAAGTGAACTGTAACAATGCTCAGAAAAGTTATCACGAAGTTAGGTATACTGTGTAACAGAATTAGGTATGCTATCACGAAATTAGGTACTATGCCCACTTCGCTCATTACATGTTATAACTCCAAATTTTTTGCATTTTTTGAACGTTCTTTATCATATGTTTGTAGAATAATGTATAGGTACTCAGCATGTAAAATATAAAATTCCTAGATCGAGTATTTGTTCTGATATATTACTTATAATCCTTAATATCACGAAGATAGGTAGGTTTACCCTATATAATTTAATGTTATAATTATTCCTACAACATTGTCTTTGTCTGCTATACATATGTTTTAGTTACCACACAATTTGTTTCATTTTTATTTGGCTAAAGATGGCCACTAAGTGGCTGAAACTGTTTGTCAGTGAAATAATTATTATTTCGTATAGCAGAAGGATACAAGTTTACAAAGAATGATACAAAAGTTATTTACAACTATATACATATTTGAGTAGTCTTAAAACATTCAGAATGAGACTTAGATCACATGATGTAGTAGTGTCAGAGTTGAATGTCCAACATGCTTGACCATTTTACAGTTTCTTCAGTGGCCTCATGGATGTCCTGTCCGGCTCCATGGCTAAATGGTTAGCGTGTTGACCTTTGGTCACAGAGGTCCCGGGTTCGATTCCCGGCAGGGTCGTGAATTTTAACCATAATTGGTTAATTCCTCTGGCACGGGGACTGGGTGTAAGTGTCGTCTTCATCATCATTTCATCCTCATCACGACGCGCAGGTCGCCTACGGGTGTCAAATCCAAAGACCTGCATCTGGCGAGCCGAACTTGTCCTCGGACACCCCCGGCACTAAAAGCCATACGCCATTTCACTTTTTCATGGATGTCCTGCGTTGTTCCGTTGAACTTCCTGTGCGGGCAATCCATAGCGATATGATGGAGAGTCGGCACAGTCGTAGTAAGGGTTCTCAGTCACCTTCCACTTATGCTTCCGGTATTGACGTCTGCCATGTTGGGTTCTTATTCGATTTAATGACGTCTAAATTTCCGGGTATGTTGAAACGAAGAGGATGGTTAACTGGATCCAGAATTAAGCTTAGTCTATATGGGTTTGAAGAGAACTTCACATTGCGCCATGTTTGATTCACGTTAAATTCTTCTTTGATCAGTCTCCTACCTAGTAGGCTACCCAAGGTGGTTTCCTTGAATTTAACCTGAGACATTGATGTGGGCAGTCCTGATGTATTGGCAGAAGAGAATTTCCACGGCATTTAACCAATTCTTTTTTTCAATGCCATTTGTCGTCTAAGATGAGGGGAACGAATGTTAGAAAAGTACTGGTAGCCATTCCAAATGTGTAGATTGGATGGTCCCTGATATAATCCTCATAGTGAAATGATGAATGAAGGTAAAGAAATAAAAATTTTCCCGCATCATCATTTTTACTTAACTGACACTGAAGTTCCCCTATAAACCGCAGGAACAGCGATAAACATGTAGACACCCAACACGCTACGCCCAATAAAGTGAATTTGTGAAGTGTGCAAGAACAAGGATTCGATATTCAACATTCCGATCTCCTGTTCAAACTTGAATCAAAATGAAAGTTGTGACAAAAGATCTTGCAATGGCCTTTCGCAAACAGTTTCCCAAAACCGGCCTAAATAACCTGAAAAAGTGTCGATTAATACTTTGCAGGATGACTGCGTTTCTCAGCTTTCGCTAACGTGTCCGACGACAGAGCAATACTACCAACAGACCTACTGTAACAAGAAACACTCAACCTGGCGAACAGATTTCAGATAATTTGTATTTATTGAACATAACAGGCGAATTAGCCCCGATACATGTTCAGAGGGCAACTAACAACAAAAGAAGAGAAGAGAAATGCAAAATTCCTGGGCATGCCATGAGGTTCATTGGATACCCCGGAAAAGTAACACTCCCAAGGGAGGGTCACCACAGCAGTCATCCTCAGTCCTTATATGTCACGTCCATCGTCTACACTTAATATTAAGAAACAAAATAAATGAACAATAAGGGATAATAAAATAAAAGCAAGAAATAACATTAATGACAATCTACTGCTACTGTCCGGCCGTGCCATTACCGCTGGTGAGAAGAAGCCGCCCTGGTGACACTACCGGGCCTATCCGTGTGGCCCTAAGGCTGGGTTCACACGGTGCGAGTAGACTCGGAGCGAGTGGACTAGCATGATGCGTGCGCATCTTCTGGCCAGCTACTCGCATGTAATGGGTGTTCACACGACGCTGTACTCGCGTCTGAATTAAGATGGCGGACCTCGTAAGGGAATGGATATCAGCTGTTGCTGATATGTTAATTATCGAGTTAGTAAATAGTGTTGGAAAAATAAACTGAAAGGAAAATGTAATGTGAGCGCGAGAGTAGATTGCATGACGTAGTGCATTCGGTGCGTCGACACATTTTTTACGTGAAGTTCTAGAGGGGGATGAAAACACATTGAAAAATCACTTACGACTCACAGCTATCCAGTTCGATCAACTTCTACAGATGATTCAAGTACAAATACAGAAACGCAACACAAATATGAGAGCGGCTTCAACTGCCCGCCTGAAAATCCAGGTTACACTACGGTACTTGGCGACTTGTGACTGTCTCAGATCTTTGGAATCTTTATATCGAGTTCCAAAGACTACAGTATCCACGTGTGTGTCGGCTGTGTTGGGTGCGATCTATGATGCACCAAAATAATTCATCATAGTGTGTTCGCATGTATCAATTATTAAGTGTCAAATAATATAATACACTGTTAAACATTCACTCAGCCCGGTAATATTGAATGGTTTACAATGTAGGTATTATATTCTTTGACCCTTTAATAAATGATAGACGACAACGGAGTAATAAATAAATACCGATACCGGTAAATAAATAAATAAATAAATAAATAAATAAATAAATAAATAAATAAATAAATAAATAAATGTCACACTCTTACCAAGTTGGTGAAATTGCTTCTCGTATTCATTACTCCAGTCAGGAATCTATCAGCTTTGTTAAACCAGTACATTGTCGGTGAATAAATTCCTTCGGGTGATGTGCCTGACTTCTTGGATTTCTTAATTTTTAATAGTTCTTCTCTGTACGTGCTACGAATGTTTTTAGTTTTTGTTGATTTCTTCGACGCCTACCCCAGGAATATTCATTTCTTCAGCGATCCGTAGCAACGCTGAATCCCTGGCATATTTTATTTTATAACTGGTAAACCCAGCATTCCACAACACTTCTTCAGATTCGTATAATTGTACAAATTTTATTGTCTGCGTATCGCTCCACTTCCTTCCTTGCACCGCCTTGAAACTTTCCGCCATCTTGAATTTGTTACTCGCTTGTAGAAAGTTGGGC
This sequence comes from Anabrus simplex, assembly GCF_040414725.1. NCBI lineage: Eukaryota > Metazoa > Arthropoda > Insecta > Orthoptera > Tettigoniidae > Anabrus > Anabrus simplex. The sequence goes on along the minus strand of NC_090270.1, from coordinate 77,114,384 downwards.
ACGGTCCGAGTTGACTCGCTTCTCTCAAACTCAGGCAACTAGACTCGCATGAACTGTTCACATGATGCGAGTGGCGGGCCAAACATGCGCACGCATCATGCGAGTCCACTCGCTCCGAGTCTACTCGCACCGTGTGAACCCGGCTTTAGGAAGACACCAACAGCTTTACCAGATGACAGTGCGTTTCTCTCACCGTTCCATTGCGGCCGGCCACGTGAAGCTGGAGCCGCTCTTCTCCCACATCCCGCTCTCACATTTCTCCCTTCTTTTACATATTTGGAGTGGGCCCGTCCCACCCCGTTCTCTTACGGTTATGTCCTGTTCTTGGCCATTACTCCTTACCATCTCCTACTATGCGTGAATAGTGAGAAAAACACACATGCCCAAATGTATGCAACTAAGTATCATGCTGCTAGCTTCCTGCAAATAATAATAATAATAAGGTCATAATGCTCGTGATTTCAGATAATTGGGAGGCCTTAAACTTACATTTATTGCCTTTGTAATTGCACTCCCAGACTTGTTGAGGAAGGGGTAGAGAGAAGGGGAGGGGAAAGAAAGAGAGAGAGAGAGAGAGAGAGAGAGAGATCTACGAAAGAAGACACATTTTTCAGCAGTTTGTCTCGTTTTGCAGGACATAACCCCAAAATATTATCAACACGCTTCACTGTTGCTCGGACTCGGGACTACTGAGACCATTTTTTTTTAAATCTGCTTTACGTCGCACAGACTCAGGTAGATTTTATGACGGCGATGGGATAAGAAAGGGTTAGAAGAGAGAAGGAAATGACCGCGCCGTTAATTATGGTACAGCGCCAGCATTTACCTGGTGTAAAAATGGCAAACAACGGAAAACCATCTTCAGGTGTCCCGACAGTGGGTTTCAAACCCACTATCTCCCAAATGCAAGCTGATAGCTGCGTGACCCACGCTGAGGCCAAAAAACTACACATAGAAACTTACTGTGCCAGGTAGCTAGACAGAAAGAACACCAAAATCCTTCCACAAGGTCCTTAACTTCGAAATCACATCTTCAACAATTATGCTACAGTATTTCAACCGAAAGAAAACTCTAATATTGCTCTGTATCCCCAGAATTAAACACTACAGCTCAGCTGTATCATCCAAATTATGCTCTAGATATTTGAACAAGATACCACTCCAACTGAACGCACGATATTATAGCTCTATCAAACAAACGAACCACATGGCGCTATAGCCTTGATGGGCCTTGGTCTACCAAGTGACCACCGCTCAGCTCAAAGGCCTGCAGATTACAAGGTGGCGCGTAGTCATCGGAACGAATACTCTCGGCCTTTATTCTTTACTTTCTAGACTGATACTGCTATCTGACAGTCATATAGATCATCAACTGCTCTCATCTAATCTTAATGGATGTCGAATTAGCCCTCAGATTCCTGGCCGGAAATCGAACCTGTGGACTTCCGGGTAACAGGGTAACGACCTCGCCACCCACAGGCCGCGCGGGAGCGGCATTTTAGCAATACCATCCGAATTAAACTCCCTACTGTTACTGCAAGGAGCACACTAAACATGGCACAAGGACTGGACCAAATTTAACAAGCCACAAGAAGGACAAGAAACTTAATCTGGTACAAAAAGTACAAAAACATAACATGGTACAAGGATACGCTATCAAGTTAAACAGTGGTCCACCTATTCGAAACACATTTATTGAATATTTAATAATAATAATAATAATAATAATAATAATAATAATAATAATAATAATAATAATAATAATAATGGCTTTACGTCCCACTAACTGCGTTTACGATTTTCGGAGACGCCGAGATACCAGAATTTAGTCCGGCAGGAATTCTTTTACGTGCCAGTAAATCTGCCGGCACGAGGCTGACGTATTTGAACACCTTCAAATACCACCGGACTGAGGCAGGATCGAAGCTGCCAAGTTGGGGTCAGAAGGCCAGCGCCTCAACCGCCTGAGCCACTCAGCCCGGTTATTGGAGATTTAAGTTATTTGAACATTACAACATCTTATTTACATCATACATCTTCAATACACGAGTATTGAATAGGTGGACCTTTGCCTAACTTGATATTGTAACTGATTGTCAATACCGATCATCATGAAACGATGCTACAACGATCTACTGCTAAGAATATAAAATTAATCTGACACAGGGCATAGATACATCAACGTAGAACTCACATGGAGTAAATGTGCCAGTATCTAGTGATAATGGGCATTAATATGAGTATGGCGCGATTCCAAGTGACCATGAGACTCGTCAGTTTCTGTTGAGAACATATTATCTATCAGAAACATCGTCCAGGCTTGTGCGAATAACTATCTACCATAAAAAGATTATTTATAAACAGAGTGGCATTTCTGCATCGCCGTCTTCTTTTTCACTTACGAATAAAAAGTCCTAAATTCCTGGCTTACATTTCTTATGTTTGTGGGTGAACATGAATAACGTGTTTTTTAGCATACGTACATACATGGGAGTCCAGCTCCGGGTCTGCACGTAGCATACATCCATCCACTTGTTGAGCCGACTACTCGCACTACGACACTTACTGTGGTGGCTACTTAACACAATACTGGCATTCATGAATAAATGATTGTGACGTCACCCTTCTCTCCCACGATCACTGAGCTAACTCACGCCAAGGCGCTGTGTACTTCAGTATATAAAGCTGCAAAACGCACTCCAGATTACGACATCAAACCTGTTATCATTCAGTTCTTGATGGACCATAACAAGCCGTCTACTTTCTCCCTTTATTGGAAGATGGACATTTATTAGTAATCACACTGTGATGTATGTATCCGGCCATTCTAGTCGAGCCATAATCTGATATCATGTTTCAGGTTTATCAGCGCTCCGAGTGTAAGATGAGTGCGACTACCGCGCTCTTGTAAGTCACCACGTCTTTCCCAGCATTTGTTTAAAGCTGCACCGACACAGACAGGGCTTATATGATAGCGATGGGATGGGGCAGGCAACTACTATGAAGGAGGCGACCGAGACCTTAATTAATTAAGGTCCCTCAACATTTGTCTGATGTGCAAATGGGAAACCACGGACAACTCTCTTCAGGGCTGCTGACTGTGGGGTTCGAACCCACCATCTCACGAATGCAAGCTCACAACTCCGTGTCTCTTAAGCACACAGGGTAATAAGAGAATCAGGTTTTGAGTCAATGGCTATTCGGGTAAAGGGGCTGCCTGGCCGAGGCGGTAAAGGCGTGATCGGTTCGCCCGGAAGGACGTGGGTTCGAATCCCGTCAGGAAGTCGTAAAATTTAAGAAACGAGATTTCCACTTCCGGAGGTGCTTATGGCCCTGAGGTTCACTCAGCCTACACCAAAAATGAGTACCAGATTAATTCCTGGGGGCAAAGGTGGCCGGGCGGTGAGCTAACCACTCTACCCCATCACGTGCCGAGGTTAACAATGGTGGAAGCCTTTACTTTCCACTCCTCCAAGGGCCATCATGGCCTGTACGGAGGTGACTTTGCTTTGCTTTGCTTTTCGGGTACTCGGGTAATGTGGATGCCCCCTTCTTATTACCTACAGTTACTCTATATGTATAGAGTGCTTCATTCTGATCGGCTCCGCCATGTTTTAGCCAAATGTCCCGTCAGCTGATTGAAATGTATGTATTCAGCGAAGTACAGGCTACCTGTTTTAACTTTTATACCACCGAAAATACGTTTTTTTTAACACGGGGATTATTTGGTATTATTAGTTTCGAAATGTGTGTGAATTTACGTATTTCTGAGGTCCGAATTTTGAAGAAAATTACCCCAGGCCGTTGTGCTTATGGATGCAGAAGCAGGTACAGAAAGTGTTTTAAAATTAAATTTGGACAATTGCTTGTTTTCAGCTCTGAAAGTAGCACGTTACAAGACCTCCCAGCAACGAGTAGAGTTGTCTCATGCGTTATATAGATAACGATAATTAAAATGGGTTAGTGATTTTATAAAGGCCAAGGGAGTAAATGTTATATTTCTCCGTTAATATCCGCCGTATGGAAAACCTGTGGGCTACATAACGAAAGTTGTTTAGAACATACTTTGCGGACTCTTACGTTTCGTGCGACTTTACAGTGAGGTAAAATAACAGAGATTTTCACAATTTTATCATTTTTTCAACAACTTTTCAAATATCCTCGAAAATATTTGTAGGCTATATAACAAAATGTACAGGAAAGGTCACTCCCGATCATGTATGTCTCATTCATTTTCACTGTATGAGATATCATGATTGATATATTCTCGGATTCAAGCTTTTATGGCTTACCTCTTAAAAGAAGTGGTTATAAGTGCCGCCTAGCATCAAGTTGAGTTTTCCCATACATTATAATGACAACAATAATATTCCGACTCCATGGCTGAATGGTCAGCGTATTGCCCTTCCGTTCAGAGGGTCCCGGGTTCGATTCCCGGCCGGGTGGGGTATTTTAATAGCTCGGGCTTGGAGATTGCGTGCTTGTGTTTGTCCCAACACTCATATTCAGATAACACATCACTCTACAAACCACCAGAGAAACACGCGATAGTGATTACATCCCTCCAAATAGGATTAGCGCCGTGAAGGGCATCTGGCCGTTAAACAGAGCTAAATCCCCATGTGTGACGCAGTTCGCTCCCACAACCCCACAGTTGTGGCAAGAGCGGTAGAAAAAGAAGACGGTAACGATAACAGTAATGAGCATGTATTAGCTATTTTTTATTTTTTTATTGTTTTTGCTATTTGTTTTACGTCGCACCGACACAGATATGTCTTATGGCGACGATGGGATAGGAAAGGTCTAGGAAGTGGAAGGAAGCAGCCGTGGCCTTAATTAAGGTACAGCCCCGGCATTTGCCTGGTGTGAAAATGGGAAACCACGGAAAACCATCTTCAGGGCTGCCGACAGTGGGGCTCGAACCCACTATCTCCCGATTACTGGATACTGGCCGCACTTAAGCGACTGCAGCTATCGAGCTCGGTTCATGTATTAGCAAAAGAGATAGTAGGAAATAGAATGTTTAAAATACAGCGGATACGTACCATTACTAACCGAACCTGAGTACAGAATATTAGTCGCACATCCCGGAGATCGAACCGCGGATGGTAGCCAACCGAGTCCTGAATGCAAGTACTCCGGGATCAGGATAACTGCTTCTTTTCACCGAGCAACAAGTAGTATTTTCTCAAACTATATTGTATAGTGATCACTATCACCATCATCAGCCAATTCTATCATTACATAATGTGGCCTCTTTAAGTCGTGAACTCAGGTAGGTCTTTAACAGAACTCTCCAGGTAGAACGGTCTCTACCTGGAGAGTTCTGTGAGTGATATCAATATTTAATTGCTCATTACGGGGATCAAACCGTAGCCGTCATTAACAGAGCACTATACACAACTACCCTGGGACCATGTCAGTAGATTGTTTTCACCACTAAAAGGTAGCATGTTTTCGTTATTAGCTCGAGTAGAGTGGTACAGTCTACCCTTCGGTTAACTAATCGTATTATTTTCCATCTTTATATGCATACCTATAAGTCATACATGAAAACTACATTTCTGTGTATGGTTTGAAAATACTGCGTTGTATTCCGTATATTCTGATATGTAAAACCATGTAACCTGGAATATGGTAATGTTAAGTTTTTAATTTAAATGTAGACTAACTTTACAGTCATCGCATACATTATTTAAGACAATACCTATTCTATTTTATGCCACATGTATTATAATATAAATCATATTGTAGGCCAACACAGAATTTCTAACCTCTTAAATAACTGTGACTTACATACCACGTTCGGTCTAGAAAGCCAAGAATAACGGCCGAAAGGATTCGTCGTGCTGACCACACGACACCTAGTAATCTGCAGGCCTTCGGGCTGAGCAGCGGCTAGTTGGTAGGGCAAGGCCCTTCAAGGGCTGTAGTGCCATAGGGTTTGGTTTGGTTTGGTTTGGTTTGGTTTTATACCACGTATTTAATCTAAATGTTGAATTCTTACGTCAGGTAGTCAGACTCTGAATATAACAAATACTGGTAGGCCTATATACACACAGTATAAGCAAAATAATAATAATAATAATAATAATAATAATAATAATAATATCTTGAAATATAGAGTTAGTCTATGCTGTATTGAAACAATAATAATATTACTCCCCTTCATCTATCAGCTGATTGAGTACTTGGCTAAAACATGGTGGCTGGACTGGACTTGGCCACACTACTAACTAACCACTGTATTCCGGCGCAAACCGGCTCACTGCGACCACCTGCATCAACTTCCTTGCTTTGTAAAGAGAAGAGAGAGATAGTAATATATAATCTAACAATTTAAAATCCTTTCCGTATAATTAACTTTCACACTTCAATGTTACTGAAGTGAACAGGCATACTACTTATTTCTCGGCCAGCAGCTCTCCATGGTACGTGACTACTGCTACACTCCAACCAAAATTTCGAACATCCATTTCTCTCGTACTGCTTTTCTTGTCAACACAGTAAAACTGGCCCGGATCAGGATCTGGATTGGCCCTTATTAATGAACATCACAGAAGATGCTGAAAATTGTGTCATCTCAAGAAATGAAAAACCGAGTATCCAAAAGTCCTGACTCGACTTTACTCGGAAACCACCGACAGAACTCAATACGCGAAGTTTCGTCTGAACGATTTAACGCGTGCATAACAGTAAATGTGAAAGGATACAGATGCAGGTCCTTTTTGATAAAGTTTCGACACGACGATCTCTTAGTTTCCACTTACATAGATATGGGGCATTGAGATTTTCTTCGGAGTTCGTTCCAGGCTTCCCTTCACTCGAGCAATGTTTTCTGGTGTTCGAACTCTTTTCGGATAGTTACTGTTTTTATTCGCTACGGAGACCATTTCACGCCATTTTGTCACTAAGTTTTGCATTGCAGACTTTGCTGGAGGTTTTGCCAAAACACTCCCAGTCTTAAACTCTTGGGCAAATAGTTCCGGATAGGTTTTTCTACGAATCGTGCTTTGCATAACATTCGACAATGAACACGCGCTGTTTTATCGCGAGCACCATTTTGTGTTTTATTTAACTGCTCACTAAACACGTCTGCTCCTCTCATTCACACGGTAATGACACAGCGACGTACTCGGCAGATGAGAGAGATTCGCACGCGCAGACACATGACAGCAATGGATTGGTGCATCGAAATCACGGTTGTTTCCAGAATTTCTTCCTGTGATGGGCAGTTCTCCTGTTCATTTTTTTTTGCCTTACGTCGCACCGACACAGATAGGTCTTATGGCGACGATGGGACAGGAACGGCCTAGGAATAGGAAAGAAGCGGCCGTGGCCTTAATTAAGGTACAGCCTGGTGTGAAAATAGGAAACCATGGAAAACCATCTTCAGGGCTGCCGACAGTGGGATTCGAACCCACTATCTCCCGGATGCGAGCTCACGGCTGTGCGCCCCTAACCCCACGGCCAACTCGCCCGGTCTCCTATTTACTAACAAGGGAATTCCACGTCAGTCTTATAAATATTTTTCTGGGACAGTTTTATGCTACCCACCCGGTATAATATAGTTGACTGTGAAATATATAAATATAGCTCATGGATAATTAGTTACAAGTACGATTCAAGGTCCTACGTTAAATACTGTAATTATGGAGAAAGTAACATTCAAGATTTTTAAATTCATGTTTCACTGTGCGCTCAATGGGCCCTTGACCTTGGAGATAGCAAATTAAAAGAAAAACTTTCCCGTAAAGCGAGACGAGGGGTTAGTCAGCCCTAAGTTAATAATAATAATAATAATAATAATAATAATAATAATTCTACTACCTCTTTTCCCTCATTTGTGGGGTCGCGGGTGTGAACTCTGTCGCACATGCGGATTTTGTCCTGTTTTACGGCCGAAAGCCCTTCCTGGTGTCAAACCTATATGGAGGGATGGAATCACTATTCCGTGTTTCTGTGGTGGTTGGTAGTGTAGTGCGTTTTCTGAATATGAAGAGGAACGTGTTGGAACAAACACAAACACCCACTCCGCGAGCCAGAAGAATTAATCAAACGCATTCAAAATCCCCGACCCGGCCAAGAATCGAACCCGGGACTATCGAGGCTATCGAGCTATCGAGGCTATCGAGCGTTAAAACTGACCATTCAGCCAATGAGTCGGATAGTAATAATAATAATAATAATAATAATAATAATAATAATAATAATAATAATAATAATAATAATAATAATAATATAGTCATACTTCTTGACTGAAGTGTCAGACTTCAGTTCATAATGTCCCGTGTTCGATTCCTGGCCAAACCAGGGATGTTTAATTCCTCTGGCTTGGAAATTGTATGTTTGTGATCTCCGAAATAGCCTACTCACATTCATTTACATTCATCACTTGTCCGAGCGAGATGAGTGCACGATTCGGGTCATATAGCTGTGAGTTTGCATTTGGGAGATTAAGAGTTCGAACGTGTCAGTCAGAAGTCCAGCAGATGGTTTTCTATGTTTATATTTTACATTTTCGCTTTAATTGAGGCACGGTCGTTTCCTTGTCAGTACTTCATTATATTTTTCATGTAACTTTATCCAGGTTATTGTTTCATTTTTCTTTTCGTTTTTTCCTACTTGTTTGACGTCGCACTAACTCATCGAAGGTTTTCGGAGGCGGGAGAATGGGAAAAGGCTAGGATTGCGAAGGTACCTACCGTGGCCCTAATTAAGGTACAGTTCCAGCATTTGCCTTGGTGAAAATGGGAAACCACTGAAACCCGTCTTCAGGGCTGCCAACGAAGGGGTTCGAACTCACCATCTCCCGAATGCAAGCTCACAGCTGCGTGACCCTAACTGCATGGTCAACTCGCTCGGTCCAAGCTATTGTTAAAAATATTTATATTCGAGAAAAAATGATCACTTTGACGTAATACGTCATATTATGTCTCTCGCTAGACAACTCGTGGTCTTCTATTCCTCATACCCTTCTCCGCAAGCATCAACAGGCATGCAGTTATACATACTTCTTTTTAATATTTTTGTTTCCATATAATGATATTTTTGTCACTGTAATACAATTATGAATGCTACTTGCTGTTTGAGTCACGTAGCTATCAACTTGCATTCGGTAGATAGCGGGTTCGAACCCCATTGTCCGCAGCCCTGAAGATGGTTTTCCGTGGTTTCCGATTTTCACACCATGCAAATGCTAGGGTTTCCTTCCCACTCCTAACCATTTCCTACCCCATATTCGCAATAAGACCTATCTCTGTCAGAGCGACGTAAAGCAGATCCTAAAACAATATTCGGTGCGAACACTTTTACACTCGTATAATTTAAGCACTTGACTAATGCCCGAGCTTAAATGTTTCCACTCCTGCAAAGAAGGTCCACTTTATTTAAGAATTGCATAAAAACCTATTATACGAAAATATTTCATTTTGCAAATTTTATTAATTCATGACAGTGAGGAACAGGGCCATATAGTCTATGGCTCACGTTTATCCGGTCCCTTCCAGTTCGTGCTAACTTTTTTCTGTATTTAATTTTTTAAATAATCGTGTACTTTTATTATTAGTATTAAAATATATATATATTGCTAGTGGCTTTACGTCGCATCGACACAGATAGGTCTTATGGCGACGATTGGATAGGAAAGGCCTAGGAGTTGGAAGAAGCGGCCGTGGTCTTAATTAAAGAACAGCCCCAGCATTTGCCTGGTGTGAAAATGGGAAACCACGGAAAATCATCTTCAGGACTGCCGACAGTGGGATTCGAACCCACTATCTCCCGGAAGCAAGCTCACAGCCACACGCCCCTGAACGCACGGCCAACTCGCACGCTATTAATATTTATTTCATTTCGTAGTTATCCTCTAAATAGTCAAAATAAATACAATCCGAACTCTACATTCTCTCCCTTTCTCTCCCTAGATAAATCATGGAGGGTATTTTTTCCGAGTGGTTTTAACGTCGCACTAACACGGTTTTCGGCGACGCAAGGATGAGAAAGGGCTAGGATTAGGAAGGTAGCGTCCGTGATGTGAACATGGGGAAACCACGTAAAACCATATTCAAGGCTTCCGAAGTGGGATTCAAGCCTAATTCTGAGCTGGTCGGTCGTACTTGCACTCGAGCATTTAGAATTTTAAGCTGATCACTTTTTAAAAAAAATCAAGAAGTGTCCGCCTACTTATAATCCATGGTCATCTAACAAAAAGGGTTTGTTTCCCTCCCGTCTATTGACCTTAGAAGACAGGACATTTTTTATCAGTCTGTATATAAATATATCAGAGCTTGTGGCTAGCAATCTATTTTGCAATATGGTGAGAAATTCTGGTGTGCGTGTTCTATATTCAAAACTAGCTCATATTATAGCCAGATGTTCGACTCTGGCACCCGGTCGGGACCAATGTGGTAAAGCGCCTTTTGCCAAGTCCTTTCCACTGCTTCAGACATTCACCCTGCTTAAGAAAATTAATTATATCCACTTTTCGCGTGGGGCTATGACTCAGCGGTTTCTTGTTGTGATAAACGCACGTTTTCAGATGAAAGAGAACCGCCAGAGACAAACGGACTGGTATTTAGGGAATCAGCCAGCCACGACGGACCAAACACTTTCAAGTGAAGTGTCGCTATGCTTGAGAAAGTGGATCGTTCATTTGGATCTAAGTGCTTGGACTATGTTGGAAGGGGGCACCAAGATTTAACCCTAGGTCTCTCCAGGTATTTTTGAGCAACATTCCGTTGTCTATTCTAGATTAGGGAGGTCTGAACATTTTCTTACGTCCCGGACCAGATCGAAGACTCGCCGAGGAACTGTAGGTAGCAAAAACTATCATAATGTCTTCTTCTTCATCTTTATATGCCGTAACTTTATCTGTAGCCATCCAGAACAGCGAGGATGTAGCCTACGAGCCGGAACCACTGCTGGAGATCGCCTAGCCAAGATGTCCTTCTGCGACCTGAACCCCGTTTGCCTTCAGTTTTCCCCTGCATAACCAAGTGTGGAAAGCAATACTTACCCTTTCCAGTCACGAATTAATTTGTATCATTTTAATGTCTGACAGATTTATTGAAATGGAGCATAAGTATCACAAATTTTTGAAAACATCCTATGGCTCATTTGTGAGATATATAAATTTCCATTAAATAAAAACGGTGAAGGGATACCAAATTACGAATGGAGAATATTCCTCTTTAGGGATGAAACTGGTTAATGACCAAGATAAAAGGGAAGTGTATCTCAAATTTTTGATGAAATTCGATAGCTCATTTCTTTTATATGTAATATGCATGATAATAATTACTCAATGGTTATAAGTCACGCCGTATCATAACAATATGTCTATATTCATACGTTAGTTTTATTGTATGTATATAATATACAAAAATATTTTGCATACTCATGGCATTATAATTTCATAATGAACAATATGAAATTGTGATTCAGTTATTGAGTTACGGTATTACTATTGAGTAATTATGTCCGTTATCATGGACATCCTGACCGAAAGGCTTAGTAGGCCTATTAGTATTACACATGACAGCTTTTTCTACCGCTCTTCCCACATGTGTAGGGTAGCGGGAGTATTACACATGACATGATCGAAATATTCCATCTCGATCCTGTTGATGGTCGGGAGAATTTCTATCTCCTTGCTCTTGCAACGCAGCGCTTCCATCTTGGTGACTTTTCCTACTGTTTGATCGTGTCTACCTCTCCCTACCTTTGCATTAAAATCTCCCATTATTATTATTATTATTATTATTATTATTATTATTATTATTATTATTATTATTATTATTATTATTTCCTCGAGACAGAGACTTCTCACCTTGTACACTAGCATAATTTCACGAATAGATAGTTTCCAAGCACGGTCATATTTAAAACAATAGACTGTGTTCCTAAATTGCCTTGAACTCGTTGAGGAACTAACGAGTAATTATGCAAGTGCTGAGTTGTCTCCAGTGAGATAGACGGACATCTGATGTTTCTTCAGGGAATTTCATCGGTTATGTACCAGTCTTGTTGTTCCAACCACAGCTGATACTAATAATTACTTGGTCCACTCGCTACTGCTCTTTAACAGACTGTGCTAGAACTTAATTTTTCTGTGCATTAATTCGAAAAGTTGATTAAATATTTCAACTACTGGGCACTGCAAAATCTACCGTCCGAGCATGTTTGGAAGTGCGATGCCATGGAGTGATATCTGGCCTGTTATAAGCCACATTTTTGTCAGTCAAGATGCTCCTGTTCCAATATAACTTGATCTGTCGCTTCCCATGGGGACCGCACGATGTATGATCTTACACGTAAGGTCGTGTCTTTCCTTGCAGTCTGGGATTACTAATTCTGAACATCCACATGTTACGTGTCTCACAGTTCCCAGTTCCATATTACACGCGCAGCAACTATCATTGGCTACTTCTCGATCTATCATCACTTACCTCAATTAATTTCTTGTAGTCAATCATGTATCCTTCTGTTTCACGGGAACATGTTGCCCACTTCAGCCACTTGCTCGATTATTCTTTGTCGACATTAACATCGGCTTACCCAATGAGTTCGCTTCGCAGTTCGGGCCGTGTAGCTGTTAGTTTACCCCACTGCCGACAACCCTGAAGATGGCTTTCTGCGGTTGTACCCTGTTCCGTCCTATGCCATTGTCACCATAAGGCCTGTCTGTGCCGGTGTGACGTAAAACCTATAGGAAAACATCGGCCTTCCTTCTTTCTCCTAATTTCGAAGGCAGACACATGCAATACAGTCTCCGTGAAATCCAACTGTTCAATCGCACGCCGAAACTCGTCACAGCGAGGTGATCGTTCTTTATTTTAACAATTTGCTGTCCGTCGCACCGACACAGATAGGTCTTATGGCATCGATGGGATAGGAAAGGCCTAGGAGTGGGAAGGAACCGGCCGTCGCCTTAATGAAGGTACAGCCCCAGCATTGACCTGGTGTGAAAATGGGAAACCACGGAAAATCATCTTCAGGGCTGCCGACAGTGGGGTTCGAAGCCACTACCTCCCGGATGCAAGTTCACAGCTGCGCAACCCTAACCGCACGGCCAACTCGCCCGGTGCGATTGTTCTCTTGCATCCTGTGTGCAGAACAAATGCTCGGCCGAGCAAAGAATTGCGCAACTGAAAATTGAATGTGGGCATTAGGCAAATTGCACAAGGGCCCCATAGAAGTACAGCACAGAGCTCGATAGCTGCAGTCGCTTAAGTGCGGTCAGTATCCAGTATTCGTGAGATAGTAGGTTCGAACCCCACTGTCGGCAGCCCTGAAGATGGTTTTCCGTGGTTTCCCATTTTCACACCAGGCAAATGCTGGGGCTGTACCTTAATTAAGGCCACGGCCGCTTCCTTCCCAGTCCTAACCCTTTCCTGTCCCATATCGTCGCCATAAGACATATCTGTGTCGGTGCGACGTAAAGCCAATAGCAAAAAAAAAAAAAGTACAGCTTCGCCATCTGATCGGCCTGAGCTGTTGAAGACTGACAGGCAAACTGACGTGTATGGTGTGGCCGGCCGGCCAATCGTTCGGGCTGTTTGACTATGAGAATTCCGTCAGTTCTGACTGCAGGATGAAGCGCCTGACAGGCGGAACGGGCGTGTATGGGGGAATCACGCCCGATCGGCAGGCCAAGTATGTTCAGTCTAGTCTCCGCGTGGATAGTGAAATATTCTGTATCTCCCGCACTGCAGTCATGGTCAAGTGGTCAAAACACTATCTGAATTTATTGAGCGGTTCAGAGATCTGCCTCCGCTGTAAAAAGTAAGGAACATGTTCAACCGAACATAAATAGTTGTGCCAATTTTTGGGTACACTTGTAGCTCTTGCAACAAATGTATATGGATGTAATTATTCCTGCTGAAACACGCTTTCCTCTACACTCTGGGTTGTTTCAGTTCTCTCTTCTTGAAGACATGCAATCGCTGCATATGCAAGCAGTTCATCTTGTACACATCTATACTCAACCATATTACAGGGCGGACTGAAGTTGATAACACCGAGCGAGTTGGTTGCGTGGTTAGGATCGCGTAGCTGTGAGCTTGCATTCGGGAAATAGTGGGTTCGAATCCGTGAAGATATTTTTCTGTAGTTTCCCATTTTCACACCAGGCATATGCTGCGGCTATATCTTAATTCAGGTCACAGTCGCTACCTTCTCAATACCAGCCCTTTCGTCGCCGAAAACCTTGGATGTGTTAATGCGACGTTAAACCAACAGTAAAAGAAGATGAAATTAAATGATGATGATGATGATGATTATTATGCTTGTTGTTTAAAGGGGCCTAACATCTAAGAAATGAAATGGTGCATGGCTTTTAGTGCCGAGAGTGTGCGAGGACAAGTTCGGCTCGCCAGGTGCAGATCATTTCATATGACTTCCGTAGATGACCTGCGCGTCGTGATGAGGATGAAATGATGATGAATACGACACATACACCCAGCCCCCGTGCCAGCGAAATCAACCAATGATGGTTAAAATCCCCGACCCTGCCGGGAATCGAACCCGAGACCCTGTGACCAAAGGCCAGCACGCTAACCATTTAGCCATGAAGCCGGAGTCAAAAGAAGGTTATAACCTGACAATTCGTATGTGTGTGACGAGGAGCTGGGCTGAGTTCGGCCTGTCAATTGAAACTGAAGATGAAACCGTTCGTACATGGTGGCCCTAATATACAGTCGAACCTCGATATCTCGAACCTACATTACTCGAATGTTCAGTATCTCGAAGAACATTAAATTTCCCGATCGTTTGTCCTGTTCTTCACGTGTATTTATTGCTCTATTTCTCGAAATTCGGTTACACGAATTTCTCCATTTCTCGAAGTAAACATGTTTCTCCTTTAAGCAAAAAACAAAAACAAAAAAAATCTGCAACTCGAATTTTGTGCAACATTAACTGTGTAATACGGCATTTGTGTTTTGGGAGGAACAGTTAACAAGTAAAAGGTTTACAGTGATGCTGGGAGGTAATATGACGGTGACTGAAAAAATTAAATCTTCTAATGATCGGAAAATCGGTGAAGCCTCGCTGTTTCTCGGGTGTGAATAAATTACCGGTCACGTACAAAAGCAACCCCGAAGTTGCGGATGACAAGCTCCATTTACGAATCTCAGCTGCGTGGTATTGACGAGAAGTTTCAACGTGAAGGGAGGAAAGGTTAACAGTAATAAACGGAAGAGACTGACAGATTTTTTCCAAAGGTGTTACAGGAGGTATGTTTCTTGTTTCACTAGTGTATGTACTGTATCCTGTCTTCTAAAAAGTTGCTGTAATAAGGGTTATAATTAAAGTGATGCCGTAAAATAGTTTGTTTGTATATCTTTTAATACTGTTAGAAATAATGTATTCACTATAAGCCCGTAGATACATATGATTCAATTATATGCTCAAAAACGATATTCGATATATCTCGAAATTTCGATAACTCGAAATAAAATTTATCTCCCGAGGTGATTCGTGATATGGAGGTTCCACTGTAGGTGATAGTACAACGGTCACCATGGATCACAGGCATTAGATCCGTTCGCATGGCTAAATGATTAGCGTGCTGCAGTAGAGAAAAGAGATTCATCAACAAAAGTAACGATCAGAGTGAAGGAGATTGAGAAGCAGATGATTACGGCAGAATGTGAGACTAAAAGAACATTATCAGAATTTTGTGAAATTGTCCAAAATATGTCAATAAGGAAAAAAAGACTCCCCAAAAAGAGAACTAATATGTGTGGTGGTGGCTAATGAAGATATGTATATTAATAAGCTGCCTGTACTTTTGCATCCATATCTTAGCACAGGCCAGAGTAAAATGTAGCTTCCACTGATGTCCAGGTCTCATCCATGGCTGTGACAATATGGAAGCTGCTGGGGTATGGGTGGTGCTGATTAATGACATTCAGAGCACAACCAGTGTGTCTGAGTGTCATGAAAGGTGTTGCTCATAGGGTTAGTTGTGCTACAATAGCACTGTCTGGCCCAGTGAGGAAAGCAAAGGCAAACTATCTCACTCCTCGTCTTGCCTAGTACGCCTCATTTTGGTACTGCCATTGGTTTTTGTGGTTTCCCTATAACTGCATAGCCTTTGGTGATGCTATTTGAGGATCCAACCAGCCTCTGTGCTGATGACCTAACAGACAGAAGGATATGACAGAGAAACATAATGCAAATCGTTGTTTATTCTGTGGAGAAATAATGGAAGTGGCTCGTCTATTGAGAGTATGTAGGCCGTAGGGGGACTGACGTGCTTGGAATTAAATATTTGGGTGATGAATATAAATAAAAAATAGAAAGAGAGAAAGAAGTCTATACAATTGCTAAATTGTTAAACAAAGAATGGATCACACCAGGACGAATTAGAAATTTCTCTTTTTTTTTTAAGAAATATGTGTCAAAATAAAATGAAAAAGAATAGCACTAACTAAAAGTATGAAAAGAAACCAAGAACAAAGTCAATGTTTAGAATCATGGTCGTATTGTTCTTGTCATCGCTTAGCTTACAATAGATTAAATATTTCTTCCTCAGCTGCTGGAATTCCGTAGCAATAGGTCGAGAACTCTCAACGTCTATTGTAAGCTGAGGAGAAATCTGTTCGGACTCATAACAAAACAAATACTCGCGCCAATAATAATAATAATAATAATAATAATAATAATAATAATAATAATAATAATAATAATAATAATAATAATAATCGTATGGTCTCAGCTACCGTGTGCAGACATTTCGATTTGATGCCATCTGGCTGTCTGCTCGTCAATTTCGACGTTCCGTTTTACTCTAGGTCCGCTAGATGGCAGACAGAGTAAACCGGATCTCTCTTGGGCGTCTATGGCTGAGATAGCTGCCTCTGTGGATCAGCGGTAGAGTGTCGGCCTCCGGATCCCAAGATAGCGGGTTCAAACCCGGCAGAGGTAGTCGGATTTTTGAAGGGCGGAGAAAAGTCCATTCGACACTCCATGTCGTACGATGTCGGCATGAAAAAGATCTCTGGTAACACATTTAGTGTTTACCCGACAAAATTAATTAAATCTCAGCCATAGACGCCCAAGAGAGTTTCGGTTTACTCGGTCTGCCACCTAGTGGGGGCCTAGATTAAAACGGAACGTCGAAATTGACGAGCAGACAGCCAGATGGCGTCAAATTGAAATGTCTGCACACGGTAGCTGAGGCCATACGATTATTATTATTATTATGGCTGAGATTTAATTAATTTTGTCGGGTAAATACCAAATGTGTCCGCCTCTGTGGTGTAGTAGCGGGCGTGGTTAGCTGTCACCCCCGGAGGCCCGGGTTCGATTCCCGGCTCTGCCACGAAATTTGAAAAGTGGTACGAGGGCTGGAACGGGGTCCACTCAGCCTCGGGAGGTCAACTGAGTAGAGGTGGGTTCGATTCCCACCTCAATCATCCTGGAAGTGGTTTTCCGTGGTTTCCCACTTCTCCTCCAGGCGAATGCCACGATGGTACCTAACTTAAGGCCACGGCCGCTTCCTTCCCTCTTCCTTGCCTATCCCTTCCAATCTTCCCATCCCTCCACAAGGCCCCTATTCAGCACAGCAGGTGAGGCCGCCTGGGCGAGGTACTGGTCATACTCCCCAGTTGTATCCCCGACCAAGAGTCTGAAGCTCCAGGACACTGCCCTTGAGGCGTTAGAGGTGGGATCCCTCGCTAAGTCCGAGGGAAAAAACCGAACCTGGAGGGTAAACAGATGATGATGATGAAATACCAAATGTATCACCAGAGATCTTTTACATGCCGATATCGTACTACATGGAGTGTCGAATGGACTTTATTCCGCCCTTCAAAAATCCGACTACCTCTGCCGGGTTTGAACCCGCTACCTTGGGATTCGGAGGCCGACACTCTACCACGGATCCAATTAGTAACACGGGTAAGATACATGTTGTCCTAGACACTGAAACACTGTTAATGCCTAGGACAAAAGTAAATAATTTTCTTTATTTAAACTACAATTTAGAGATTAGGTGGAAATAGTAATTAGGTGTAAGTGTAATGTTTAAGGTACAGGTAGTAGTAGATAAATTTAAATGTAATAAAAACGTGTGCATGTATCAGAATAATATGAATTGCAATAAATTATTACTCTCTCCTCAGTTCCAGGCGATCCGGAACTTGGGGCTGGCAATATTATATTATATTTTAATAGTCACCGTGCTGGTCTTTAGTCCAAAGGTCCCGGGTTCGATTCCTGGCCGGGCCGGGGATTTCAACCTTCATTGATTAATTCCGAAGGCTCGGGGGCTGGGTATCACAGGTAGGGCCCCATTCGCGTAGAGCGCAGGTCGCCTATCAGGTGCCAACTCGAAAGACCTGCACCAGGCTTCTCCGGAGGCCACACGCCATTATTATTATTACCGCCCTTATTTCCTAAGGCTCTTACAATTGCTCCATTTCTCACACTCGTTCGTAAATGACCGTGTCACCGACGAAGTAGATAAGCTTTTCACGATGACGGGAAGGAAAACAAGAACAAAGGGAGACTCTCCGATTGTCGACAGTGTTTGACAGTAACAGTCCGAGACAGAACACATCTGGCCCAGCGGGTGGTCCGGCCGCTAGAAGTGCCATTTTAAAATAGATTCATTTCCGCTATACATTTGTTATTTATGGAGCATCGCTTATGTTTGTGTCCACGAACGTATAATGG
Organism: Anabrus simplex; assembly: GCF_040414725.1. Lineage (NCBI taxonomy): Eukaryota > Metazoa > Arthropoda > Insecta > Orthoptera > Tettigoniidae > Anabrus > Anabrus simplex. The sequence continues at coordinate 77,095,703 of NC_090270.1, read as the reverse complement.
CCTGTAATATCTGAGTAGTAACTTCAACTTTCCCACGTGTTGCTCTAACCACTCTGGTCTATTTGCGACCGTCTCTTATTTCAGTAGAACTTCCATAACATTGCCCAATGTTTCACGTAATACCTTCCTTTTCTCGTGGAAATGTGGTAGCTAAGTGGCTTGAATCTCAGCCTGTGTACGTAGGACTTTAGTTCGAAATGAAATTAAAATAGAGTACAATATACCGAAATCACTTTTAAAAATTGACAAAATTAAGCAAAAACCAAGCAAGGAGCTGCGCGGTTTGCATCACGTACTTATCAGGGGCGGGCCCATCCCAAAGGTTGTTGACAAAGGCGAATAGATGGAGGTTGAGAGGGAGACGGTGCCTGTAATCAAACGGAATGGTAAGGATATAGCTTTGTCTACTGTGTAGAGGGCCGGACGTGTCGTCCCAGGCAGGGCGACTCCATTTCTCTTCACCAAGGGGGGGGGGGGGGGGAAATGGCACGGCCGGACAGTAAGGTAGTTATAAGGGTGGCGCTCACATGTGGATAGGTTTCCCGCCCATGTGAGAGTCCACATAGTAGATTTAGTTTATTTTTATGTTTTAAGGGTGGCGCTTGCTTATGGCCCGCTTATCCGCCCAGGTGAGCGTCCACATTGTAGATTTAGTTCATATGTTTTATCTTTTTCTCTTTGTAACGGGAACATGTATTTGGGCCGAAAGCCTGTAATGTTCTTCAATAAATACTATACGATACAGTCATACGTAATTATCAGCTTGTATTCGGGAGATAGTCGGCAGCCCTGAAGATGGTTTTCCGTGGTTTTCCACTTTCATACCAGGCCGGTGCCTTAATTAAGGCCTCGGAAGCTTTCTTCTCTTCTCACTCCTAGTCCTTTCGTGTCCCATCGTCGTCAGAAAGACCTGTATGTGTCGATGTGACGTAAAGATAAATTGTAAAGCTGTTCTCCTGTCTGATGATACATTGCAATACGTTGAAAATGACCTCTCACTATGAACATTACTGAGTGGGATCCATTAATCCTTCACTGCAGCTGCCACAAAGTGTCCATATTCTGGTTGCAGAGAAAAAAAAATCTCAAACATATCAACATCTTTACCTGCTCTACATCAACTACAAAGTAGATCACTAAGCACTGTGTAAGGTTCAAGATATTCTGCTATTAAACGTTCTCGTAGGATTGAAATTTGCTTTATTAGACTTCAACAATTTTCTAAATAACCTTTCAATATCCTCCTTGGATCCAACAGCGATTCCACATAATATCGTAAATAATTGCTTAAAGGTAAATAGTTTCGCATTTTGAGCCAAATTCATAAAATTTCGCAAAATTTTCGCGATTTCACGCTTGACGAAAATTAGATGCCTCTGCTTATTAGGAGCATCTCAATGTTAAGGCGACCAAGCGTTTTGTGGCGAGGTCCACACCGCTGGAGCCCGGTTGAGCAAATCTGCTTCCTCCGCACGAGAAAATGACTTGCATCTCATGGTCTTGAAGATCTTTAGAATTAAGGAATAAAATGCAATATAAAATACAAAACCTATCACGTGGTACGATACGTCAAAACTTTCTCCAGACCTCGGCACAACCCTGTTCGAATTATATTGTTTGCTGTGGTAAAGCACAAGCACTGGGAAGTTAGCAGCCACACATTTAATAATAATAATAATAATAATAATAATAATAATAATAATAATAATAATAATAATAATAATAATAATAATAATAGTGTCCCAACTACATCAACTACAAAGTAGATCACTAAGCACTGTGTAAGGTTCAAGATATTCTGCTATTAAAAGTTCTCGTAGGATTGAAATTTGCTTTATTAGACTTCAACTTCTCTTGGTACTAAAAATGCTAAGATTTACTGGAGTGCCGGAATTTTTCTCTAAAAAGTGGTCCTTCAAATAAGCTGTAAATAAACTAAGATGAGTTTCTTGGATTTCAGAACGCTCATATGCCCACCGACCTCCAGAAGTTGCTCCTGTATCTCTGAGCAAAAGAAGGTGAATACCCCAACCAATCAGTCCTTATCAAGTTTTACGTGAATGTTGATATCATAATCGTTACCGTAGGTTCTCCAGCTTTAGGTAGAATTCGGACCACAGAGGTAGGATTTTTATTTATTTTAAAAGTCACATAGGCATTTTCTCCCTGGTGCAAGTAAAATTTGTTTACCATTTCTCGATAATATTTTAAACTATACCTCTTTGCATAAGCTACTTCTATACAGCTAATATTAGATACACAGTGTAGGTACATGCAGTGCAAGGTCCTTAAATAATGAAACATAGATTTCACAGTTCTCTTAGAAGTAGAACATAATACTTTTTATATAGTCCAGTCTAAAAAGTAGTTTACAGCTCCTCTACTTGTTGATAGGTCTTATTAGTAGTATTGTTACCTTCTTGGTCATATCATTCTTCTCACGTGATGACAAGTAAATGAATTTCATCTTTCACCAACCTGGAAAGCAAACACGGCAATAATTTAGCATCGTACAAGAGAAAACACAAGTCAAAAATTCCTCGTTATAGCTAAAAGGAAATAAATAAATAAACAGGAAAAGAATATAGTTCTAAATGCATGCCATGTATTTTTATATTCCAGATACTGCCTGTGATCTTAATTTTCGCCACAACTCTCATATCCAGGAGAGTGAAAATTTCGTAATCAATATATTTTATACACAAGTGACGTGTTAGAAAAACAGATATTAAAATCTGATTGAAATCGCAAACAATAAATACCTCGGGCACGTATGCTAGAATGCAAATATGCCTGTAGCACGATACGTAATCAGAAATTTAAAAACTTCCTTTCAATGAGAGAAGAAAAGAAAAAGCTGTCGTCGAAAGTACATACTGCAATACTTGTTTAAAAATGAGGGAATTGCCTTTCAAATGTTCTTGAACACAAAGATTATCTACACTAGAAGAATGTAAATCTTTATTCGGTTTCTGACCAGCATATTAAAGAGGAACGCAACGACCAGTAACCAAGTGTCACTGATTATATTTCAAGAACTAGTTCTTTAGATTGCCGTGCTCTCCGATCCACACCAATTTGATTAAAAGCTTATGAAAACATTTTCATATTCTTAGCATACACTATAACCACAGCCTGAATTCCTCACTCAATCCACTAACAATTATACATAGTTCAAAAAAATAAGGGAACATGTTTTGTATCGTCTGGTATGTGAACGTTAATTTGGTAGATGGGGTTCCAATGGTCGTACAGCATACCTTGAGACCTCAGCTAGTCAGGTTATGTCAAATCTAAGTTATACTCCATCTGCAGACGTAGCCATGCATTAAACTGTCAGGTGACCCCTCAAAACAAAGTGTGTCTTTGTGAGGTACACAGACTACTGCAGCCATTTGAGCACGTTGTACTTAAACCAGCACATCCCATAAGACATCCTAACGAGATTCAAGTCGCAAGGGCCGTCACTTTGATTCAGGAAGGATGGACTTTTCGTCGCGTTGCTGTGGACCTCAGTGTCCCTCCGTCAGTTAATCAACGCTTTTGGAATCGCTACAATGAGACAGGCCAGTTCACAAGGAGGGTTGGATAAGGTCGTGGACGCATGACAACCTCACAGGATGACCGATATCTGACCATCTGTGCGTTGCGCCATCGTTCAGCAGTTGCCAGAGAACTGCAAGAAGACCTCAGAGGGGTCACTGGAGTCACGGTGTCTGACCAGACAGCAAGGAACAGGTTAAGAGAAGTCTTCTTACGACCCAGACGTCCTGTTCGAAGACCCATTTAACGCAGCAACACCGCGCAGCTCGCCTTCTGTTTGTTCGCAGCCACGTCAACTGACAACTTCGCCAATGGAGACCTTTGTTGCTCACAGACGAGTCCAAATTTCACCTGACACAGCGTGATGGACGTCAACGTGTATGTAGACGCCGTAGTGAGCAGTACATGGCAAATTTTGTCCAGGAAGGCGACCGATTCGGGCAAGGTTCTGTGATAGTGTGGGGTGGCATCAGTATTGATGGCCCTACGGATCTTGTCGTCGTCCATGGAAATTTTACCGTTGCAGGGTACATCGATCAGATACTGCTACAGCATGTGTGGTTGCTGAATACGGTGTTGGCCCTGAATTAGAACTCGTGCACGACAATGCCAGGGCTCATGTGGCGCGCATCACCAGAGCTGTCTTGCGAGAACTCGACCTTCAAGAGATGGAATGGCCAGCAGTGAGTCCCGACCTTAAACCCATCGAGCATGTGTGGGATATGCTTGGCAGAAGTGTTCGTGGGCGTCCTATTCCACAACAGACTCTCCAACACCTCGAACAGGCTCTCATTGAAGAATGGTACCTGATACTGCAACGTGACCTCCGTCGACGTATACGGAGCATGTCATGTAGCCGCCAAGCTGTGATAAATACTCGTGGAGGACATACACCATATGAAGCTCTCCAAAGGTGATAAAAATCCACCCTGGAGGACTGATATCACTTTGTTTTCATCCCTGTTCGGATATTTCTGTTTGTGTTCTGAAAATGAACGCGAATCCACCGATGTTCCTTTGTATACTTCAACGGTAAAGAATAAATATTTAGCTGGTAATATACCTGGGTGTGAGGTATTGTTTTGTGGAGCATGGCATACGTTCAAAAACACGTTCTCCTAATTTTTTAACTGTGTACATCTGATATTCTTCCATTTTATTTAACAAGCACCAAATGACAGAATTATAATCCAGATTAGTTATGTTAAACTTTGCAATTGGGCCGATGACCTTTGTTGTTAGGCCCCTTTAAACAACAAGCATCATCATCATCATCATCATCATCATCAAGCAGCACAAACTTTGTAATTCAGTTAATTACAAAATGTATTGAACTATATACCTCTGTATTTGAAAGGTACCGTACAAATAAATCTGAATTGAATTAACATCCACTGGCACGTTTAAGCGCAGATCAAGCTAGACATAGTAAGAATAATTCATTGTCGTTTAGTAATATTGTCCCTACCAGACCCAAATATATTTAGCAACGATTTTATCTCGGAATCTTTTAAAATGTCGATAACTAAAATGATGGCGCCGGGACTGTACCTTAATTAAGGCCACGGCCAATTCCTTCCCACCCCTAGCCCTTTCCTATCCCATCGTTGCCATAAAACCTATCTGTGTCCGTGCGACGTAAAATCCAATTGCATTATGATGGATTATGTTGGCTATAGTAAGTCCAAAGCAGGGCCCCGAGATATCACTGGAAACAGAGGCGTTTAAAAACAGTAAATTTGTTGCTGTTCTGGAAAAGAAAATAGAGTTAAATAGTTCCAAGGTAAATGGTGTTTCATGGCCTATAAATCAAATTATATATAGTGTGCTAGTGTGGATTGTAGGTTGTTAGAACGTTAGTTTATTTTGCAGCTCCTCTTTCTGTGCCGCAACTGTCACAACTGATCTAGTTCGTAAGCCTACCACTTACAAGGGAGCTGCATTCAATAAAGAAACTAGATCACCGGTAAACACTGTCAGTCCATTGGCTATCTATTGAAACAAACGACCACCCGTATAGTAGGATGCGAGTTACGAAGCTTCAAAATTGGCGAAATATTCTTCTGGACGCCTAGTGCATAGGCAACACTCCAGGTATACCTATTGCGTCTGGTGCGGAATTTATTCTCGTTTAGTTGCAATAATCAGTGTGCACTAAATGTCCAGCTCTTTGGCTAAATGGTCAGAGTAATGGCTTTCGCTTCAGAAGCTCCCACGTTCCATTCCAGATAGGGCCTGGAATTGCAGCCGCGTTCTGTTCATTCCTCCACTTCTAGGTTAGAGTGTTTGAGTTCGTCTTAATACACATCTCTGACTATGTTCAAGACATCACACTACCAATCACCACAGTAAAGTACAAAATTAAATACATCCCTCTTCATAGAATTGGGATCAAGAAAGGCACTCAAATGTTTAAATCTGTTTAATCAACACAGTTTGTAGGGAAAGAGGCCAGGAAAGAGGATAAAGTGTCCACTGAAGAAAAGATGATGAAACGATGGTCAGTAACGTATAACTCTTAGATGAAGATGTGAACATTGCATGAAACGTAACGAGAACAATTCGAAAATTAAGACTATTGTGCATATAATAAGTATTTTATAAATATATACAATATCGCAAAAATCCAACAGCAAAAGAATACAGAAATTAATTATGCAAAGTTTCTAGTCCTGAAAGGCCTGACCCTAAACACTCCGAATGTAACCCTGCACGAATGTTCGTTTTCACACAGAAGTAGTGATTTGGCTAAGTGTCACGTTGAATCCACCATTTTTCCAAGGAAGATAGTTCCCTTGTTAGCTGTGTTTCTTGTCTAACAAGCATATGAGTATCATAATTTATATTATTAATTATAAATGTTTTTAATGTTTTAGAGGTTTTGTACGATTTTCCTGTTTTGTACTAGTTTTAATACATCAATAATGTCCCAAATTATTTTCTAGTTCAAATCGTATATTTTTTAAATCAATCCTGGTCTTTTGGATGCATTGTTCTGTCGTTCAGAGAGCAGAATGTACTTATCTCTGCAGGTTACATTTTTGTACATCTAGAACAATCAATTAATATTGTATTTCTTTTAAATAATGTTACAAGTTTTGTAATTCTTGGTAATTGTGTAAATCAAGGAAGCAAGAAAATGAAAACGTATGTACACTGGAGGTTACTTACGATTTCACGTGATTTTCAGAATTTAAATATAAGCTACTGATTTGACGAAACATTCCAAACTTATTTCGATAAATGCTTTCATTTCTGCAGTTAATATCACTGTGTGCTGAGGCTTGAGCCCAAAGGAAGATTGGATTCCCAACAGTTCCACCACCAGCGGTCATAGAAACCCCCGAGTGTTCCAGATGAATCGTACTAAGTATATCACGTACCTCTAGCTATCAAAGGAATAATAATAACATAGGAAATACTGTACGATCAACTGGTATAATCATAGTAACTTTCACTGCATTATCAGAAACAAGTGATTATCATTTGAGATTCTAAAGAAGATTTCTGAGATGAGGGGCTGTGTAGCCTACTAATGCATCTCTCAGTACGTGGCTAAGTTACTTTACAGGTCTTGATGAATTTAAAATGCACACTCGCTACTGCGCTAACATAAAATGTAAAACATAGCCAGACCATAAATAAATAATTCATTTTATTTTATTTGAATTATGTAACAAGAGTTGAATTATACCGGCACGCTTGAGACGATGGACTTGCGCACACACAAAGTTTTTATATCGGAATCTCGTCGTTAGCAGTAATCAGCCCATTGTCCGGCTCCATGGCTAAATGGTTAGCGTGCTGGCCTTCGGTAACAGGGGTCCCGGGTTCGATTCCCGGCAGGGTCGGGAATTTTAACCATAATTGGTTAATTTCGCCGGCACGGGGCTGGGTGTATGTGTCGTCTTCATCATCATTTCATCATCGTCATATCATCATCATCATCATCATCATCATCATCACGACGCGTAGGTCGCCTACGGGAGTCAAATCAAAAGACCTGCATCTGGCGAGCCGAACTCGTCCTTGGACACTCCCGGCACTAAAATCCATACGTCATTTTCATTTTATCAGCCCATCCACTCCACGCAAAGCTGGAGGATTTTCTAGGAACAGCACGCAAATTCGTGGGCAACCTCTAGTTAACAACTCAAATAAAGTCAGAACATGAAGATCCATGCTGTATTAAAAGGTAAAAGGCACCACATTGTACTTAATTTCGACACTAAGACATATACAACGGCCACCTTTCTCAACCAGAAATGTATCTGGTATTCATTCTTATCTAAGCTGTTAGGGTCACGTGCTCTCCCAGACGGTACAGCGCTGGGCTTCTGACTCCAAGTTGGCAGGGTCGATCCTGACTCGGTCCGGTTGTATTTGAAGGTGCTCAAATACACCAGCCTGTATACCTCGTGTCGGTTGATTACCAGAATGTAAAAAAATTACTTAGGGACAAAATAAAGACGCCTAGACGTCTCCGAAAACCGTAGACATGTAGTAAGTGTGACGTAAAACCAATAACATAATAATTGGTCATACCCTTCAGGATGGACGAAAAGCTGAGGTCTTCGTCCTTTAAGAATGTCATTAATATTTATAAGATCGAATAACGGTACTTTTTCACTTTATTTCGATACATCTAACACACATTTATTTTCTACAATATAAATCTAAGAAAAACTCAAAAATCATGGATATTTTTGGTTGTTAATTATATGCACACACACAAAATTAATAATGTTGCAACAAGCTGGACACTTTCCGTTGGGAGAGACAGCACGAGAAACAAGATTCGTATAGTCCTTAATTTGACACCAAATTCGTATTAAGATAAAACTGGTAATTTTGATAAACTGCAGCCATACACAATCTCATTTACATGCCAATATGACAGCGTATGAAAATCCAGTGCCCTTGTGCTGTGCAATCAGAGCAAGGACAGCTCGCATCAGACGACTCGACGCGCGGTTAAAGGAGGCGAGGCAGAAAGACGAGAGACAGAGAGAAGCTGTGCGCATGCACCATCGCCTACTACACGTTGCAGAAACATTCGCTTGGAACACAGATCAGTCTCTCCTGCATGAAAGTAAATGATGGTATGCAAGAAGTAATGCATTCATGCATGGAAAGCAACGGTTGTGATTCGTAGCGGGTAACGGGATATAATCATGAAGGTTATGAAATGCTGCGAGGAAGGAAAAAAACAGAACCTCGGGCAAGCGCAACTTCGGTTATTAACATAACTAACGTTATATTCTCGAGCAGGATTTTGAATAAATCATCAGGGACAAGTAGGGCCACATAAAATAGCTTATAACTCATATACAAAAAACGCTTACATTGTTTCTTTCGGCAATGCATTCTGGTATCTCTTCGGAGCAACAATATGAAGTAGCCTTCCGTTTCAGTCTCGTTACTACAATGAACTATTTATTTTTAAATGTAGCCCTTGTTATCTGGAAAAGTCTTACTGAAGAGATTGTTCTACAGTAGTTGTTCGCGGCGTTTGGGCTGAGGTTGTTGTTATGCATGTTGAATCACAACGCCAGAGAGCTAATATTTGTAGATAATGGACAGCCACCCTGTCGTTCAACTGAGCAGTCCGAGACGTTACGAAACGAACCAAACTTCAGCACAACGGTGTGCGTAGGTCAGCTTATCTGAAGCGGGCTGTAGACTTACTACATTTTGACTAGCTCATAATACCGCATTTCGCGTAGTGTTCTCCATCTTCTTTTGGTGGTAACATTAGTAGCATAAATTACAACGGTCATGAGAAATGTTTCAGCGATTCAACTACGAGGGTTCGGGCAAAAGTAAATAATAATAATTTGCTTTACATCCCACTAACTACTTTTACGGTTTTCGGCGATGCCTAGGTGCCGCAAGTTTATCCCGCAGGAGTTATTTTACGTGCCGGTAAATCTACCGACACGAGGCTGACGTACGCGAGCACCTTCAAACACCATCGGACCTGCCAAGTTGGGATCAGAAGGCCTGCGCCTCAACCGTCTGAGCCAGTCAGCCACTCAGGCCGGATGGTGTAAAAGTCATGGCAACTATATTTTCCCTCACATTTGCACGGTACTACCATACAATGTCCTGGAAAGCATGACACTTGTAGAACATGGACACACCACGAGATGGCGGTGCGTTGAATAGGTACCACGCACAGAGCGATGGGACTGCAGTAGTGAGTCAGGCTCCGTGCAGAATTGATGTGGAGAGGTAATAACAGGGTACCAACATCAAACTGAGAGTTTTCTGGAGTCGCAATGCCGAAGAATGCCAGTGAGCTCACGGAAGCTGTGGATAATAATACCCTTCCGCAGCGAACCGTTGCAAGATGTGCAGCAGCATTTCAACAAGAAGCGACGTACAACGGTTCGGAAGACCAGTTAGTGTCCAGACGGATATGTCACGTGCAAAAGTTTCCCAGTGCATGGACGCGGACAGAAGCTGGACGCTACTTGACTTACAAGCTGAAACAATAACATCCCCATGACAACGCCGGATCGAATGCAGCAGAGGCTGCACGGAGTCAACATTACCGCTGGGGATGGAAAATACTGAAACAGCCACCATACTCACCGGACCTATCTCCGTGTGATTTTGATCGCACCCCCAAAGTGCAAGAACCATTTCATGGGGGATGGTTTGGGACACGAGGAGACAATGCCAACGCTGTGAAACATGAGAGTGCGAAATCCCCATATGGTAAAAAATGAAATGGCGTATGGCTTTTAGTGCCGGGAGTGTCCGAAGACATGTGCGGCTCGCCAGGTGCAGGTCTTTTGATTTGACTCCCATAGGCGACCTGCGCTCCGTGATGAGGATGAAATGATGATGAAGACGTTATATACACCCAGCCCTCGTGCCAGCTAAATTAACCAATGATGGTTAAAATTCCAGACCCTGTCTGGGAATCGAACCCGGGATCCCTGTGACCAAAGGCCAGCACGGTAACCATTTAGCCATGGAGCCGGACTTCACACATGGAGAGGCGACTGACACCCAACATCTACCGCATCGATGGTAACGTGTTTTGGACAATCTAGGAGGCTACTTTGAGAGTTTACCGTAAAGCTTACTGTAATCTGTGAGAATAAACATTATGTAGCACAAGAATGTCATGGCTAACAGTTTCCTCGCTACTCGTCATTATTCTTACATTCCACAGTACCTTACGTTCCCCATCCCAATCTGTATATTTCCATTTGTCTGGTATATCCCGGACGGAAAGTACTGAAACAGCCACCATACTCACCGGACCTATCACCGCGTGATTTTGATCGCACCCCCAAAGTGCAAGAACCATTTCATGGTGGATGGTTTGGGACACGAGAAGACAATACCAACGCTGTGAAACGTAAGAGTGCGAAATTCACCCCCAAAGTGCAAGAACCATTTCATGGGGGATGGTTTGGGACACGAGAAGAGAAAATACCGTATTTACGCAAATAATCCCCGCCACCGAATATTCCCCGCACCCTAACTTTAGGAAGGCTGATTTTGAAAAAATGCCAACATTGACTCAAATAAAACCCGCACCCCAATTTCGTACCTCAATTTGCTTAACAAAAGATGCGGGTATTATTCGCGTAAATACGGTGGTTTTCATGACCTATGCCCCAATCCTCGTATATTGGATTCGGCCCAATAGGTAACAGAAATAGGAAAGGGCCCAGGAAACGTCGGTTATGCACACTATACAATGAGTTCAGGGTAAGAACCGTGGGAGGAGGGGAAGTCATAATGTCAACTGCAACAAAAATATTACTGACAAAGAAATTACGAAACCTACCTTGAAACTAAGACTACTGGAAGACAACATTCTTAATTATGGCTTTCTTTTTCCTCCTCACAGCCCAGAAATAACCCCGTGAATTACATAGATAAGTAACAGTCTGAATTTCAAGATCTACGTGACAGATTTGGCTGGAATGAGCGAAATGGGCGCCTGCTTCGTTACTATTAGCTGTGAAGTGACTACTTGGCTCCATGTTGCAAGAGCTTCCCGTCTGTAGCACATGTTGACTGTCTTGTACGACTTGTTTTCTGTGCGGTAGCGTTGCCCGCAACAATTTCAATATCCGTGTTATTGTTCTTATTTTCCTTGTTTTGCTCCTTTTTTGTTAATTACTCATTCCTCAATTATTAGTTTCTATAATTCTGATTCACTTGCTTATTTGATTGTTTTTGTTCACAGCGAAAACAATCGTGCCAAAAAGACTTCTGGAAGAGCGAGACCCAGGCGCTACAGGTTGTATTGTACAGCCCTCACTGTGGGGAAACTACCAGTCTAGTACGCGCGTCTAATGAGCAGTCGCGGCAGCTTGTAGGTACAGCACCAGTAAGATACTACACTCTACATTCTTTTACGTGCCAGTAAATCTACCGACCCGAGGCTGACGTATTTGAGCACCTACAAATACCACTGGACTGAGTCGGGATCGAACCTGCCACGTTGGGGTCCAAAGACCAGCGCCTCAACCGTCTGAGCAATTGAGCCCGGCATACTACCAATTTGCGTGTATTATTATCACTAGAGCCCGGATTTTTATGCATTAATAGGTTAGAATGCAAACTTACTGAAGCGAGTAGCAAGTATAGTCTACCTTCACAACTACTATGCTACGGGGTTTGCATAAAAATTAAGGGTACGGCCCATCAGAACCCCTAAAATTTGTTGCTCTTGCTACAGAATGGAAGAGCGGGTGGCCGACACTCCCCACTAACCAAATTCGTTTGCAATCTAACCTGTTACTGCATAAAAATCCGGGCTTTAATTATCACCCTACATTTATCTCCACGCTCGGAAGACAAATGATCCTAATTGAGAAGATCAGTTTCATTTATAATGAGAGTATCAGTCACCTTGGCCGTAACTGCGCAGGGATCGTATGGGAAGTGAGGAATGGGTCAAACGAAAGCAGTCTGCGATATGAAAATTAATGACCGGAAGCTGAGCAGGTAACAATGATCGTTTTGTAAAGCATTGCAATAGCCGTGGTTTATTACACAATGCTTTCCTTAAAGAGGCACTAAAATGAGAACGTGATAGCCAAGTCCTAATGACTTGTGCCGGGCTTCTCACATTCGAGCTCCTGCGATCAACTTGTGTCTTCTTCTAGTGGTAAATTTATTTCTAAAATTTGCTTCATGTCGCGCTGACACGCATAGGTCTCATGGCGACAATGGGATAGGAAAAGGTTAGGAGTAGGAAGGAAGTGTCCGTGGTCTTGAATAAGGTACAACCCCAGCATACACCCGGGTGTGAAAATAGGAAACCACGGAAAACCATTTCAGGCGTTAGAACCCACTATCTCTCGAATGCAATCTAATGGTTATGATGATCATTTTAACTCTGTGATGTCCTAATGTCAGTGCAAGATCTCATTTTCATTACAACTAATTACCGTCATCTTACTCTCTTATGATCAATTCTTACTGTAAAACTGCTTTAACCCTTTCCATTTTAATGTACTACATTTGTAGATATTTTTTTAATGGCATAAGAATATTTTAGTGAAATTCAATATGCATTCATGACTTGCTATTCGGGAACACACTGTTGAAAAGTTCATAAAATATGTTCATTTCATTCCATTATCCGTTTGATTTCCAGGTTTGGTTTTTCCGCCGGACTCGGCGAACGATCCCACTTCCACCGCCTCAAGGCCAGTGTCTTGTAGCGTGAGACTTTGGGTCGGGGATAAAACTGGGCAGAAGGACCAATACCTCGTTCAGGCAGCCCCACCTGTTATTCTGTACAGGTGACTTGGTGGGGAGAGGGGGGAAGATTGGAAGGGATAGACAAGGTAGAGGGAATCAAGTGGCCGTGGCCTTAAGTTAGGTACCATCCCGGCATTTGAGGGAGAAGTGGAAAACCACGGAAAACAACTTCGAAGATGGCTGAGGTGGGAATCGAACCCCGTCTACTCAGTTGACCTCCCGAGGACCCCGTTAGTAGCGCATTTCAAATTTTCATGGCAGAGCCGGGAATCGAACCAGGGGTGGTAGCTAATGACATTAACCATTATATTACATTTCTCATCAATATTATGAGTGAAGTATTCATTAATCTATCATGGAAATAACGCAATGTTTTCTTAACAACTCTCAGTGTAAAGAATTTTGCGCCCTTGCTGGCGAGATCTAGTGTTTAAAGTGCACCGTTTTTCTGGTGTGGGCTAGACCAAATTTGTTACTTTAATTGAAGAAAATGGAGGAAACAGTATGGAAATCAATGAAAGAGGAAGGTGTGCGAATGGATTTTTAAGAGTGTGGGAGGATTGATATGGAACACGGATGTACCACAGAGATGTAAAGTAATTGTCTACAAGACTTATTTTTGTGCCAGTTTAGACATATGGATCAGAAACATGGGTGGTGAAGGAGAGGGATAGAAGTAGAATAAAGAGGAAATTAAGTTTCAAAGATGTGGAGTGGATTTAACAAGAACGGACGGAGTTCGGGAAATGGTGAATGAGGTACCACTACAGCAAAAGATAGAAAAATGAAGGCTGCAGTGGTATGGACACGTTAAGAGAGCGGGAGAAGAGAGGATACCAAAAAGATGTTAGAAATGGAGTTGAAGGGAAGGAGACCTAAAGGAAGACCGAGGGGCACATGGCAGAAAGGTGTAAAGGTGTAAAGAAGAGACCTAGGCAAGAGGAGTGAACTGGACGACAGTGAGAAACAAGAAATGGTGGATGGACAGAAAACGATGGAGATAGTTATGTTCCAAGCAGACCGCTCCAGATGAAGATGATGATGATGATGATGATGATGATGATGATGATTATGACTGATTCACCTATCCCAGTCTCATCCTTGGCTGTGACGATCTGAAAGTGATTGAGATATGAGCGATGCTAGTAATGACATTCATTATGCAGCCAGTCCCTGTAATATTTGGTGTGAAAAAACACTCATAGGGCCAGTGGGTGCATGCACTTCAGTGAGCTCAGCAGACTGGTGTGCAATAGCAACTTCTGGCTCAGAGAGTAAAACATCCTTAGCATTCTTAACAGTAAACTGTAGCCTCCAACAGTTTTCCGCAGAATGGCGCACTCATTGTTCAGCTGGCCTTTTAACAAACGAAGAACGACACGCGCGAAATGAGTAATCCATTCATGAGTGAATGCGACCACAGCCAAAAACACAAAAAAGCAGAATTTTCTCGAATAACGTTAGTTACGAACATAAATGCATATATCGGTCTTGTAGAAATTTTAATTTCAAGGCCACACAGTGCACTTCATTTTTCGATAGCGCCAACCGTTTACCCGTTATTTTAGTTATGTAGGCCAAAAATTGCCTAAATTTTGGACATATCCCTAAAAAATCTCCGAGTGTTCGAAATGGTGAAATATATCAAAATTTGAAAGTTTGTCTTGCGTGACTCGAGATTTCGAGCTATATTCTTACGAAATTTAAGCTCACTCGGACAAGCAGTTTTCCAGCCTATCCGGAACAAACAAGCAAACAGAAACTAACAAATAAATAAACGAACAGACAAGCAAAGGAACACCATCTCATTTTTTTAATAGTAGGCCTATAGATTTATGTCCGGCAGCCAAGCAGGTATATACTTCTTTCCATAAGAGGTTAACACTGATGCAAACAAATAGGCGGAGCACCTTTCCTTTGCACGTGGACATAGACATAGTTCATTGGAGAAGCAACCGTCGCACTCACTCGACTGTATGCGAGCTGGAAGAAAAATGGTACATCGCATTAATTTTATTTTATTACATTTAGAGAGTTTGGAAGAGTACGTAATCAAATTAAAACATGGTTATCATATATACCGATGTGTGTATATACTTGTTCATAAAATAGTGATCAAATAAAGAGAAATGAAGTCACAAGGCGTGGTGTAATACAGGATGTCTTCTCGTAGTGGGGGGGGACGTCCCAAGCTGCAGAGCGTTTAGATAAGGTTTTGCATCGTGCAGCAGTCAGTGAGTCAGTATTCATAGTAAGAGAAATAGACAAGAGGTAGGACCATCGCGGGTAGCGAAGCACGAAAGAGGAAAACCGCTCAGAAGTGACCATAAGCAGTGCATTGTTAATGTGTTCAATAAACTAAGAGAAGAAAATCCAGGTTCAGTCATTTATTCAGAAGTTCAGACCTTCGCACTGTTGTCGTATGCGATGCGCAGCCCTGTACGTCCGAACACGAGACGTTGACGGGGTGGAGGTCGGTACTACACGCTCAGCAAATCACAACTCTTTCTTTGACGGGGGCGTAGACATACACCATGTTCACATCAGGATTAAACTCTCGTGAAAATAATTATAGCAATTGTAGTTTTGTAATGCAATAGCGATGTTGTTTACGCCCCACCTTAAAGTATGGACCCTTCAACGAATGATTATATCGGCAAAGGGAAGGAAGAGGTCACGAAGGGCGTGAAAATTAAGACACCCTAAGCCTCGCAAATCTAGTGTCGGAGTCGGGAAAGAACAAGACATAGTAGGGCGGTGGTGATTATTGTTTCAAAAGGAAGACATGACCAAGGGAGGTTGAATAGTAGAGATGAAAAGGAGAATGCTGGCATAAGTGAAAACAATCCTGGGCCCGGTAGGTTGTGACGATTGCGAACAGTCCAGATTGCGAACAAGGCAAAAACCGTCCAGATTCCGAACAACTAAATATACCCTGTCCAGATTGCGAACATGAGTTTAGTGTTGACGTGAAATACATAAAACAGATTCAATTTTCAAAACAGTCTCGTATGTAATTTTTGTTCTAGTAGTATTAATTTTAACTGGTACATCGGGATATTTTAGATAACCTAACCATATTTTTAAAATAATTTTTCTTATTGAAAATGTTTAATAATTTAGTTTGAGGTGATCTTACCATTTAGAAGATTATCTGTTTTATTGTATAACATAACTAGAGGGTTTAGTTGTTTATGGTGGATTAGTGAGAGTTTTATTATTAATATTAATGTGCGTATGGACCCAATGGATCACGCAAAGCTCTAACAATTCTGTTTTCTGAGTTGCCAAACAGCTCTTATCCTTTCTCCGTGGATCCTTTTTCGTTATTCTGTCCACTTTGCTCCAGTCTTCTTTTTCACTTCGTTCTCTGCTTGCACTTTCCATCCATTAATTTTTTTCCGATAAACGTTTCTGTCCGCGGTGTCATTTGAGTTCATCTGGGCTTTTTACAGATCCTTCTTCACTTCAAGTACCCATGGAATATTTTTAGATGTTCCATGTAGGTGAGAATCTTGTGTGTCAGATAGGTCTTACGGCGACGATGGGATAGAAAAGGCCTAGGAGTTGGAAGAAAGCTGCCGTGGCCTTAATTAAGGTACAGCCCCAGCATTTGCCTAGTGTGAAAATGGGAAACCACGGAAAACCATATTCAGGACTGCCGACGGTGGGATTTGAACCCACTATCACCCGGATGCAAGCTCACAGCCGCAAGCCCCTAACCGTACGGCCAACTCACCCGGTATTATTATTATTATTATGCCAATGAAATAAGTGAGTGGTTGCATCGACACGGCATTAGCCTTTAGAATATTGAGTATTATTATTATTATTATTATTATTATTATTATTATTATTATTATTATTATTATTACCGTGGTTTGGTGGATCAGCAGAGGTGAAAGAAGGTGCTGGGATGAATAGGTCTCAATATACGAAATTAAAGTTAATTTAAAATTTAACAAGGTTATATTTTCTTTTCAAGATCAAGAAATAACAAATATAACAGGTACTTAGTAGCCTAGCAACAAATCGAGAATGTACAATTACAGTTGTTACAGGATTTGGGCTCCGAGAGCCAGACACACAATTCTTGAGCAATTAGCCTAACATTAGCCAAATACCAGGTTTGACAAAAAACCGATTTAAGAAAGAGCAACCCGCTCTCAAAGTTCAAGCCTATCAAAGGCCACACCAAACTCCACCTTCAAGCTGACCTCCAAGCACATGAAAACAGGGGTAAAAATACCCAACCTACTGAGGCCTACTCAATAAAGAAACAGGACAATTACATGGCCTCCAAAATACCAACTTGAGAGGAGGCCAAACTGCACTCCTAATACATTTCTTTAAAACCTATTTGGCACTAGGCCGCTTATGCAAGGGCTAATCCCATACTAAAAGAGGTGACTTATATAAGAAAATAATTTATATTACATTAGGAAGGGAAGAAACGGTTGTGAAAATAATTTCACCTCAAAGCAATAGGAGTGGGAGCTCGAGAGGGTTAAGCACTCTCTATCCCAATATGTAGTTTAAAGAGATAGAATCTATACCAAGTGTCTTTTACATTTTAGAGGAAAGTTACATGGTAAAAGGTATCGAACCTGCCCCGAGAGTTAAACTGCTGAGCTAGCAAGAAAATGAGTTATTAAAAGGCCATTACCTTATTGATGAACTGCTGCCCGACGAAAGAGGCGCTTCCCGCCCCCTGCTACATAATTTACACAATTTACTGAAGTGGCCCGGAGACCCAAAAATCAGCAGTTTATATACCCTCGTGGAACATTCGAGACCTTTCATGAATGATAACACCCGCCCACGAGCTTTTATTGGTTACCGAACACAGTTACAGAGTAGGTTGGGGAAGAAAGCCCCGATTGGTCGAAAATTAATTTAAGAAATTCGGGATTGGCTAATTTCAAAACTGGCGGAACGAACGGATTAACATTGCCAACTCAAACAATGACAGAAAGAAATTTAACAAAGAGCAAACTTATAACTACAAAATTTCTTCAAAGAAAAGTTCCTTCACTTTGCACTAGGTTGCACAATTGTAGTTCTTAAGTGGTGCCATCTAGAAGAGAATGTTCACACTTCTTGCTACAGAGAAAGCAAATATAAATCGAAAAAGACACAGTTCAGAACACTTCAAAATTTATAGTAATGACATCTTCTGATAAACTTTAGAATTAACATGGTTGTTAGAGTTCACGCTTCCTCCAGTAGAGGAGTTTCAACTGGCGCAAAGTTTGAATTAGCGGAGCGGAGGTGTACCGCCCGGTACAATTATTATTATTATTATTATTATTATTATTATTATTATTATTATTATTATTATTATTATTATTATTATTATTATTATTATTATTATTATTATTATTATTATTCGAAATAATACATAAGTGAAATAAATGAGAATGGAACTCCACATGGAAGGGGTTGAAAGGAAGAAGAGTACGTGGCGCTACATGAAAGAATCGCGAAAATACAAAACGCTACGAGGAAAACGGCAAAATAAAACAGTTTTTTGAAAACAATGCAATATGTACTAAATCTGCAGTAGTGCTGAAGCTGTTGAGGAAAGTCGTAAATGTAGATTTGTAAATACTGACTGTAAATATTCTATATCACGTATTTTAGGTGACGGGATTGTAGTTAGAAATTTAGAATGACAAGGCCTGACGGCCCCTCTCTTTATTGCCAGAGCTGGTTTGCGAATAAATTCAAATCTCACTGGTAATAATTAAAGCGGCTTTCTAAAGAACTTCAGAAGACTGTAGATGCCTCTAGTGATGCATACTGCTGCCTCAATCCACCTAGATAAGAAGAGTGATATATATAAAATGATATATTCTTGCTCATTATATTTTCGCTTAAGCCTGTGTGTCAAACCCAAATCACCCCCTTCAGATACCCACTTGTTACGCAATCAGGACGACACCACCCAGCAGGGGTCATTAACACTACCCCAAGCTGCGAGCCCATGACAGTTATCCCTTTTAGTCGCCTACTACGACTACCAGAAGATATCTTAAATGTGATATTTTCTGACGAAAAGTGTATTACACTGCAACTTTGCGAGAGAAAGGAGATATTTCATTTCCACGTTCCATACTGAGTGGCTCAGACGGAAGACAGCTGGCTCTCTGACTCCAAATTGGGAGTTTCCATCCGGGCTCAGTACAACTGTAGTTTTAAGGTGCTCAAGTCCGTCATACTCGCGTCAGCAGATTTACGGGCATCTAAAAGACATATTTATGATCATTTGATTTTCACTACAGGAAACGTTTGAATGACGATTTCATACTATTTCCCCTTAAAACAACATCAACCACCAGTACCATCATCATTACGTAGTAAATAAAATAATAATGTCATTAGGTTTTACGTCCCACCAACTACCTTCCGGTTTTCGGAGACGCTGAGGTGGCGGAATTTTGACGATCAGGATCGAACCAGCCAAGTTAGGGTCAGAAGGCCAGCGCCTCAACCGTTTGAACCACTCGAGCCCGCCAATTACGTAGCGAAGCACTGCTGAGTGTTCTAGTTGCGTGTAAGAAATCACATTAGCGTTTACGTAAGGTGGAGTATAACTTTCTTTCTTTCTTTCTTTCTTTCTTTCTTTCTTTCTTTCTTTCTCAAAACAAGAAGCAATAAACTTGACTAGCAATAAGGTATGCTAACACCAGAGCAATCTTAGCTCCTACCTTAAAAAGATTAAGTCATTTCTCGCTCTAATCACTAGGCATTTACAGTAACACCTCATTACACTTCAGAGTAGCAATTTGCACCTACATTGACTTAAAAGATTTCACAATCGTAATAACCAGTAAGTGAACTTATTAAGTTAGACCAGAGATGGCAATCTTATTTGGTCACAGTGGGTTTTTGTAAAGACGTAACTGAAGTAGTAATCGCGTTGATAAAAGGAGAGCTCGTATTCCCATTAAAAATAATTTCTGCTTCACGTGTGTCGCTCAATTTCCTCAAAGCTCTTCGTAAATCTTACCGTCTTTCAGTTAACAATATTCTCCAGTTCGAAGCAAGAATCGGCGAGCTCAATCTTTTGCTACCTTTGGCTGTTTTACTGTCAGCTATCGTGATAAATGCTCTATTCTTTAGATCAAAAACCCAGACTGTTCCATTGATTGCGTGCACAGTAGTTATGGAAAAGGAGGAACCCGCGTTATTTCGTTGTTTCTGCCGGACGCATTATTGGAGACAGCTCCTGAAGCAGTTTGGATTTTGCAGAGACTGTAATTCATTGTTCGCCACGCTGGTAAAACGTTTCTTCGTATAGGAAATTAAGTAAACAGAAGCTACTATTTCCTTACCAGACACATCCTGTCTTATATCACATTGTGTTAAAACTTAATGCAAATTAAGTTTAAGATGTTACAGATATAAATTAAAAAACGTTTCATTCGGCTGTTTGAGGCCATACAACCAGATTAATTTCATCTGAGAGTGGTTTAACTGATACATATCGTCGTTGAGCCAAGAGAAACCGCTATGTGATAATATTTTAGCTTAGAACTTTGACCAGAAATGTTCTGTGATCTAATTCGTAAGGTTCAGTATTGCAAGAACTGTATCAATTAATTTTCATTCTAAGTGATACTCGTGATGCGGATCAGTATTCCTCCCCTTAACATTGTCACATAGCGGTACAGTATTTCGAGGTGCAACGACGAAATGCTGATACTGAATAATGATGAACTTCTTGTGGACTTCTTAAATTTTGTACATAAACATGTAGTTTCATTGTAACAATATTTAACCTCGCAGAAAGTCTGGTATACAGTAATGTATGTTACATAGATCGCCGTGGGAAATGATGCCAGTTACAGCATTTTACTGAAGTAAACATTTATTTTTTCAGGGAAGAAAGACTATAGCTCTAGTGGGTGTATACATGAACTTAAGAGGAGTAGAATAAAACAAAACAAAAATTCGCACGTTAGTATGTCTGTCTCTGCTCCGGCTCCTTGGCTGAATGGTCAGTGTTGAAGCTTTCAGTTCAGAGGATCTCGGACTCGATTCTCGGTCAGGTCAAAGCATGTAATCGTGTTTGGTTAATACCCGTGACCCAACACACTTTACGTCATACACACACACAACACCCGGCATAGCAAATCACCACAGAAATACGCAATGTCTATACATTAGGGTCGGTGTCAGGAAGGGAATCTGGTCGTAAAACAGGGCTAAGTCCACATGTGTGGCACAGTTCGCCCATGACACCGTGGG
This sequence comes from Anabrus simplex, assembly GCF_040414725.1. Lineage (NCBI taxonomy): Eukaryota > Metazoa > Arthropoda > Insecta > Orthoptera > Tettigoniidae > Anabrus > Anabrus simplex. The sequence goes on along the minus strand of NC_090270.1, from coordinate 77,074,166 downwards.
GAAAGCAGTAGAAGTAGCAGTTTACAGCTATTGTACGTGGATTAACCGTTCTTCGAAATGTAATAATTTCATTATTTTGTTTAGTCTCGTGTAGGCCTAATTGTAAGGTGTATAATTCTTGCGCCCGGCTTTTTCTGTTAAACAACAATCAAGCCTTTTATTCTAGACTTTATCATATCATCTTGGCGTAGTAGGATACACGTTTAGAATCTTAAGGCTTGGTCGTGGACATCAGTTGCACGAATGCCACACATTCTCGTGCCATCGTTTTCTTAGGTCTGCCACGTGGGCGATGACAAGGTGATAGGATGTGTTGAAACCTGTTACAGGTGTTGGACGTGGCCAAACCATCGTAGTCGCCCTTCTCGCATTTTACCTTGAATTGGGGCGATACCAAATTGTTGCGTAAGTGTGTCGTTTTGGATGTGATCCTCGAGAGAGACACCCGTTGTCCAGCGATCTACGCGTATTTCCATAGCGTGAGGCGTATTTTTGGTAGTTTCTGTCGTAGACCAGCATTCCGTGCAATATAAGCCACTGTACTGGACGTACGACAGTTCAGTGATCTTTGACTTCAGGTGGATACAACAAATATGTAGGTGGGCGGTCCGCCTAGTCAGTTAATAGCAGGTGGATAGGCATTTTGTGGTTACAGAAAGTACCGGTAACTTCCCCCTCCAATTACACCACTCGCGCTTTATCGTCAGCGTCGATTCCACCCTCACCCTGCAGGTACGATCGCAGGTAACTGAATAAGTTAGTATTCTAAAGATCTACCACATTAACTTGGACGGAACCATCAGCCGACTTGTTTCCAAACATTCCGTTAAGACGAAGCCCAAACTGAGAAAGGCCCATGTCTGTAGTTATTTGTCTGTGAAGTGGCGTTGGCTGAATTAAGTTTGGTCTTTAGTTAGATGTTAGTTTATAAGTGACTGCTGGAACGCTGACCCATGGTTAGTGGTGATAACAAGGAGCTTTTTGTTAGTTGTAGCTGCAAACATGACGTGAACAGCATGGAGCAGTGTTCATGAGACATCACGACGCAAATCGGAGCGGTGACAGTACAGATCCCCGATGTACGCCAACTTTCACACAGAAGTTATCAGACGTGCCTACTGAGCACGTAACACAGCTGGTGGTGTTTGAAAAGAGCAGTCGAATCCAGTTGATGTGGAGCTCTGGAACTCCGTGGTCGCACAGCGAGTACCGTGTAAATTGGTGTGGGACACGGTCGAAAGCCTTCTGCAGACCGAGGAAAGCTAGATGTAACGGCATTCTCTTCTCGTGCTGTCCCTCTAGCAGAATCCGTGCGGCAATAATCGCACCCGTAGTGCCAAAACATTTGACGAATCCACACTGGTTGATGAGTGAAGGTGGCAATGCTGCGAAGGCGCTGGGTAACAACTCTCCTGACGATAAATTAAGCATACATTTTGTTACAGGACATATCTATATATAACCAACATCCGGAACGGAAAGGAAGAAGAACACAAATTTCAAAAACAATTAGTAATCATGGCTAAGTCTAAATTATTCTCTTACCGCTGTGTATGGGGCTATAAAAGACATACACAATATCACTTGCCTGAGCTGAGGGCAACTAAACCGGATGTTCCCAATGAATTAGCCATGTGATTCATCGGACTTTAACTGAATTGACGTTGCGTGGGATAGGTTGAAAACGGCTGTTTTTGATTCTCCACTACCTCCACGGACATTCTCAAGACCTTGTTAGAGCTGACCAGATGAAATGGTGATGATGATGATGATGATGATGATGATGATGATGATTGTTGTTCAAAGGGGCCTAACATCTAAGTCGTCGGCCCCTAATGTTACAAAAGGAGACGAAATAATGACAATTTAAAAGTCCAAAATTCATCCACTGACTAGAATTCAAAACGTGATGAAGAATGAATGGATGAATATGAATTTAAAATAATCAGCGGATCAAAATCGCAGTACTTAAAGTTAAAAATAATTCCAGAATCGATCAACTGACTCGAATTTAAAAAATACGACGATGAACAATGATTATAAACGTAAAACAATCAGTGGAACCGACTCGTAATGCCCCATCTTCCTAGAAACTACCTTATAACAATAGTATTACTGACCAAGGACTGCTTCCAAAGCACAATCGTGAACCGATGATCCTTGCTGTCTAAAGGGGTTCAAAATACAGGTCAACGGCCCATCATAATGGTACTACTCACAAGTATTACTACTACTACTAAACGTTTGCATTCCCCCCCTGAAGGGGGAGGCGGGCCTCTCAGACGGTGACGCCGTCTCTCAGGCCGGGAGATTTGTTACGGTGAAGGAGATGTGCGGAGAAGGTGAGGGGGGTGGGCGGCCGTGGCCTATACTACGAACTGTTTCGGCATTCGCCTTAGTGCAGGAGAATGGAAAACCACGGAAAACCATTCTCAGGACAGCCGGCGGGTGGGGCCAGGCGTGAAGTCCGGCACTGTGCCCCAGGCCCGTCTCCCGAATGTAGAGGCTTAGAGCCACGGTAGAGCCGTGGCCAGCTTTTCTCTGCTCGGTTGGCCGGTCAGAGTACAGAGCTGTTGGACCACGGGCAAGCCGTGGTCTCTTAAGGGACGAAATCCAAGGGCCGAAACCCATCTGCATCTACCGACCCACAAGTATTGTATGTCGCATAGGTAACTCAGACCCACGGCGTCACTCATATAGGAGTTCTAATAACAGGCAACGCCCAGACCCGTGGTGTTTCTCACCTATAAATGATACTCATCACAGGTACTGTAAATCCACAGTGAACCCTCTACTGCTACTAATCACAAATCTACTCAAAGCTGCGCGGTCTTAAGCGCACGGCCAACTCGCCCGGTGAAAGCATGTCACAGCATGTCCAGGACCTGAACAATGCCAGAGGAGGCCATACACGATACTAAGGCAGAGTGAAGAAGGGATAACCTCCCCTACGAAACAAAAACCCAAAAATTGTAACCACTTCATTATTGCTGTTCATTTGTGTTACATATTGGAAGAAAAACATTTCAGTTTTTAAAAGTACACATTCCAGGTTGTGTGTGTGTATGTATGTATGTATGTGTGTGTGTGTGTGTGTGTGTGTGTGTGTGTGTGTGAGATAACCTTGTGTAACTTCAATATTCCATTGCATCCTTGATATTCCGAGCATTTTTTCAGTGTATTTTATAAATATTGTTTTCATGTACATGCTTGAGTCGATTCATTGGTATAAAGCACATACGGTATTCTACGTATGAAGTTTTCTTAAAATCTGTTCGATTTTTAATGTTATTATCGATTCCTTATTTATTCTCTAAGTGAATGAACTTATCTCCAAATAATTATGTATTATTGCAAAGAATTAAGACGGGACATACAGAAGTAATTTTAGAATTCTCTTCACCCAATTTATTTTCTTTCGACTTTCTATTTTCCTTTGGAATTAGGAATAAATTTGTGATTTATTTTATATGGAGTGTACTATTGTATGACTGTGAATCTTGGACAAACAGAGATCAGGACTGGAAACGACTGGAAGCGTTTGAGATGTGGGTCAGGAAACGAATGCTAAGAATTAAATGGATTGAAAAGAGAACAAACAAAAGCGTTCTGCAAGAAATTCAAGGCGAAGAGAGAACTGGCGGTAAGGATACAAAGAAGAAGAGCTAAATTCACAGGCCACATCTTGAAACACAAACTGGAAGGAAAAATCTCGGGGAAGAAAAGCCGAGGACGACCGAGGAAAAAATTCCTTCAAGACTTGGCGCAGAGTCTTCATTATGGTTCTTATTATGAAATGAAACGAGGAGCTGAGGACAGAAAAGAATGGTTGCATGGTCACTGATGATCATGATGCTTCTATTTTCCTTTCTGATAGTTGAGTCTTTTACATTATCTCTTTCCAGACTTCTCCATTTAGCCGAATGTGTTTACTACACGATTCACACACCAATGTTTCCGTACTGACGCTTAATAATAAGAAGCTGCCCACACGAGTCCAATACCAAATTCAAAGAATACGAGAAATTCCAAGAACACCACATCAATTTTATATGCGAACAAGAACAGCTTCACAAATACCTTGTGAATTTTTATGAGACTCTTCAGTGAGAGTTTTAAATAATATTTCACCCATTCATTTCACTCATTATTTATCTGTCCATTCATTATAGATTTTAAGACTTTCCTGTGTTTTACTAATCAAATAGGGCTGATGACGACCACAAATGATCGAAACTTGTACCTAAAATATAACATGACTAAACTTTTTTTAAGTGTTGGTCAATGATGTATTGAAAAGGTGGAGCAAAAATTCAAATTTTGTATTATAAATGATTATGTTACTAACTGTATCCCTGGGACATTGTACACTACAAATAATTTCTGCCAGATAAATGATATTCTTTTAGTTGTGCATCAATTTATGCTTACAACATATTTTCACATATTCTCCTCCAGAAAGGACCTAAAGCACTCACTCATCAGACTTCAAAGGAACTTCGCTCAACTGATTACCACTACGCAATGATGCGCTTCAGTTCTAGCGCTGCTGCTTTTCAACTCAGGCGTTACAGTCCAAAATTTTGACACCTTCTCCATTAATATGGGAGTAACACCATCGCCAAGTGCCACCCAAGTAGCCGGACACCGTTATGACACGCTCGGTGTCTATGTGATAAATGGCTTGGACTCAATCCACTCGAAAGTGCGTTGAAGCTGATGTCTCAAGACACAACAACACAACAATAGAGCACTTAAAAATAGTGGCATTGACGTCAGAGACAGAGAGAGCCACAGCTGGAAATCGAAAAGGTATAATTGATAGCCAGGCGAGCGATGGTTTGTACAATACTTCTTTCTTCTGAGTTACTTAAACAACAGCGAAGTTAAGAAACGTATAGGCACAGATAGTTAGAAAACAGTACCCTCTCTCAATAACCATCTTTACTGGTATTAACTAGCTCTAGAACTGCCTTTAAGTAGTTGACAAATATTATTAAAATAAACCAGAGATGAACGAACTTTTGGATCCTTGACGGGAAATTTGCGGCAGGCTGACTTGAAAACCTCAGTCGTCAGGATGTAATTCCAACAGCTAAACCACCCTTTTAACATATATCCAACATAAGATACATTTTTATTTGTTCTCTTTACATCGCTATACCCGACTAATGAGCACGGTTGAACTCATTAACTGATGTCTTTGCTTTCTCCCAAAATCTCTGTATCATCAGACTAGGAATTTTCCTGCGTTCTTCTGCCCAAATGTTAGTCGATTATGATGATGATGATGATGATGCCTGATGTTTAAGGGGGCCTAACATCTAGGTCATCAGCCCCTAATGAGACGAAATGTAATTACAATTTAAAATTCATCCACTCACCAGAATTCAAAACTTGATGACGAAGAATGAATTGATTAATATGAATGTAAAATAATCAGTGGACCCAACTCACAATATTAAAAGTTAAAAATCATTCCAAATCAATCCACTGACTAGCATTCAAAAACACGACGATGAACAAAGATTATGAACTTAAAACAATCAGAATCAGTGGATCTGACCCGCAATCCCCCATCTTCCCAGAAATTACCCTAAAACAATGGTATATACTGACTAAAGGACTACTTCCAAAGCACAACCCTGAATTGATCATGCTTGTTGTCTAAAGGGGTTCAAAATCCAGGTCAACGGCTCCTCGTAGTGGTACTTATCGCTAGTATAGTAGAACCATGGTATTTCTCATGGAGTGTTCCAATCGAATCTGGACAGAGGAGAGCCTCCGCCGTGGTAGCGGATACTATACACGGGTACTGCACACCCATAGTGATCCACGCACAGACACATGGTATTCATCGCGTAATGGTATTAATCACAAGTAATCTCATTGTTCAAAATTCAGCATCCCCTGGTCGCCCCTTTTAGTCACCTCTTACGATAACCAGCGGATACTGTGGGTATATTCTTCGTCTGCGTTCCCCACCCACAGGGTGTCCAGATGTTAGTGGGTGGTTCTGGTGTCGGTTTCGTCTGTGAATTGGTTTTATTTATTTCTTGTCAGAGTGTTGAAGAAAACTTACAATATAACTAAGGTATTATATAGAAACAAAACAGAGTATATCTTATGTCACAAACATTATTCACACAAAGTCTGCCCGGAAATGGGCAACAGCAGTTCCCTCTTCAGTGGCTTGAGTCAAGTCTTGAAGTGTACAACAAACAGGGCAGGACTGACAGTCATAAAGGTGTTGGGTAGTTTGTTGCTCCCCACAATCGCAAAAGTCTGACTGATCTTTCAAATAACACCATTTTTAGGTTATCCTTGGATGTACCTACTCCACTCCTCTAACGATTCAGTCCCTTCCAGATTGTCCATTCCAACTGATGGCCAGAGGGTGGAGATTCAGAAGGCACCATCCAGTCAGAAAGATACTCCATTTTTGCTCGCCACATATCACAACGTGCTGTTCTTGGTGGTTTATCCAGAGCCTTGGAGACACTGAGGAAACTTTTCCTGAACTCCAAAGTCTTCTGGGTGGAGGTCTATGACCAAATAACGGGTGGGTGTTTGTGAGATCCACCTTAAACCCCTCCTGCCTTGTAAACACTTCTCTCCGAATGCCTGGAGGAGCGATACCAGCCAATCAGTAAAGTTTGTCAGTGGAAGTAGGTATCAGACACCCAGTAACATTAAGGGCTGTATCCATCCGCTTCGTATGGGCTGAGCTGAACCAGACAGGACATCCATACTCAGCTGCAGAGAAACTTCTCAGAGCAAGAGCTGAGGTTCTTAACACAGTTGGATGGGCTCCCCATTTGCTTGAGCCACGTTTACGGAGGATATTTCGGGCTGAGACTTTCTGTCCATAATTAACACAGTGTTTCTTGTATGTTAAGGTCTGGTCTAAGGTGACACCAAGGTACCTTGGTGTAAAACAATGCTTCAGTTGCTTACCCTCCCACGTCACGCACAGCTGCCTAGTAGCTTCTCTATTTCGAAGATGAAATGCACACGCTTGGGTCTTAGTCGGGTTTTGCAGTAGCCGGTTTTTCTGATCGTACACTGAAAGTTCCTTAAGTGCATTTGAGAGCTGCATTTCAGTGGTTTGAAAGTCGTCGCACTGGACCGCTAAAGCCAGCTCATCCGCATAAATGAAGCTTCTTGTATAGGAAGACCTTGGCTGGTCATTCGTGTAGATGTTAAAGAGGATTGGCGAGAGGACACTGCCCTGGGGAAGTCCATTCCGTTGATCCCTCCACCTACTGTACTTTCCTTGAAACTCAACAAAGAACCGGCGAGTTTCAACAATCTTCGTGAAACCATAGTCTGGTGAAGTTATAGAGCTGGGTGAGCAAAGATCTATGATGCACTGGGTCGTACGCTGCTGTAAGGTCCACGAACACCATTCCTGTCATTTTACGTCTTTCAAACCCATCCTCTATGTGCTGAGTGAAATTGAGCACCTGTTATGAGCAGTTCCTTTCGGATGTAAAGCCCGCCTGTTGTGGAATAAGATGTTCATCTACTTTAGATGTGAGGCGCTCAAGTGGGATCCTCTCAAATATTTTATATAGGTGACAAAGTAATGATATTTGCCTGTAGCTCTTAGGATCTAATGGGTCCTTACCTGGTTTCAAAATAGCTATCACTCGAGACTTCCTCCACACTTTAGGTATCTGTTTACTCTGCCGGCAATTGTTTAGAAAATTAACAACCCACTTCCTTGCTCTGGAACAAAAATGTTTTATTTGTTTCACTCTCATATCATCCAGACGTGTATTCTTGCCATTTTTGGATTTCTTTATGGCTTTCTATAGTTCGATGATGATGATGACGATGCTTGTTGTTTTAAGGGGCCTAACATCTAGGTCATCGGCCCCTGATGGTACGAAATGAGACGAAATGCAACGAAAAAATAAAATCCAAAATCCTCCACTGACCAGAATTCAAAGCGTGAGGACGAAAAATGAACGGATGGATATGAATTTAAAACAATCAGTGGAGCCGACTCGCAATTCCTCAGTCTCAGAAACTGACTGAAAACAATAGTAAAACTGACCAAAGGACTGCTTCTATAGCTCACTACTGAATCGGTGATGGTCGCAAGCTAAAGGGATCCAAAATATAGGTCATCGGCCTCTCATAATGGTACTTATCGCTTGGAAAGTAGAACCATGGTATTTGTCATGGTGCGGTACTAATCGAAGGTATCGTAGACTCGCGGTATTCCACACATTATGGTACTAATGACAGGTTATGAAATTCGCACATGTAATACAGACCTATGGTGTTCCGCACATAGCGGCGCCATTTACAGGAAACGCAAACCTATGGTTTTCATCACTTAAGGGTATTAACCACCGGGATTCGCACTATCCCGTGGTGTTCCTTATATAGTGGGTACTAAGCATAGGTAAGCCAGAACCCTCGTATCGCTCGTATAGTGCTACTAATCACAGGTACCATAAAAGCCTGACCGCGCGGTGCTCCTGCGTGGTACTAATCACAAACCTATTTGGTACCTAACATAGTGGTACTACACGCAAGTAATAGCGACCCATGGTTTTCCCCGCGTGGTGGTACTAATCACAAGTAGTTTCATGGTTCTAATCCAATCATCCCTTGGTCGCCCCTTTTAGTCGCCTCTCACGACAGGTAGGGGATACCGTGGGAGTGTTATTCGTCTGCGTCCCCACCCACAGGGGGTAAAGAGAGAGAAAAGAGAAGAAAGAAGGGATCCGTTACTTCGAAAAATGAAGTAATGGACGAAGAAAGGCAAGGGTCACGAAGGGCGTGAAAATGAAAGACTCCCTAGGCCTCGAATGCTCTAACACCGTCGGAGTCGGAAAAGAACAAGAGTTGACCAAGGGAGGTCGGATAGGATAGACGAAAGTGAGGAGCCTGGCACAAGTAAGTGGAAGCAATGCCAAGACTAAGCTAAGGGCCCCGTGGTCGCCAAACCACACTTACGACAGGCAGGGGATACCACGGGTGTATTCTACATGTGCGTCCCTCAACCGCAGGGGGTTTTTCTACAGTTCCTCTAGGGGGATATTATTATTGAGGTCGCTCCTTGTCTATCTGGCGTTCTATTTTAAGTCTATTCATATAACCCCCAATTTTTTCATTGAGCAAAAGTTGATGAGCAGGGACATATGAGGACAAATTGACGTGTACAGGGGCTTTTGTGGTCATTATTAAGCCTCTTTATGAGTCGCCATGTGAACTGGTGATTATCGATCAATGTTTTCGGAATTTATATCTACAACGTTTAATGTCCTCGGTGATGTTGATTAAAGGCATATTTCAATTTCAAAAAGCCAGTTTTTCTTGTTTCTTAGTGAAAAGGCAAGGTTGAAAATTATTTTTAGTCATTAATCCTCGCTCATTCTGAGAATACACCCATAGAATTTCAATCGCCTTTTTCTGACACAGATAGGTCTTATGGCGACGATGCGACAAGGAAGGGCTAGGAGTGGGAAGGAAGCGGCCGTGGCCTTAATTAAGGTGCAGCCCAAGCATTTGCCTGGTGTGAAAATGGGAAACCACAGAAAACCATTTTCAGGGCTGCCATTAGTGGGGTTTGAACCTACTATCTCCCGAATACTGGATACTGGCCGCACTTAAGCGACTGCAGCTATCGAGCTCGGTAATTCTGTATTATTATTATTATTATTATTATTATTATTATTATTATGATTATTATTATTATTAACTCCGCCTATATTGAATGGGTCCAACTCAGTGTTAGAGGCGAAACCTCCATCTTAGACAGATGTGCCAAACTCAACTCAACTCAACAAGTAGTATATTTCGAAGAACCCAAAATATGCCATTACAAGACTGTTTTCAGACCCCAGTTCTTATTTGCTGCGGAGACCTTGCTGATGAACAGGAAAGGCACCATGGACGACCTGCAAAAAGTCGAAAGACGTATCCTCTGGAACATTCATGGACCGAGAGTGTTCCCGGATGGAACCTACCGACTGAAAGCGAACTCTGAACTGTACGAACAGTTGGAAACGGTTGACACTAGCATGCGACGTAGAGGGCTGAAGTTTTACGGGCAACTTCTGAGAATGGAAAACAGGCTTATGAATATCTTCTTCTTCGTCTTCTTTGTCTGTTTACCCGGCAGGGTCGGTTTTCCTCTCGGACTCAGCAAGGGATCCCACCTCTACCACCTCAAGGGCAGTGTCCTGGAGCTTCAGACTCTGGGTCGGGGGATACAACTGGGGAGGATGACCAGTACCTAGCCCAGGCGGCCTCACCTGCTATGCTGAACAGGAACCTTGCCGAGCTGAGGGGAAGATTGGAAGGGATAAACAAGGAAGAGGGGAGGAAGTGGCTGTGGCCTTAAGTTAGGTAGCACCCCGGCATTGCCCTGGAGGAGAATTGGGAAACCACGGAAAACCTTCCAGGATGGCTGAGGAGGTAATCGAACCCACCTCTAGTCAGCTGACATCCCGCGGCTGAGTGGACCCCGTTCCAGCCCTCGTACCACGCTTCAAATTTCGTGGCAGAGCCGGGAATCGAACCCGAGCCTCCGGCGGGGGGGGGGGTAGCTAATCACACTAACCACTACACCACAGAGGCGGACATGAAGATCTTCTCACTCATCAAAAGTTACAAGACTGGAAGCATGTGACTCAGTATTTTTTTTTTATTTAATTAAAAGGACTTAGCTTCCGCTGGGATTTCTCATACTGATGTTTCAGACCACCTCGTTTTTTTTTTTTAATGGTAAACTCGTTGTCTCCTCTACCAAAGGTTGCTAAATCTCGCAAACCTCTTTCACAGGAAAGGAAGGAAAAGAACTAATAACAGGGCTCAAGAGGTATTAGAAGCGACCCCCTGTGGGTGGGGTAGTAGAATATTATCCACGGTCTCCCCTGCCTCTAGTAGGAGGCAACTAAAAGGGGCACCAAGGGCTCTTGATTTGGGAGCATGGGTTGGCGACCACAGGCTCTCAGCTGAGTCCTGGCATTGCTTCCAATTACTTGTGCCAGGCTCCTCACTTTCACCTATCCTATCCGACCTCCCTTAGTCAACTCTTATTCTTTTCCGAACCCGGCGGTATGAGAGCACTCGAGGCCTAGGGAGTCTTTCATTTTCACGCCCTTCGTGGCCCTTGTCTTTCTTTGGCCAATACCTTCATTTTTCGAAGTTTCAGATCCCTTCCATTTTTTCATGCTGTTAGTGTTATATAGAGGATGGGTGCCTAGTCCGACTCATTGGCTGAATGGCCAGTATTGAGGCCTTCGGTCCAGAGGGTCCCGGGTTCGATTCCTGACTGGGTTGGGAATTTGAATCGCCTCTGATTAATTCTTCTGACCCGGGGACTGGGAGTTTGTGTTTGTCCCAACACTTTCCTCTTCATATTTAGACAACGTACTACACTACACTACCAACCACCACAGAAACACGCAATAGTGATTACGCACAGATGTGGGAAAAGCGGTAGAAAGAGAAGAAGAAAGAGGATGATTGCCTAGCTGTACTTCCTCTTAAAACAATAATCACCACCTGTTGGGAACGAAAACGAACATCCGAAAAGAACTCGTCATAAGTGACCCTAGTAGACTTAAATCAATAATAATAATAATAATAATAATAATAAATAAATAAATAATATATTATCGTTGTTATTACTATGATTATTATTACTATTACTACTACTTTAATTATAGATCCGTAGCACTGAAGACGGTTATCCGTGGTTTCCCATTTAACATCAGGCTTAATAAAAGAGACGGCTACTTCAACCCCAGTCCTAGCCCTTTCCTATCCCAGTGTCGTCGAAAATCAGTCTGAGATAGTGTGATGTTCAACCTCTAACAAAAAATCCCATTTTTCATTGCATAAAGTCCGCATCTGTAGAGCAACCATTAACGCTATTACCTACCGTTCATGGGGCCCTGGGGTCAATTTCCGGAACTGCCAGAAATGTAAAATTGGCGGGAGGGCTGGCACATGGTTAAAATAGTACATGCAGTTCGCCCCTATTTTGTGGGGAGGGGGGGGGGGTCTGACAAGAGCTACCCCACTCTGGGACCAGGACAAGAATACACTGCATTGCACGTAGTAGAATACAAATGATAATGTCTTTCTTTAAGGCCTGAGTTCATTCTGTTAACAATAAATCGGGCAAGAAAACTTTTAAATATTTGTGTTACGAGGAAGTTGACAGAAACTAATAAACATAACTGGCAAATGCTTTAACCACCTGTTCTATCATTCTCCGCTGTTCACTCTAAGCTAAGAGAACCGGCAATCTATTTCTAAAGCAGCGATGCTGAATATAGTTCTCTTTAACTTTATTTCTGTGCCGAGAACAACAGACATAAACAATGGCGAGATGTCTTATTTTGATAATAATAGCAGCGGCGCCTGACAGTTTTATGTGACAGTGACGCACGCGGATAGCAGTTCCTGGAACACCCGTTAAGAACGAGGAACGTGTTATAAAATACGTTCAGGTGGCGGCCATTGAAATTATTGTCATAGCCGCTGGCTTCCTAAGAAAGAAACACATCAAAAGGCCGTTTAACGCTCCAAGGCTTGCAGGCCGCACGCACGTACAGCATTGTACGGAAGTGCAATGGGAACAGGGGCGTGGACTCCATGTAGCTGTTCACACGTTCGCGAACTTCTTGGGTTATCATTGCCCTTAGTGTATTAGAATTTATGGTTGGTAGTCGAAGGTAATGTATACACTTGGACTTACTGTACGTTGAAATGAAAATAAAGAAATATTTAACTTCACGACCGCATTGTACTCGAAATAAAATTTGAATGTGTTAGGTAATGTTCAGTACATATACTGGAAGGGGGAGGGGAAGAGCTCGCTGATGATGATGATGCTTGTTGTTTTAAAGGGCCTAACATCTAGGTCATCGGCCCCTGATGGTACGAAATGAATGGGGAATAGCTCGGAAAATATTTGTAAGACTGACGCGAAATTGACCCCCGTTAATGAACAGGAGCTGTTGGGCTCGTTGGCTGAATGGTCAGGGTACTGGCCTTCGGTTCAGAGGGTTCCGGGTTTGATTCCCGGCCGGGTCGGGGATTTTAATCGCTTCTGATTAATTCTTCTGGCTCGGAGACTGGGTGTTTGTGCCCGTCCCAGCACTCTCCTCTGCACCACCACAAAAAACACGCAATAGTGATTACATCCCTGAGAATAGGGTTGGCGTCGGGAAGGGCATCCGGCCGTAAAACAGGGTCAAATCCACATTATGCTACGCAGTTCACTCCCGCGACTCCACGAAAGTAAATTTCTAAGGACACGGTGGTGAGATTTCATCAGATTTCGTACCAAGCTTTCCTTCACTCGAGCCATGTTTTCTGGTGTCCGAACTTTTTTCGGATAGTTACCGTTTTTATGCGCTACAGAGCCCGTTTCACACCATTTTGCTACTAAGTTTTGCATTGCAGACTTTGCTGGAGGTTTTGCCAAAACACTTCCAGTTAAACTCTTGCGCAAACAGTTCTGCACAGGTTTTCTACGAATCGTGCTTCGCATAACACTCGATTATCGTGAGCACAATTTTGTGTTGCATTCAACTGGTCACTAAACACGTCTGCTCCTCTCACTCAATCACATGTAATGGCACAGCGACTTACTCGGGAGATGCGGACAGATTGGTACATCGAAATTACGGTTTCCACCATTTCCTGAGATGGACAGTTCTGACGTTCATTTTTTGTTATAATTGGCTCAACGTCGCACCGACACAGGTAGGTCTTATGGCGACGATTGCAGAGGAAAGGCCTAGGAGTGGGGAGGAAGTGGTCGTGGCCTTAAGGTACAGCCCCTGCATTTGTCTGATGTGAAAACGGGAAACTACGGAAAACCATCTTCAGGGCTGCCGACAGTGGGGCCCGAGCCCATTATCTCCCGGATACAAGGTCATGTAAATATTTTTCCGGCCCGTTTTATTTTTCCCACCCTGTAGTACAAATCGAAGAGATATTAAGTACAGAATAAATATGTCCAACCGAGTTTCAGGAGGTACCGAGCCCACAAACTTCCGATTTCGTCTAAGTTATATTTCTTCTGTTGGGAAGGATCTAAGCTACCAGCTTTGGCACTACCACCATAACATTTGAAAGGTTTTTGGCAAAAACAACCCATATCAAAATATAACGAAAATGACGTATAAATAGAATGGGGATAACAAAATATTCATCTGTCTATGTAAATCACCTATTCTACAAAATCAGCCACAGTCACTGAGTTACAGGGACAGAGAATATTGGAACTCGGAGAGCATCAAAACCTTACCATTTTGTAGCTTTTTCTTTTTTCAGTTTTGATGTTTACACACACAGCACCCCCACCCCGACCGCTATATCCCACAATCCCGAGTACTTTTTGTTGTATGTACATTATTGCCCCCCCCCCCTCTAATTCCTAATCGCCGCTACTGTGAGTTCGGGTCACCTAGCAGCTGTACTTTTGGTACAAAATAAATTATTATTTGAGGGAACGTGAAGTTAGAAATGCGGACAAAAATATTACGCAAATTTCAGTACATTTTATTTTCTACCTGTGATTAATGTAGGCCTAAACGTCCTCGCAGTTTTCTCTCTCTCTCTCTCTCTCTCTCTCTCTCTCTCTCTCTCTCTCTCTCTCTCTCTCTCTCCGGTGAGAAGGCCAGGAAGATAGTTACTCGTCAGTTTTCGTTGTAAGTCATTGAACATGCTAGCAGAGACTTGTAATATAGGGATAGGCCTATTAGTGCAATACTCATCAGTTATTAAACATGTATTGCGTAATATTTTTGTTCGCCTTTTTATCTTCTCGGTCCCTCAAGTAGTAATTTATTTTGTACAAGAGAAATAACACCGAGCTCGATAGCTGCAGTCGCTTAAGTGCGGCCAGTATCCAGTATTCGGGAGATAGTAGGTTCGAACTCCACTGTCGGCAGCCCTGAAAATGGTTTTCTGTGGTTTCCCATTTTCACACCAGGCAAATGCTGGGGCTGTGCCTTAAGGCCACGGGCGCTTCCTTCCCACTCCTAGCCCTTTCCTGTCACATCGTTGCCGTAAGACCTATCTGTGTCGGTGCGACGTAAAACAACTAGCAAAAAAATACATTTAAAAAGTAACTGCTACGGGACTCGTACTCACCTCTTCGAGGTTCGCAGGCAAGCACAGCGACCACTCGGCCACTGCTCCGCTTGACTACAGTGTAACTCTTCAAGTACATACAGTATGTACCTATTCTATTCGTACGGGCTGTTTGTTTTAGTACCTCAACGCACTGCCAGAAAATAATAAACTGAAAAGGATTTTATTTACTGAACATATATTCAACAAAGCCTTCAGAAAACATATACCTACTGTAGTATATCTGCTTGCAACCATGTTAACAAAACTTACAGTTTCTAATAAAGAAAAGCGCGCCCATAATCTTGTATATTTCCTATTCGTACAAGCAAATTGAACACTTGAAATAAACAAAAAATGAAAGGTTCCTGGAACATGTTGGTATCTAGCCTTTATAATTTCTTGACATCGTCACCCCATAGAATACGATAATTTCTTGCACACGTCAGAGCTGATTTTCTGCCATTCCTGAGGACACAATTTTAAGTTCCTCCTTCGTTCGCGCACGTTGCCTACGAATATTCCTATTTGACGTAGCCCATAGATCTTCGATGGGATTTAAATCCGGAGATTGGGGAGGTGTTCTAAGCTGCTTCGGAATGTTCTAGACCAACCATGTCTTATTAATGTCAGCAAAGTATTTTGGGTCATTATCATGCTGGAACATATAAACAGGTGACATCCCCAATTTTTCGGCACTCTGCTTCACGTTTGCCCTCAGAATTGCAGTATAGCCCTCCTTGTTCATTATTCCATCAATAAAATGTATGTGTATATGTTGCCTAGTTGTACTCCCTCTTAAAATAATAATCACCACCACCACAGCTCTGGCTAACATACAGTCCCAAAGCATTACAGACCCACCACCGTATTTTACAGTTGGGAGTGTATCTGCCAAATCATTGTCAGTACCAATTTTTCTCCATATTCTGCGGATGCCATCTGACCCGAAAATGTTTATTTTTGTCTCATCATACCACATAACGTCATTCCAGAATTCGTTCTTATTTATATGCTCCTTAGCGTATGTCAGTCTAAGCCGTCTGTTTTTTCTACTAACGTATGGCCTTTTCCGAGGGATTTTTCCATAGTACCCATGCCGATACAGGATCCGACGGATAGTGGAGTTGTTGACCTTCTTTCCAGGTCGCTCCTCCGCGAGTTGAATCAATACTGGTGCACTTAATTTGGAATCTGACTTTAGCAGCTGAACAAAAATGTTCTTTCCTTTCTGTCAAACACTTTCTCCTGGGTTTACTGGGAGTGTTCTTAATAGTGTCTTTCTGTTTAAATTTATCAACCACGTATTGCACCGTAGAATGTGTTCTATCGACCAGCTGTCCAATTTTTCGTCATGAAAATCCTTGAAGTGGCAGTTGATGTATAGTGTTCTTAAATTCCTAACTTAACTCTGCACTCCTACCCATGTCCATCACAGATACACTAGGATGGAGACTATCACACTTGACAAGTTGTATGTCGTCACTGAGACTTTTCCGTGGATCGCAAATACACGGCGCGCATCATCCTTTCCATGTGTACGAATACAACTGGTACACCCGTTTGTCGATGCCGACACATTCATATAAAATCTTCCTGCCTGTATGGAAGTAAGTATGGTTTTGACTAACGAATTATCATTGACAAATCATGTTTTTATCCGTAATGTACGTTTTATTTCAGTTTTGCAATCTTTAATGCGAATGTACGAGACTTGATAAGAAACTGAAGCCTGTATGTATAACAGAGCCACATACTGTAGGTCTATGCGTTGCATTGGAATCGGGGATTCGCCAGTTTTTCGGAAATTGTTAGGTTGCGGACCTGACATGTTGAAGTGAAATTTGTTCGCCTTTTAATGTTCTATTACCTCCACTTGGTCCGAACCGGACCTGTGTAATGATATTATTTTCGAAAACGAAAGCGTTTTGACCTAAACCCTTATACACGAGTTACTTTTTAGTGTCCCCCAACAGGTACATTGAAGCTCATCGAAATCGGCTGAATGCAGGATCCCCTCCTTGTCAGGTCATCCCTGACTCTCATAAGTCTTCGCCTGGTGGAAATAGCAAATGACTGCTCTTTTGTCTTGAAACGGAATACGTAGTGTGACCACAGTGACAAGTGCAACGTTAGCAGGAAAACCGTGCTTCCTCACAGCGTAGAACTAATCCCATGGTATGGAGGTTCCTTTCCCATTCCGCCAGCAAAATTGCAGGATTCAAGACGATTGCGTGCATTCCTTCAGAAGCCATAAGGAAAACTGTTCTACATATAGCTGGAAGAGAGCCCGGAATGTATTGCTGATGGTGATACCGATCTAGATAAAAATTACAACAGTGATGAAAGCACCGAGTGGAAACGTTCTAGTGAACCATGACATTACTGTGTTAATTTTTAAAAACCGTTTTCAATACCATGTGATGTAAAAGGAAGCAAGAAACACTACTAAAGATCTTCAACACAAACATAGACTATGATCAGTTTTTATTGAATAAACTGCGATAGTAAGTAAGTAAATTAGTACTTACTATTAGCGTTATAGGATTGGTCACGCTCATAAATAATTTGAAACAAATAATTCGATATCTCGCACCGTCGTAATTTAACCGGCTGCTGAAGTTCACTTGGAGGGCGAATTCAAATGGACTTTACGCGAAACTGTTGTTGTACGTGTCTTACGACCGGCATGAGAATACCAGTCGAAGAATAAAACTTCGCCGTGGGAGGGGTTTGAATACATATCTCTCAAGATGAAAGCATCGCGCCAAAGCTACGGTGACACTGGCTGAAAGCAACGATCTGTTTGTGTTTGATGCTGATTTCTCGGTATGGTTCTCAAGCCGTTCTTAAGCCACGCGCAGATTTAGCAACATCGCCGCGCGAAGCCCCTTTGAATTCGCCCGCGGAGCGATCTGATTGGCTAAACTCAGCAGCTGATAGAATGACAACGGTGCGAGATATCGAATTACTTCTTCCAAATTACTTTTCAGTATTGCCAACCCTCTAACGCTCATATATCCGGCTCACGTTGTTTCTGACCATCCTGTATATGTTAGGACAAATTTTACTGCATACTTCTTTCGTGGCACTTTCAGGTAAAAACAAACCAATATCACATTATTTCTTTTTTACTTTTTCAGAGGACAATTTTAAACTTTCACAATCAGAAATGAAATGAAATGGCGTATGGCTTTTAGTGCCGGGAGTGTCCGTAGACATGTTCGGCTCGCCAGGTGTAGGTCTTTCGAGTTGACTCCCGTAGGCGACCTGCGCGTCGTGATGAGGATGAAATGATGATGAATACAACACATACACCCAGCCCCCGTGCCAATGGAATTAACCAATTAAGGTTAAAATCCCCGACCCGGCCGGGAACCGAAGGCCAGTACGCTGACCGTTCAGCCAACGAGTCGGACTTCACAATCAGAAATTCATATATTTTGACAGTAGTTTTTTCCCCCAGAAAACCTTCAATTGTAGCGCGAACAACATCCATTTGATATATTGTCGTTGAACCTACGAAAACACCTAATATTGTGGGAGAAATACTAACCTGCAGCACACATATCGTTGAGAGCGACAATTCTTTGAAATTGCTCACACAATATTGAACCTTAGGTGACAGAAACATCCGCCTCTGTGGTGTAGTGGTTAGTGTGATTAGCTACCACCGCCGGAGGCCCGGGTTCGATTCCCGACTCTGCCACGAAATTTGAAAAGTGGTATGAGGGCTGGAAAGGGGTCCACTCAGCCTCGGGAGGTCAACTGAGTAGAGGTCGGTTCCATTCCCACCTCAGCCATCCTCGAAGTGGTTTTCCGTAATTTCCCACTTCCACTCCAGGCAAATGCCGGGATGGTATCTAACTTAAGGCCACAGCCGCTTCCTTCCCTCTTCCTTGTCTGTCCCTTCCACTCTTCCCATCCCCCAGCAAGGCCCCTCTTCAGTATAGCAGGTGAGGTGCCTGGGCGAAGTACTGGTCATCCTCCCCAGTTGTATCCCCCGACGCAGAGTCTGACGTTCCAGGACACTGCCCTTAAGGCGGTAGAGGTGGCATCCCTCGCTGAGTCCAAGGGAAAAACCGACCCTGGAGGGTAAATAGAAGAAGAAGAAGAAGAAGAAGAATAAGAAGAATAAGAAGAAGAAAAAGAAGAAGAAGAAGGTGACTGAAACTTACCGGGCAAAGTTCTAAGTTGAAATATTTCATATGGCGATTTTCGATTTTCGCAGCGCAACGACGACATGTACTGTAATAACTATTAAAATGAAAATTTATTTCGAAAATGTATTCAATAATAAGAGCAAATTCCAGCCTGAAGTACTATATGCATCTGAAAAACTAATCACTGGACGCAGGCCATTCATGAAAGATGTAGAAAAGCAAAAAAGAAAAATCTTAAGGAACATTTTTGGACCAGTCTGTAGAGGGGGAATCTGGATGCTAAAGAAATATCATGACCTGTACCAACGCTCAAAGAAAATCTCAGACACATTTAGGAAAATACGTTTGAAGTAATTTTGTGGACATATACTCAGAATGAGTAATCAGAGATTTACCAAACGAATTCTGAACCATGCCCTATCAATGAAAGTAAAAATAAATAAATAAAAAATAAATGGCTGCTCGAAGTTGCAACAAATCTTCAGGAAATAGGCATCATAAAATATCATTATTCAGAAAATTAGTCTGCAATCACCACCTTACACACCATCCAAGCACTACCACCAACAAAACCTGGTCAGAAGATCAAAACAAAAGCCACAGCGACAAGAAGAGATTTTGGGAAAAGGAAAAGGCAACATCAGCTAAGTAAGTTCAATCGCGCTTCTTAGTCGGGCATAATGAGGAAATAAGAATAGAAAATGTCAACATCTTCGTGCGTGGATGAGAGAAAAAAGGAAAGCTAATAAGGCACGTGTTGTTGCTCTGGTAGTTGTGGTAGTGGTGGCGATATTGTGGGGTTTGTTTTCCTTTTTATTAGTCGCATTAACACATCGAAAGTTTTCGGCGATGTGAGAACAGGAAAGAGCAACGCGATAGGGAACGAAGCAGCCGTGGCCTTAGTTAAGGCACATCCCAACATTTGCCTAGCGTGAAAATGGGAAACCAAGGAAAGCCATATTCAGGGCTGCTGACAATCGGGTGCTTATTGTTTTAAGAATAAGTACAACTGGACAACCATTTTCTCTTGACACTAATCCGAGGAAAAATGGAAGAGGTCCGACACTTCGAAGAATATATATATATATAGCTATTTGCTTTACGTCGCACCGACACAGATATGTCTTATGGTGACGATGGGATAGGAAAGGAAGGAAGCGGCCGTGGCCTTAATTAAGGTACAGCCCCGGCATTTGCCTGGTGTGAAAATGGGAAACCACGGAAAACAATCTTCAGGGCTGCCGACAATGGGGCTCGAACCTACTATCTCCCGATTAATGGATACTGGCCGCACTAAAGCGACTGCAGCTATCGAGCTCGGTGACTTCTTAGAATAAAGATTCGGCAAAAGAAGGACGTGAAAAATAAAGACTCCAAAGACCTTGCAAACGTAATACCGTCAGTATCGGAAGAGAACAAGAGTTGACCATACGAGATCAGGTAGGAAATATGAAAGTGAAGAGTCTGACAGAAGTGAGTGGAAGTAATGCTGGACTCAGCTAGAATACTCATGGTCTCCAACTCTTGCCCCTGGGGTTCAGCTATAAGTCATCTCTTGTAACACTCAAGGGAAAGTGTGGGTGCTTCGTAACATCGTCACCTACAGTGGGAGAAGTGACTAGTGAACAGCAGAAGTACACACACATTCTAAAGAATATTAGAACACAGGCCATAAAATCAATTTTCTTTTAGTGAGATGTTTCATAACCTATTGGCAGCACTGTTTATTCATTGTTTTTCCATTGCCATTTCCAAAAATGAGAGTACCCTTCAGCGCACTTTCACTGCCAGCTGTCTAAGCAGCTTACCACTGCTGGGGCCCAGTCGTTTTTAAGAGCCAACTTGACAACTGAGTTTCACATGTGTGCATATTAAAGAAATCGTTATTGAAAAAAATATACATAAGATATAACGTCCTTTTCTCACTGTTTTCATTTACACCCATATGCACGTCAAATATTGGAGCTGATGGACGACAGAAGGGCTTGATGATGATGCTTGTTGTGTAAAGGGGCCTAATCTCTAGGTAGTCTGCCAACGATAGAAAGGAGACTCAGGGTCATTGTTCCTGTCCGGATTACTATTCACCCTTCCAGCGCTTTCACTGCGGACATAATATTACACTCACTTTCATTATATGAAGTTACCAGATCATCATCTGAAGCGTTATTGTGCAAAATATCACATATGTCATCTGACTACAAAATTTGCTCATGTTTGATCGAAGCTTTTTCTACTACACAACCACCGTCATTTGCTATTTCACTCAGTTTGAGAAGCGCGAAAATTGGCTTGTAAACAGCGAGTAAAGGAACACGAAGGGAGGGTTGTACAGTGTCGTGAAAATAAGACACTCCAGTCATCTACCGGAAGAAAAAAGAAACGTCTAAGTAGATCTCTTTTCGTCTGCGAAAATATAACTGAACGAGCCCTAAATGACGTCACTCCTCTATGAAGCGAAGGTACCGGACACAGGTCATCAAATCAACTTTCTTCTAGTGAGAAGTTTCACAACTTCCTATTGGTAGCACTGTTTATTCATTGTTTTCCTACTGTCATTCCCAAGAGAGAGAACTCTTCCGCACCCCCGCCTCCCATGACACTACAACCCTGATGGGCCTTGATTATCAAATGACCGCTGCTCCGCACGAAGTCCTACAGATTACGAGGTGATGCGTGGTCAGCGTAATGAATCCTCTCGGGCCGTAATTATTGGCTTTGTAGGCCAGAGCAAGTGTCTCACAGTCG
This sequence comes from Anabrus simplex, assembly GCF_040414725.1. Classification (NCBI taxonomy): domain Eukaryota; kingdom Metazoa; phylum Arthropoda; class Insecta; order Orthoptera; family Tettigoniidae; genus Anabrus; species Anabrus simplex. Next base: position 77,052,138 of record NC_090270.1, on the reverse strand, counting down.
TGTAACTCCTAAATGAATTGTTTTTGCGTAGAGTGAGTGGACCTAAAACCAACCCTCAGATCCAAGTAGAAATCTCTAGCCTGTCTAGGAATCGAACCGGTTACCTCATATCCTCCACGGCCATTCCCTTTCTTCTGCCGATACCTTCATTTTTAGGTCAGACCTCTTCCATTCTTCTCTCCTGATTAGAGTTGTGAAGGAATGATTTAAATCTACCTTCCCTTTGGGAATTTATACAGATCCATCTATCGAGTTCATTCCTAACTTGTCATACTCGTTCGCTGAATGGTCAGCGTACTGGCCTTCGGTTCAGAGGGTCCCGGGTTCGATTCCCGGCCGGGTCGGGGATTTTAACCTTCATTGGTTAGTTCCAGTGGCTTGAGGGCTGGGTGTTTGTGCTGTCCCCAACATCCCTGCAACTCATACACCACACATAACACTAACCTCCACCACAATAACACGCAGTTACCTACACATGGCAGATGCCGCCCACCCTCATCGGAGGGTCTGCCATTCTTGGGCTGCACCCGGCTAGAAATAGCCACACGAAATTATAAATTACATTCCTAACTTCACCTTTATTTCCTCGAGAGTACCCTCCTGACACCCTCGTTCACCAACAATCATACTTGCTACTTTCATACCTCTCAATTCCAGCTTATGAATAATGTATTCTGAACTCACGCAACTTTCACTCCTGTGCAACTAAGCTGCTCTGGAAGCAGAGTGATAATTTCGTCTGAAGATTACCGTTGATATTTTGGTCTAATTGTTTCAGCAAGGATATTCTTCTGCTCTACAAATGTACAGGAACAAACTGCACGAGTGTGAATATAGGACAACAAAACAAGGAAAAATATCCTAATAAACATGGGTCTAGAAATCATCAGTTTCCAAAATATGACGTAATCATTTCCAATCGTGATAAATAGGGCGAGGATTTATAGTCATTAAAAATTTCCAAAATAGGCGGGCAGATATGCACTTGAAAATCGCAAAATAGGCACTAACATTGCAAAAATAGACACTAAAAACACCTCGAATATACAATCTCCTTAGCATTTAAAATTACGCAGCATATGTGAATCGTGCCACTTCGTTCCCAGCTAAAAGACATTATTATTATTATTATTATTATTATTATTATTATTATTATTATTATTATTATTATTATTATTATTATTATTAGGGCTCGGATGTTTGGGAAAAGAAAAGTCATATTTTTTCTTTGTCTCTATTTTCTTGCCTAATTGGATTTTTATGCGATTCAGGTGATTATCGTCACAATTAAGTGATTTTTATTTGACATATAAATGCATATTATGTCTATTTTTGTCATAAGGTCATATTTTGACCTATTTTCGTAGAAACGTCATGTTTATGTCATATTTCGACGGTCTGACGACAGCTGTAGCTGTGCAAAATCATCTTCAACTTGTCAAATGCGAACTAGTGTTCACAAAACTGCTTCTCTGTATCACATCTGCAGTTAATACAAGTGGAATACAGTTAGTATAGAATGAAGGCCATAGAATGAAGGCCATAGAATTCACTGCACCTTTTACATGATTTAAATATGCAACAATAACCTTGTGACATAGAAAGGAGCTTCTGTTCTTACAAGAATGTGTTAAGTGATAATCGGAGGTCTTTTGCGTCTAATGATTTAAAGATGAATTCCACCCGCGGAGAAGAATGGATAACGTATGGCAGTTTGCACTATAGGCCGTGTCGCCCTACCATAATGTATTGAAAGACATCTACTTAATTCGTTTCGTGGTGCTCAATTTAACTTTAACGCATTTAATAATACGTATTAATGAAATCTGGGCTTGAACGTTCCAATATATATATATTTTTTTTTTGCTAGGGGCTTTACGTCGCACCGACACAGATAGGTCTTATGGCGACGATGGGATAGGAAAGGCTTAGGAGTTGGAAGGAAGCGGCCGTGGCCTTAATTAAGGTACAGCCCCAGCATTTGCCTGGTGTGAAAATGGGAAACCACGGAAAACCATTTTCAGGGCTGTCGATAGTGGGATTCGAACCTACTATCTCCCGGATGCAAGCTCACAGCCCCAAAATATTTAACAAATAGATTGGTTTCTTGTTTCCTCGTATTTCAAACCACCACTACAAGGTGCAAACATGATTTGACTTTTAAAATGTTGTGTGATCTGATTAGCTTAGTACCGGTAATTTATAGCTATGTGTTCACAAATGTTCGATAAGTGAATCAAGGACAATAGACTGTGAATAACTGCTAAACATGTATATTCAGAAAATTAGTCGAATATGACAGTAAGAATAAAGAATTAAGTTAACAAATATATGTCAAAGAAATTGCCCTTTCGATTTATAATTTAATAATAATAATAATAATAATAATAATAATAATAATAATAATAATAATAATAATAATAATAATGTTATTTGTTTTACGTCCCACTAACTACTTTTTAAGGTCTTCGGAGACGCCGAGGTGCCGGAATTTAGTCCCGCAGGAGTTCTTTTACGTGCCAGTAAATCTACCGACACGGGGCTGTCGTATTTGAGCACCTTCAAATACCACCGGACTGAGCCAGGATCGAACCTGCCAAGTTGGGGTTAGAAGGCCAGCGCCTTAACCGTCTGAGCCACTCAGCCCGGCTATAATTTATTAAAAATCTCCATATTTAGATTCATAATTTTCCGGTCATATTTTTTTTAATTTTTACGTCATATTTCTGCAGTTTTGAGGTCATATTTTATCACTTTGAGGTCATATTTGCTTGCTTATTTGGGATATTTTTAGGTCTTAAACATTCGAGCCCTTATTATTATTATTGTTATTACTACACAGTTGAGGGCACTTATTTCTTCCAAACAATAACTATGTCAACAGGACACTTCAAATGAATCTTAGTCAGCACATTTTACATAGACAACCAGATATTGACCCAAATTTTGAACAGTAAAACTCTGCATTTTGTTGCCTAATATATTATTAAACTCATAAAATGACCTTTCCACTTCACGTGAGGTCAGGGGACAGTATGAAAGAGCTGGGGTGAAACATGATGGTGGTGCTACGTCTTTCTCTTCGAGAACAGCAGCAATGTTCAAGCATTCTTCCAGCCGGGATTCCGCAGCATTATACTGTGAAATTTGGCACTGATCTCATCTCTCCTCTCACTCCATTAAGGTTAATAATGGTCGCCTTCACCTCACGAACAATCCATACAGCCTTCACAACAGATAATTCTCTCTCTTCCCGCTGCTTTATTTTGGAAGGTAGCTGTTCAAACTTGGAAGAAATGTACGTGAAACCGCTGATAAACTTGGGATTGGCCAGTGCAGAGTGCAGATTCAAGACCACCTCGCTTCAAACAGAATCAGAGGACAAAAAGATCGCTGTTGTCCTTTTCATCACATTTAAGTGCTACAAGGAATGCCTGCTTTCAGCGACTAATCTGGTAAAGAGAATTAACAAAGTAGACATGGGTGGAAATATACCATTTAAAAACTTAATATATGTTGTTTAAAGCACTTAACATGCAAATATCTTCAAAATAGGCATTAATGCAAGAAATAGGCACATTTGGCACTATAAAACCCATGTATTTCCTTCACAAATCGGTTGAAATTATTTTAGACTTGTGGTCCCACAATTTTCGATTGAGGATAAAACTGCAGTTATGACGAAATCCTCGCCTTGGTAGCTCAGATATTTAAGTACCATGTAGCAGTAGTAGTAGTAGTAGTAGTAGTAGAAGAAGAAGTAGTAGTAGTAGTATAAGTAGTACCGTGTAAATCAAGAACAACGGTTCCAAATGTGATTAAATCGTATTTTAGAATCGGTTGATATCGGGACCGATCTTTACTAGGACATTTTCCCTAGTTCCCTTGCCCTGATGGTACTCCTGCAGCTTGTACGTGCAATAATTATGGAACAGCCTGTAGAGAGGTATAGAAACGCTGCCTCATATCGCGGTAAGGACGACTGCTCGCAGCAGCTGGGACTACATCAATATCTACAGTATATTCTAGGCACTGTACAACGGACAGCTGCTCAACATTTGGTCGGCAGTCATAAACCATTTCCTAGGCCACACCCATCTACAATATATAACACACTCAGCATCACATTCGTTATGTGAACAGTAAAAGTATAGTACTACTTAATATATGCGTCATTTGACGTAGGGAAAGACCAATAACTTTTATTTATGAGGTAGTAAATGGGGAAAATTGGCAACAATTTCCAATTTTAAGTTAAAGGTTTGTTTAAAATAACTACTAGGTGTAATAACGGTACATCATTTGCTGAATATTTATAAACTTCTTTGTCATTTTTACTGAGAAACTTGACACACATTTATAAATAGAATGTACATTTCATATGTGCATTATGAAAATGGTCATTTTGTTTGACTAAAAGAACTTTAAATCAAAGTTTATAATGTTCATGGTCCGTATTGATGCCAGTACAGCAAACTCCCGATTATCCGAGTGCGGATTATCCGTGCACCCCCAAGTTTATTGTATTCTTATTTTATTTCCTTTATTTTTGTCGTGGCATTTTGAATATGTGTGTGAACTTCGCGCTTGAAATTTTTAGATTACCAGGTGTATGCATAAGTTTTTGCTGGGTGTTGTGCTAAAGAATACACGTAATTTTTAAGGGAAATTCATTTTTTCTATTTATTCAAAATATTCGCCATCGGCTTCTACACACTTCGCCCATCTTCCAGGTAAGTTATGAATAACGTGCCAGAAAAACTGCTTGTCTTTTGCGGCAAACCATTCGTCGAGCCATTTTCCAACTTCCTCGAAATTGCTGAAGTGCTGCTCTGCGAGCGCGTGACCCAATGATGCGAAGAGGTGATAGATGGTGCCAGGTCGGGGCAGTACGGCGGGTGCGGAAGGATGTCACATACAAGCGATTTCAATGTGTCTTTCACTGGTTTTGCTATGCGAGACGGCGCATTGTCGTGTAACAAAATCACTTTGCCATGTCTTCTGGCCCATTCCGTTCGTCTTTGGATCAATACGTGATTGAAATTAATCATTTGTTGGCGATTTCGTTGTGCACTAACGGTTTCGTCGGGATTTAAGAGTCTTTGCACTTCTGTGGTCTACCAGAGCGCGCACTGTCTTTCTCATTGATATCACCACATTTAAATTGTCGAAACCATGTCTCGCATGTTCTAATCAATGGAGCGTGTTCACCGTATGTTTCTACCAGCAGACGATGACTTTCCACAGCCTTTTCCTTTCTGTTCAATAAGGAAAAACAATGCGTGCCGCAAATGTTATTTTTCAGGTACAAACGTCGACATGATCACTGAACGATACAACACAGACGCTAGTGTTTGGCGGACTCAACTCGTGTGTGTTGATAGCTTAATGTCAGACGAACAAAGTGAAGTATGTGTCAAATTCATACGCTGCATACTGTTCGCTGGTGCCATCTCTTAGTGAGACCGGAAAAGACTCATGCTTACACCTGGTATGTTGAACAAGGAGATTTTAATTATAGCGATGTTATGGCACTTCGGAACATTCGTACTTGCATACAAAAAAAACTTAAATCTCGAAAGCAAAAGAACATTACTGATTATTTTTCGCAAAACGACAAAAAGAGACGTTTTGTATACTTGTTGTGCCTCAGGTGTTTTACCAACAATATAAGTATTTTTTTGTGTTGGCCTACTTTATTGATAAAAGTGGGCATTGAGTGTGTTAACTGTTTGACATTATTGCATTTTAAAACAGTATTATATATTCTCCATTATTGAAAGTGTCGCTGTAGATTAAATGTTTTCAGTTATCCGTACAAATTTGTCCGGTGATTAGCCCGAATAATCGAGAGTCTGATGTACAATTATTGTAGGCAAATGAGGTCATCCACCCAATCAATAAAGTACAAAATTAGTACTCAATTTATTTTCATGTAGGTACTAGTTTCGGGCTATTGATATTAGGCCATTAAATATCCGTTAAAATGTCACTGTCTCGAGGATATAACACAACACCTGAAAATTCTTATGATCTGTTGGTATATTTCAATAAATATAAATCACTGTCTTGAAGATCAATAAATAGTTTGCTGAACAGTTCTATAAAACTAAAAGCAATTGGTGAACAGTTAAGATAGAATAGATTGATGTTAAATTAGATCTTACGAGGGAACGGTACGAAGTCGTACGGCGAATTTCGATTTGATTTTTACATATTCGGGAAGGGCTTTTTAAGCTGAAACAGGTAGTGGAAGTCTAATTTTTCGCTGGTCCTTTTTCAGGGGTCATTTGGGAGCTCAAAGTTGGCGGTGCGCGCAGTGAATTGTACAGTACATGCCGGCACACGTCAGCGCTCACAGCCAGCGGCTGTCTTGCCTAGCGTTCCCTCTCCACTCCTTCGATTCTCCTCTGTCCCCCACCACATACGACTGCCTACTGTTGTGTACACGGGATTGCGGGTGAAGACTGACGTTAGTTGGGACATTTTATTTACAAAGATGAATTCATTATGGAATAAATAAACAATAAAAATAGTTTACAAATCACTACTTAACATACAATTAATACACAATCAAATATTATCTGCATCATCATGACATTCGAAGTGTTCAAGAAATGGCCTTATTCTAACACAGCCTGGCATTGTTCATTGTACATGGCATGATAGTTTAAATCTAGCACAAAATGTGAATAACAAAACACAAGACACCAACGTGCGCAACTTACAGTATAAACGAAAAATTGGTACAATCATTTCCAGCACACTTTTTATCAGTCAAATCATGAAAATTCGCTTGCGAAACAGTATGGAGTTGTGGTATATTGTCATTAATAAAATTGTCATATATTGTCATATTTCAGCATCGGTACAAAACAATCAGCTTGTAATTGGTTATGTGCTAGTATTGTATTAGTTATAATGAAAAGTCTGTTTTGGGGTTTTAATTTTGACTGGCATTGTAAATTCCTTACCCGGAAAATGTTTTCCATTCGACGGACTAAACATTTTAGTTGTCGGAAGAGTCCAAGATCACACGGCTGGCAAAGATACGTAGTTCCTTTCGGTACGTATTCAATGTGTACATGTTTGTTCGTCAGGGATTCAAGTTGTGCATTTTTGCCCTGGCCACTGAATGAATCTATGAGAAGAAGATTTCTTCCGTCTTCCTGTAACTGCGGATGGAAAACGTTTTGAAACCAGTCACGTACATCCCCTTTCCCCATTTTTCCGGAAGATGAACAAACAATTACGACATATTTAAAGACATCCTTGTAGGCTTTGATACTTTCTTGTACTCTAGGTCCAAACTTTCCATTAATTTCTTGGAAAACGATCAAGAACAAATGTCCCATTTCTTCGGCTTTAAAAATGTGATATTGCACTGTGTGGGAGTGCGTAAAATTATTTCGGCGAACAAGCGTAGCAAGAACGTATTTCACACCACGAAAATCATAACTTCTCTGTGTTGCCATTTCGCACTCAAATCGGGACTGGTCCGAATTCCAGATATTGGCATCCGGGATCTCTTTCTTTTCTTGCAATTCATTAATGAATGTTATAAACTTTTTAGCCACTTCGTGTCGTACTTTTTCGTCTGTTTTAAACGTTTTACTGACTAGTTTGGTTACTTTTCGGAACCGAATTTTCAAACGCCTTTTAAGGTTTGTCAAGTATGAGTCGCTTTGGAGAGAGTGTTTGGAGCAATATAACTCTCTACCCTCACCAATCCAACGCTCAATGTCCGATTTTGTGACATATAAATAACGCATCATTGCCTTGGTGAACTCTTCTTTCACATAAGCTTGAACCATTGCACATTTCCTAATTTCTCCATTTTGTTCAACGTGGTTCACGATTCCATAAATTTGTCTCCGATTCTTCTTATACTTCCGTTCGGCGTACATAGATCCTCGTTCCTTTATTTTTTGATACATGTCCAACAATGATTTGGAATCATAATCTTCCACTGACTTACAGGGTCTTCCTCGGCCATCACAAGACTTATTATCTTCGTTAAACTCATCTCCGTGTATACATTTTTTCGGTGTTGTTGTCCCCTCCTCAACGCCATCTTCGTCTTCTGAATCAACGAAAACGGTTTCCTCCTCCTGAATAAATTCGCATTTTCCCTCCAAAATTGCATCAAACGTTGTCTTTATTTGTGTATACATGATTTGCTCTTCATCAGAAAGCTCTGTGGCTTCCTGAATATTAACACCGTAGGCATTAATAAGAGCTGCAATAATGCTGAAAGCGGCCATAACAAAGTTAAGAATCCAATGCGATCTCCTGTATGTGGAATAGCCATCAGTCGTGGAGAACTTGACCGAATAGAATAGGACTCGCCGTCTCATATACACAACTGTTGGCAGCCGTATGTGGTGGGGGGACAGAGGAGAACCGAAGGAATGGAGAGGGAAGGCGAGGCAGGTCAGCCGCTGGCCGTGAGCGCTGACGCGTGCCAGCATGTACTGTACAATTCAGGACGCGCCCCGCCAACTTTGAGCACCCAAATGCTCCCTTAAAAAAGACCAGCGAAAAATTAGACTTTTACTACCTGTTTCAGCTTAAAAAGACCTTTACGAATATGTAAAAATCAAATCGAAATTCGCCGTCCGACTTCGTACCGTTCCCTCGTTAGTCGATTATTTTATGGAACAAAGGTTTTAATATATTCATTTTAAGTGTTCAAAAAATTATTTATAGGTCTTCAAGACAGTGATTTATATTGATTTATATTTACTGAAGTATACCAACAGATCATAATAATTTTTTAGTGTTGTGTTATATCCTCAAGACAGTGACTTATTTTAGTAAATACTGAATATAAAATCAGAACTATTTTCAAGTATTATGCTATCTATTTTCGTTATATGTATGGGCAATTAGTTTATAAGTGTTTTAATATGGCTGATGATGGCCCAATATCAATAGACAAACTAGTACCATGATGCAAATAAATTGAGTACTAATTTTGTGTTGTATTGATTAGGTGGATTACCTCGTTTGTCTACAGTGATTAAAAGAAATTTGTCATAAAGAGACATTTGAGTCCAACGCTACAATTTACACTGACTGACAGAGCAAATGCAACACCAAGAAGGAGTGGTCAAAACTTTATGCCAATTGCAGGGTAGACTGACGTCACTGAGGTATGCTCATGATGTGAAATGCGCCGCTGTGCTGCGCACGTAGCGAACGATAAATGGGACACGGCATTGGCGAATGGCCCACTTCGTACCGTGATTTCTCAGCCGACAGTCATTGTAGAACGTGTTGTCGTGTGCCACAGGACACGTGTATAGCTAAGAATGCCAGGCCGCCGTCAACGGAGGCATTTCCAGCAGACAGACGACTTTACGACGGGTATGGTGATCGGGCTGAGAAGGGCAGGTTGGTCGCTTCGTCAAATCGCAGCCGATACCCATAGGGATGTGTCCACGGTGCAGCGCCTGTGGCGAAGATGGTTGGCGCAGGGACATGTGGCACATGCGAGGGGTCCAGGCGCAGCCCGAGTGACGTCAGCACGCGAGGATCGGCGCATCCGCCGCCAAGCGGTGGCAGCCCCGCACGCCACGTCAACCGCCATTCTTCACCATGTGCAAGACACCCTGGCTGTTCCAATATCGACCAGAACAATTTCCCGTCGATTGGTTGAAGGAGGCCTGCACTCCCGGCGTCCGCTCAGAAGACTACAATTGACTCCACAGCATAGACGTGCACGCCTGGCATGGTGCCGGGCTAGAGCGACTTGGATGAGGGAATGGCCGAACGTCGTGTTCTCCGATGAGTCACGCTTCTGTTCTGTCAGTGATAGTCACCGCAGACAAGTGTGGCGTCGGCGTGGAGAAAGGTCAAATCCGGCAGTAACTGTGGAGCGCCCTACCGCTAGACAACGCGGCATCATGGTTTGGGGCGCTATTGCGTATGATTCCACGTCACCTCTAGTGCGTATTCAAGGCACGTTAAATGCCCACCGCTACGTGCAGCATGTGCTGCGGCCGGTGGCACTCCCGTACCTTCAGGGGCTGCCCAATGCTCTGTTTCAGCAGGATAATGCCCGCCCACACACTGCTCGCATCTCCCAACAGGCTCTACGAGGTGTACAGATGCTTCCGTGGCCAGCGTACTCTCCGGATCTCTCACCAATCGAACACGTGTGGGATCTCATTGGACGCCGTTTGCAAACTCTGCCCCAGCGTCGTACGGACGACCAACTGTGGCAAATGGTTGACAGAGAATGGAGAACCATCCCTCAGGACACCATCCGCACTCTTATTGACTCTGTACCTCGACGTGTTTCTGCGTGCATCGCCGCTCGCGGTGGTCCTACATCCTACTGAGTCGATGCCGTGCGCATTGTGTAACCTGCATATCGGTTTGAAATAAACATCAATTATTCGTCCGTGCCGTCTCTGTTTTTTCCTCAACTTTCATCCCTTTCGAACCACTCCTTCTTGGTGTTGCATTTGCTCTGTCAGTCAGTGTATTTTCTACAACCTGTTTTACGTCGCACCGACACAGGTCCCATGGTAACGGTGGAATAGGAAACAACTAGTAATAGGTATAAAGAGTCTCTGGCCCTAATTAGGTACAGCCGCCGCCTTTGCCTGGAGTGCAAATGGGAAACCACGGAAAACAATCTCCAGGGCTGACGACAGTGGGATTCGAACTCATTATCTCCCGAATGCAAGCTCACAGCTCTGCGACCCTAACCCTACGGCCAACTCGCTCGGCTGTTCAATATGCTGTATGTATGTATGTATGTCATCGGTTTTACGTCCTGCTTAAGACTTTTAGGGTTTACCCAGACAAGGTGCTGGAAGTTTGCCCCGCGTGAGTTATTTTACGAAATTCGAACTTGTCAACTTTGACTAAACCAATCAGCTCTGCTGTATGTTTGTTCTCTAGTTTTTTTTTCCTACTCATTAAACTATGTGACACTAACACATCGTCGTTGGGAAAGGGCAAGTATTGGGAAGGTTGCGGCCGTAGACATATTTCTTCCTTTAATTGTATTTTATTTTTTTACAAGTAGCTTTCCGTCGCAACGATACAGCTAGGTCTTATGGCGACGAAGGGACAGGAAAGAGCTAGGAGTGGGAATAAACCGACCGTGGCCTTAATTAAGGTACAGCCCCAACACTTGCCTGGTGTGAAAATGGAAAACCACCACGGAAAACCATCTTCAAGGCTGCCGACATTGGGGTTCGAACCCACTCTCTCCCGAATGTAAGCCCACAGCTGCGCGACCCTAAGAACACAGCCAACTCACTCGGTCGTAGTCATAACTAAGTTAAAGTCTATGTACGTGCCACGGAAAACCATCTTCAGCACTGTCGGCGGTGGGGTACGAACCCACCATGCAAGATCGCAGCTACGTGACCCGAAACACCCAGCCAGCTCACTCGGTGGTTCTACAGCCTGTTTGGGAGATAAGTACAATTACTACTCCTTCTAGTTATTGGTACGGCTTTGAATACATAAGACGTCAAAATGCCCTACTTCAATAATGAAAGAACGAAGTTGAAACTATGATGTTTGTAGTCCAGGTAGTATTTAATGATAACGACTTCGGGCTTTGCTGAGATAGGCTACATTACAATATTTTTCCAGTGTGAAAACGTTCGCTTCTTGTACGTAGAACGTTTTCATACAAGTTAATACGCATGCATTCTGCCTGAAGTATGGTACAGCGGGTGGTATAAGCGGAGGGGCAAATGAAGCTACAACCCACCTCAAAAACATTACACTATACTTCAAACTCCTCCGTCAGGCAACCAATTCGCTAAATGTTAAGAGTCATATTTTATGAACTGTGAGCATTCATCCCTACCTATCTCCTTTAAGGTTATTTGTATTTATTTCCCCAAAAATCTGTATGTATATATGTGCTGTATGTACGTTCTTATTGTAGGTAACAAGTAAATTCTTGTCCTTGTCTCGAGGTGGTGCAACTCTTCCCAGGCATCCTCCCTATTGGAGGTAATTGCACGTAGGCTATCTGTTTAACAACGTATCAGCCCTCCTGCCAATCTCAAATTTCTGACACTACCTGCAATCGAACCCGGCCCTTCGAGGAGAGGGTTAACAACTCTAAGCACTGCACTACGGAGGTGTACATTGCACGAGTTAGTCAAATACATGATAGTATATAAGGATCTTTGGCTGAATGGTCAGCGCAGTGATATCCAGTTCCGAGGCCCTGGGTTCGATACCCGGCTGAGGTGAGGATTTTAACCACGTTGGTTAATTCCTCTTGTTCCGGCGTTGTATGTTTATATTCTCCTTGATACTCATCTGCATTTACATGCAACACATTGCACCACGAACTACCATAAAAATAGTGAATACAACCCTTTACACAGCGTTGGTCAGGAAGGATATCCGGTCGTAAAACTGGGCTAAACCTATGTAAAGCTCCGACCCCAGATAATTAGGAAAGGGCCAGAAAAAATAAGAGAGAATCAAAACAGGCATGTTATCAATAACTAATTGTTGACAAGTAGTGGTTAGCATTCACAAAAGGCGGGAATAGTTGTTACTGTACGAAGCTGTTTTAAATTGGTTCAATCACTCCCCATCATCATCATCATCTCTCTATCCCCATTAATAATGAAGATATAGTGATGTCAGTGTTGTTGGTGATTACCGTTTTAAAAGGAAAATCGGCGCTACTAATTCTACGGTTCCTGTCATAATAATAATGTTATTTTCTTTACGTCCCACGAACTACTTTTACGGTTTCGGAGACGTCGAGGTGCCGATATTTAGTAGGCCTATCGCAGGAGTTATTTTGCGTGCCAATAAATCTACCGACACGAGGGTTACGTGCTTGAGCATCTTCAAATACCACCGGAACTGAGTCAGCATCGAACCTGCCAAGTTGGGGTAAGAAGGCCAGCGCCTCAACCGTCTGAACCACTCAGCCCGGCACGGTTCGTGTCAAAGGGAAAGAGAGTTGAGAGGAAGGCTGAATACAAAGAGTACAATCGAATCTGTAATATATCCCTTGATATTATTGCAATCGACATAACGTGCATTACTAACACTATAATGATATAGGAAAATAAGGAACAGGTACGACCCTTAAAACAATGAAATATCGAGAAAAGAAAAAAAAAAGAGTCACTCTTTTTATTTACCCAACGGCCGTAGCCGTGTTGAAACACCAGATCCCGTGAGATCTCCGAAGTTAAGCAACATTGGGCGTGGTCAAGATTTGGACGGGTTGCCACGGGCTGTTGAGTGGGAGGGTAAGGGAATGGAGAAGCGTAAAGGAACAGGCCACCATTATTATTATTATTATTATTATTATTATTATTATTATTATTATTATTATTATTAATCTGTTTACCCTCCAGGGTCGGTTTTTCCCTCGGACTCAGCGAGGGATCCCACCTCTACCGCCTCAAGGGCAGTGTCCTGGAGTTTCAGACGTTGGGTCGGGGGATACAACTGGGAAGAATGACCAGTACCTCGCCTAGGCGGCCTTACCTCCTATGCTGAACAGGGGCCTTGTGAAGGGATGGGAATATTGGATGCGATAGGCAAGGAAGAGGGAAGAAAGCGGCCGTGGCCTTAAGTGAGGTACCATCCAGGCATTTGCATGAGGAGAAGTGGGAAACCACGGAAAACCACTTCCAGGATGGCTGAGGTGGGAATCGAACCCGAACCTCCAGGTGTGGCAGCTGATCACGCTAACCACTACACCACAGAGGCGGACACTGGCCACTCTACAGTATGAAACTCCGGCTCGGGCACACCTCTGCGGAGGTCCGGGCCTGCCTTCAGGCAGAATACACCCTTACCTTACCTTCTTATTTATATAAATATGTCTTATGGGTGGCGGTCACGTAGCAACCGCCATCTATGATGTGACGTATTGATGGATGGCCATGACTGAGAGACATATAGAAGGCTCTTTTATCAAAGAAACTTAATCTCATCATACTCTGAAGAACTGGTTACTCCAATCGTGGAAGTTTCATATCCGCCCCCTTCTCTGCTCCCCTTCGTTGCACTGAATCCTACACTTATCGACTCCAAATTCGATATAGGTGTCTCTCGAAAGGAAAGTCATCAATTTGAATTTAATTTACTGAAAGATTGATAATCATTTGATTTTTTTCCCCAGGGGAAAATTTGACATTTGTTTTCATTCGCACGTGTGGTCCTACATATTAAAATACCAAGCTCGATAGCTAGTCGCCCAAGTGCGGCCAGTATTAGTAAGATAGTGGGTTCGAACCCCCACTGTCGCCAGCCCTGAATATGGTTTTCCGTGGTTTCCCGTTTTCACACCAGGCAAATACTGGGGCTGTACCTTAATAAAGGCCACGGTCGCTTCCTTCACTCTCCTAGCCCCTTCCTGTCCTATCGTCGCCGTAAGACTTATCTGTGTCGGTGTGACATAAAGCAACTTGTAAAAAAAATACATATTAAATATCTGCATATATACTACGTTAAGGGGCTGTCTGGTCGAGGCGGTAAAGGCGTGCTCGGTTCGCCCGGAAGGACGTGGGTTCGAATCCCCGTCAGGAAGTCGTAAAATTTAAGAAATTAGATTTCCACTTCCGGAGGTGCATATGGCCCTGAGGTTCACTCAGCCTACACCAAAAATTAGTACCAGGTTAATTCCTGGAGGCAAAGGCGGCCGGGCGTAGAGCTAACCACTCTACCCCATCACGTGCCGAGGTTAACAATGGTGAAAGCCTTTACTTCCACTCCTCCAAGGGCCTTCATGGCCTGTACGGAGGTGACTTGGCTTATATAGTACGTTACGTGACTCTCCATCTGGGCCAACACAAACATTTTTGGAAGCCATTTCAACGCCGAACAGTATTGACAGACAATAGTCATAGTACCTACCGAAACCAACGGATATATTTTATATCTATGGTAAAATCTCAATTCATTACTGAACATTCTATCCATAAATTATTAGAATTACGTTGAAATGAAAATCTACAACCTGTTTGCCAGTCATTGACGGGTGAGGGATGGAATGAATAGGAATAGGAATTGTGCCGGCTGCCGAGGCCTGTCGCACTCAACTGGGGCAGTGATTAATGACTGACAGATGAAATGAACTGATAATGAATAGTGTTGCTGGAATGAAAGAGGACATGGAAAATTGTAGTACTCTGAGGAAAACCTCTCCCGCCTCCGCTTTGTCTAGCACAAATCTCGCATGGAGTGACCGGGATTTGAACCACGAAACCCAGCGGTGAGAGGCTGACGCATTGTCACCTGAGCCACGAAGGCTTCTAGAATTACGTTATCTAACCATGCCATGATATTGTTGTGCATCTCTGATGCACTCTCTGATCATAAGCTGTTCTCCATCAACAGACACCACCCTCTCTCTCTCTCTCTCTCTCTCTCTCTCGGACTTACATCTTACACGATCTCAGATAATCCACAGTTTTGTTCCAGGAAAGTTTCACCTATCTCTCCGCAAAGACCTGTTTTAAAACCGTCTTCTGTTTCACCATAACTGTCATGATTGCGTAGTATACGTACAACAGTGCTGTATCGTATATCAGCACGTCGTTGAGGCATGATGAAATCGCAAAGGAAACAAAACCAACGACTTCATTACAATCGGCATTATTGCTCAGCGCGACCATTCACTGCAAGGCACAAAACTTATATGATGCGATCTCGCGTTATAGGTAGCGCCAGCGGTCAAATTCTAAACTACAAGACTTGTTTGCTTGACATAAACAGCTCAGCTAATGTACAACATATACAGTATGTATTAATTATACACATAAATGTTTCTCGATAGACACAATCTATCGGTGAAAACTTGATTTTTTTAATTTTACGACGCGCCGACACAGATAGGTCTTATGGCGACGAGGGGGTAGGAATGGCCTAGGAGTGGGAAGAAAGTGGCCGTGTCCTTACTTAAGAAAACTTGAATGAAATCCGATCAGAACTGCCTGAGATAGTGATTTCAAACAGGCAGAGAAATCAAACCGACTTCGCTTTATACTATGTATAGATTCTTCTTCCGATGTCTTCTCACTAAGTTTTTGTGATCATTCTGGAGTACTTACTTATCCCTAGTCTGTGTTTTCCGTACCAGGATTGTCGTAATGTACGTCAACATAATTGGCTGATACCAAGTAACGTGACCCTCGCGCTGCCGAGGACCATTTCCTCTACTAGTGTTGCTAGGTCCAAAATCTGTATTTCGGACGATCATCATATGCCATTATGGTTCGACAAGGCAACCCCTGAAATGGAAGAACAAGAGTGACAGTTCCAATCTAACGACCCTCCCCAGTTAACGTGACTATTATTACAAGTGCACAGAAGATATACAGAGTGAAGTTCACCCCGCGAAACCTCACACTCTTCTTCATGACGTGTCTGGAACCATCCCAACTACTTCTACCTAAACGTTGAAGTAAACAATACATAATGCATGGCAATAGAGATAATGGGCATTTAAGAATGTCATCATCACAGGTGTTAAAGGATTTACACATCTTCCGTGCTTCGTAAAGTGGTCGTAACATTATTCATAGTTATGATAAACAGGCGGATACAGGATACCTCTAGTTCTACTGCACGAAGAAGATTACGTCACTTTAAAAGACTAATCTTTAAACATTTCCTTTACCACTCTTTACGACCGAACACAGTAGGCTAACACCTGTAAGACTAAGAAAAACTCTGCACAGTAGTTTTTCCCTGAAGACAGCATTTTCAAACCTGAATTTGGCATAAATAATCAAGGTGTTGTAATTAACGTCAGGACACTTCCCCAAATGCCCACACGCTTTTGTAACTACTAAACATAAAGTTAAAAATGACGTAAGAGGAATTTGTTCAAATGCCTATTTAAACGCCTACACCGTTATTTATTTATTTATTTATTTATTTATTTATTTTACTTTAAATTTTTACTTTTTGCTTCGGAAAGTATAGACCGATCATACCCTGCGAGGTTGAGACGACCGTTCGAGAAATATCCGGATAAACGAGAAATGCATTTCAGTTTAAGTGAGGCCAGTATCCAGTATTGGGGAGATAGTGGGTTCGATCCCCACTGTCGATACCGCTGAAGATGGTTTTCTATCATTATCTTAATTAAGGCCACAGTCGCTTCCTTCCCACTCCTAGCCCTTTCTTATCCCATTGTCACCATAAGACCTATCTGTGTCGGTCTGACGTAAAGCAACTTTTTAAAACAAATTACTGTACACCAGAAAAATACTCAATAATGAAATGTAAATAGGGGGAGAGTGAGTGATTTCAGCAGTTTCAAAGGAGTTTAATTTTTAATTTACTAATTGAGAAGAATAACAAACTAGCACTTTCAAATATAGCTAAACATTTCCAGGAGATAATTTTCATTTTAAGAACAGTTGAGTACGGTAGTTAATAAGTTCGGCTCCTGGGCTGAATGGTTAGCCCTCGAGACCTTCGAATCAGAGAGTCCAGCGTTCGATTCCCGACCGGATCGGACATTTTAAGCGCGATTGGTTAACGCCTCTGACTTAGAGACCGAGTGTTTGTGTTTGTCCGGAGTTCACATACACACCACACCACCAACCACTACAGAAACACTGCATAACTTCTTCTACACAGGATTGTTGACGGGAAGGGCACGCGGCCGTGAAAGATGGCAAGTCCACATGTGCATCACAGTTCGTACCCACAATCCCAACAGAGTGTGGAGGGAAAGAAGAAGTTTGTAATAATTTTAAAGTGCCTACTTTAGTGCCTATTTTAACATTTTATTCGCCCATTTAGGCTGCCTAAAAATCTAATGTCCTGGACTTGGTCATAATGTACTTCTAAATTTCAAAATAAACACTGCATAATTTACGAAGATAAGCCACTAATACTATTTAACTAATTAATTTTGATTTTCCCAAATGCAACACAAAGTATATAGTAAAATAAGAAAGAATTTAAAAGTAATTCTGAGGAGTTGATAACTTAATGATTGATTTGTGGTTTCATCAAAAAGCTTGGGAGGTATGGTTCTTCAGGATTTCGACTGAATATTTCAAGGCCACCGAAATTTCTCATGAATTCCATATCGAGGTTAAATGATTCGCAGAACTTGATAGAAAATAGAGGAATGATTCCTCTAGCACCAACAATTAATTCAATCAGCCCCGAAGGAATTCTTTTACGTGCCAGTAAATCTACCGACGCGAGGCTGACGTATTTGAGCACCTTCAAATACCACCAGACTGAGACAGGATCGAACCTGTCAACTTGGTGTCAGATGGCCAGCGCCTCAACCGTCTCAGCCACTCATTCCGATTTTTGATTATTTTATCTAACTCCTTAAGTGTCCTATCAATCCTCGAAAAGAAAGGCACTCGTAATACACTGTGCCAACATATACATTATTAACAGCCTAAAACTGACTGCTGATTTAAAGTAAGTAAACTCGTGTCCTCCCCAATGGAGGTGAACTGCAAGTGCAGTTTTAACCACAGACCAGCCCCGCTGTCATTACTGGCAGGACCGAGAATCGAATCCGGGCCCAGAAGATGGCAGCTAATTACGCTAACCATTACGTCACGGAGGGGGCGATAATAATTGCGTGTGGCCTCAGGAGAGACTTGGTACAGGTCTTTCGAATTGACGCCCGATAAGCGATCTCCGCGTCTGTGAGAATGGGGCACTGCTGATTTAAGAAGACGTGAGACACATCCACCTACTTTGTATGGATCTCTTCTCATCGAGATTTTGAATTCGTGGATCAACTAGCGAAGAAAGCTGCGCGACGTAATCAACGCCGCTTCTTCTCCCCGATTTAGTTCCGGGAATAAAGCAATTGGCACATGCACGGTGGAATCAAGAATGGACCACCATTACTCGATAACTATGCCCTCCAAATAAGCCATGCTTCTGAAAATGGAATAAAAACAGAAGATATATCACATCAATTATTCATAATAATGTCATTGTTTTGACGTCCCACTAACTACTTTTCTGACGGTTTTCGGAGACGCCAAGGTGCCGGAATTTTGCCCCGCATGAGCTCTTTTTACGTGCCAGTAAATCTACCGACACGAGGCTGACGTATTTGAACACCTTCAAATGTCACCGGACTGAGCCAGGATCGAACCTGCCACGTTGGGGTCAGAAGGCCAGCGTCTCAACCGTCCGAGCCACTCAGCCTGGCACATCAGTTAGCAGGATGCGCTTTAATCATGGTAGCTTTCCAAGTCACCTCTATGTAGTGAATTCACCGTTCTGTATATGTGACGGGAATATTATTGGAGACATTATAACCATCTGTTCTTCGCCTGCAGTAGATTTCGAACAACAGGAGATTTCCATAAAATCACTAGGCATACTTCAACAACAGTTCCCGACGTCCGTATCTGCACTCCTAGCTTCACAAGACAGAAATATTTGTTGTTGATGATGAGGCTTGTTGTTTAAAGGGACCTAACATCTAGGCCATCGGCCCCTAATGGTACGAAATGAGACGAAATATAATGACAATTTAAAAGTTCAAAATCATCCACTGACCAGAATAAAAAAGTGATGATGAAGAATGAATTGATGGACATGAATTTAAAACAATCAGTGGATCCGACCCAAAAACTAGCATAAACAATAGTATTACTGACCAAAGGACTGCTTCTAAAGCACAATCCTGACTCGAGGATGCTTGTCGTCTAAAGAGGTCCAAAATCCAGGTTAACGGCCCCTCATAATGGTACTTATCGCTAGTAAAGTAGAACCATGGTACTTGTCATGTTGCGGTACTAATCAAAAGGAGCAGAGACTCACGGTATTCCACATATTATGGTACTACTCACAAGCATTGTACTTCGCACAGGTAAAGCAGACCTATGGTGTTTCTCACATAATGGCGCCACTCATGGGCAACGCAAACCCATGGTGTTCCTCGCCTAGGTGTACTAATCACGGGCTCCGGTATTCCCGTGGTGTTCCTCATATAGTGTGTACTAATCACTGGTACTAGAAAACCCACACAGGCTCACCTTCTATTGCTACTAATCACAAACCTAACATAGTGGCACTACTCGCAAGTAATGGCGACCCATGGTGTTCCCCACGTGATGGTACTAATCGCAAGTAGTTTCATGGTTCTAATACAAATATCCCTTGGTCACCCCTTTTAGTCGTCTCTTGCGACAGGAAAGGCATACCGTGGATGTATTCTTCGCCTGCATCCCCCACCCACAAAGGATAATAAATATTTACCTGGCTATAATCCAATATCTCAGAGACACTCATCTGGAAATCTTGTTTAATGTAACTAATTATAAACTGTTGCTTGTTGCTGTATGCTTTTTTTACTTATCTGAACATTACTTGCAAACATTAGCTCAATGTTTCTTACACAGGCAGAACCTGTGTTGAGGTTTCTTTCGCAGATTCTTCTAGAGAAACATTTCCTGTAAACAGAAATGTAGAAATATAAATATAAGGTAAATGCAGCTGGCTGTATGGTTTAATCGCCAATTACAAATAAATAAATAAATAAATAAATAAATAAATAAATAAATAAATAAATAAATAAATAAATAAATAAATAAATAAATAAATAAATAAATAAATAAATAAATAAATAAATAAATAAATAAAAACTTCAAGTGTTGTCTGGCCAAATGAAAATAATACCAAATTTCTGGTTATTGTGACAGACAGTGAGGTATGCATGCTTAAGGCAGGAGAGAGTCTTCAAGTACTCTACCCTAAGCTCATTCAATTGCCTTGAGCGGTACTTGCTCGGCATAGAGTGATAGCAGGTAGGCTACTTCTTCTTCCAGTTCGCTTTACGTCGCACCGACACAGACAGGTCTTACGGCGACGATGGAACAGGAAAGGGCTGGGAGTGGGAAGGAAGCGGCCATGGCCTTAATTAAGGTACAGCCCCAGCCTTTGCCTGGTGCGAGAATGGGAAACCATGGAAAACCACCTTCAGGGCTGCCGACAGTGGGATTCCAACCCACTATCTCCCGAATGCAAGCTCACACCTGCGCGACCATAACCGCATAGCCACTTGCTTAATAGATAGCAGATATCAGAGGTAGTTTTCGTAAAGTGAAAGTACTCTTTTCTAGTGTGAAGGTATTTCTAAAGTGTCCTTCAGTCGTTTCTACCTTTAAAGCTACTTCGCCTTCAACCTTACTATCCCCTACCCCCCCCCCCAAAAAAAAAGCTACCGTTCAGCTGCTCGGACCGAGCGAGCTGAGCGTACGGTTAGGGGTCGCGTAGCTGTGAGCTTGCATTAGGGGGATGGTGGGTTCGAATCCCACCGTCAGCAGGCCTAAATACGGTTTTCCGTGGTTTCCCATTTTCGTGCTTGTGCTGTACCTTAATTAGGCCACAGTCGATATTTTCCCAATCCTAGCCCTTTCCCATCCTTGCGTCGCTGAAAATTCGATGTGTTAGTGCGACGTTAAGAACACTATCAAAACAATAGCTGCTCGGGGGGCGTGGCGTCTTTCAATATGGGTTCATCTTCTGTCACAATGAAGTTGTTCTGAATTGTATGTATATCAGACCCTTGTCCCATTTCTCAACGGGGTCGGGTATGGAATGAGATGAATCTTCGTAGTGAGTTTTTACGAACGGATACCGTTCCTGACGTCAACCACATCAAAGGAGTTAATGAGATTAAATTAATGATGTGGTATATAATAGTAGGACGGGAGAGGGTTAAACTCGGTGCCGGCACATAGCCTGCTCCTGTCGAATAGCATCAAAGGGTCTGTTCAAGGCTTAACGTCCCCATCCGATGGACGGATCACCATCAACAGTGTCATATGAACATTGCGGAAAGGTTTGGAATTGAGACCAGGCCTTTAGCACGCAATGTTGGCAAGACCTAGTGTTTACAGTGCACTATGTCTTCTGGTATGGGCTATATCAAATTTGTTACTTTCATTGTCCAGTCTCAGTCTCACCCTTGGCTTTGACAATATGGAAGTGGCCGAAGTATGAATGATGCTAGTAATACTATTCCTTATACAGCCAGTCCCTGCTATGAATGGTTTGAAAATGTCACCCATAGGGTCGGTTGGTACAGGCATTTCAATGAGGTTGGCAGACTGAGATGTAATATCAACTTCTGGCTCAGTGAGGAAAGCAACGGGAATCTACCTCACTCCTCATTTGCCTAGAACGCCTCTTCAGTGACGCCTGGGCCACCTATGACGGCTGATGACGGAGCTGTTGAGGTCCAAACCAGCCTCTGGGCTTAGCACTCAACATACATACATCTAGTGATTAGAAATTGTACACCATCACCTCTCCTACCCTGCATTCTGATGGGACTCGAACCGGCTAACCACGGAATCAGACCATTCATAGACGACCACGGCCACTAGGCAGGTTCCATGAGGTTATTCCAAATAACGTTAATAATCTAACTCTCACTTTCCTTTGAATATTTCGTTTGGTATTAGTATTTTAATTATTTTCTCGTGTTCACTTCAATATTTTTAAGTAATTATTTGCAACGTGACTCAAATCTTCTTCATTCTTCCCACACGTGGAAACAAATTTATTCCGGGCCTTCTAAATAAAAGAATTAATTAGATTGTAAATGAAGTTTATTTTTATGTTTCCAAGCAATCCAAATCTTTTATGAGAAGGACTCAGTCTGCGTAGGGGAAGCCAAGGAAGTGATCTCGCTGACGGTCGGTTAGCGCAGATTTCGCGTACCTGAAGGCGAAATTCTGCAAATTGGCGGAAGCCATCACTGGGCTGGAAACAAATGGTTTACCCCCTTGTGGATGTTGTGGAGATTGTCCTGAAAGTCAAGCGGAGCCTCTAACAAGCATGTGGGAAAGTTGCCTCCTCCAAAGTTAAAAGAAACACTGTCGTGATGCCTAATTTGGAAAGAAATGACAAATATTGCCCCTATGCTACAAGGCCAGCTAGGCAATGAAACAAATTTGATGATGATGCTTGTTGTTTAAAGGGGCCTAACATCTAGGTCATCGGCCCCTAATGGTGCGAAATGAGACGAAATTAAAAGTTCAAAATCCTCCACTGACCAGAATTCAAAACGTGAGGATGAAGAATGAATGGATGGATATGAATTTAAAACAATCAGTGGATCCGATCCGCAAAGCCTCACATCCACAAAAACTGACGTAAAACAATAGTATTGCTGACCAACGGACTGCTTCTATAGCACGATACTGAATGGTGTTCATCACATAAGTGCACTAACCACAGGGGCTCGTACTATCCCGTGGTCTTCCTCATATAGCGGGTACTAATCATAGGCAAGCCAGAACCACGGTGTCGCTCACCCATGGTGTCGCTCATATAGTGGTACTAATCACAGGTACTGTAAAAGCCGGCAGCACACTCTGTTGCTACTAATCACAAACCTATTTTGTACCTAACAAAGTGGTACTACGCGCAAGTAAAAGCGACCTATGGCGTGGTGGTACTAATTACAAGTAGTCTCATGGTTCAAATTCGATCATCCCTTGGTCGCTCCTTTTAGTCGCCTCTTACGACAGGCAGGGGATACCGTGGGTGTATTATTCGTCTGCGTCCCCCACCCACAGGGGTAAACAAATCTGAAACTGCGCGAACTGGATTCACTAAATTTTTGTCTCATTACGTCAGCCCCTTAAAACAATCAACATCAATCTCTGAGGAAAAAAAAGGGCGTTTTTTGTCCGAAAATACTGTGAAACTATTGGCTGTCAATAACCATTATTCTTACCGTGTTATAATATTGAAGAGAATGGATAGTTTTAAGTAAATACATTATTTCTTCTTCTTCTTCTTCTTCTTCTTCTTCTTCTTCTTCTTCTTCTTCTTCTTCTTCTTCTTCTTCTTCTTCTTCTTCGGAATAGGCCTACTTGAGAACACGCTTATTCAATTTTTGGGCTTTGATCTTTGCTCAGTATTGTCGCATTTTCTCCCGGTGGAGCTTCTTTCTTTCCTTCTATCAGTAGGTATCTTTCTTCAGGATGTCTCACAGCCTGTCTGGTTTGTAAGTCTGTCAGCCGTAGTTCTTTTACCTCCTTCTGATTCTCCGTCAAGGTTCTTCTTTGTTTGCCAGGAGGTGATCTGTTGGGAGGTAATCTTGCCGTATGACCATAGAAAACTGCCCTCCTTTTCTTAGCACAGTCAGCGTGTTTATCTATCCGGGAGTAGAGCTATAAACTGTGTCGTCTCCGGTATTCCTCATCTCCCAGTACAGGACTTAGGATCTTCCTTAAATTCATATCTCATCAACTTCCACCATTTCAATCAAGCCTTTTCTACTATTATTAGTGACAGACACATCATTGTATTTACTTACTAACTCGATGGTAATCCTCCTCGATTAAACCACAAATGCCATTCTTCTGGTCTACTTACGAAACAATGAATTCAATGAAGTGCGCGAGTCAAATATATTTGAGTATGTTTTACACGCCTGTTTGGTTACTTAATTCACACAATAATGCCTATTTTTAGTGCCTACTTGCCAGCTTTCAACGCATACAAATCCGAGTCCTTGTTATAAGTAACAACCAATAAAGGAGGTTTTTTTTTTTTTTTTTTTTTGTTGCAAGTTGCTTTACGTCGCACCGACACAGATAGGTCTTATGGCGACGATGGGGCAGGAAAGGGCTAGAAGTGGGAAGGAGGCGACCGTGGCTTTATTTACGGTACAGCCCCAGCATTTGCCTGGTGTGAAAATGGGAAACCAAGGAAAACCATTTTCAGGGCTGCCGACAGTGGGGCTGGAACCCACTATCTTCCGAATACTGGATACTGGCCGCACTTAAGCGACTGTAGCTATCGGGCTCGGTAAATAAAGGAGTAAAAAAAAGCATTGAAATTGTGCAGAGTTTCGGAGGGATAGATCCCGAGCTACTATGATAGTTAATTATTAATCCACTTGGTAGCGTTGATATGACGCAAACTGCTACAATAATATTCAATAATTCGATTTTGCAGCTCTTGGTAGCGTGTGAAGCAAAAGAAAATTCCAAACGAGAAGAAAATCATAGACATTTCCATACGCGTGTTAATAATAATAATAATAATAATAATAATAATAATAATAATAATAATAATAATAATAATAATAATAATAATGTAATTAACGACCTTTCAAAACAGTTTTAAAAGACGGCGTATATTCCTTAACAAATTAAGTACCACGTAAAACAAAACCTCGATAGCATGAAATCACTATGTTTTCCAATTTTCTTTTCATTTTTGTCTCATTTCTTTCTTTTTCATTTTTCTGAAAGGAGGAAGCCATTTCTTCAGTGTCGACACATTTAATAGAACTTCCAAGCTTTTCGCTCTGTCGAAACATAAAATGTAGCACAGTATAAATACCTGTAAAATGGACGATTATAAAGTGGAATGACATGTTTCATTCTACAAAAACAGAGAACTTCTATTCCTTTTTAACAGGTATTTATACTGTGCTAAGTGCTACATTTCATTTTTAGATACACTGATAAGCTAGTAAGTTCTATATTTTCTTTCATGTTTAAATATGTGTTACGCGCAATGATTTTTTGCAACAGTTCACAGTATTCTAGGTGTCTTACTCCTCGTCTGTGGAGGGAGGTTTGAACATTATTCTGTCTCTAAGTAAACACTCCTACTTGTTCTACAAAATACTCTATTCATAGCCGATGTGTATCATAGCCACTACATGTGGGTCTAGGCTAGTTAAGTAGGCCAGTAAGCATTCGTCGTGGACCATCTGTGTTTTGCGGCCTGTCTGGACTGAACACTTTTTCCAGGAAACCTTCATGCAGTCACCTGGGTCTAAACGGTATGTCTGACAGCCGTCATTTGTCGCACTGAAAATTAACGTTTGCGAAATTACATTCGTCATGTACTTAACTTTGAAGTCAATATGACTCACATATCCGTCACAGATCCGTGTTCTATTCCAAGATTATACTTTAGGAAAAAACAATGTTACGTAGCACTTTATGACGCAAGTTCACAGAGTATGGTCTTGACATATTTAAGCATAAAGCAAGTTTCTGTTGGATGTATGTATGTTCAGTCTTCAGCCATACGGCTGGTTGGATCCTCAACAGCTCTGTCATCAGCTGTCATAGTTGGCCTAGGGAAATGAGGAGTGAGGTAGTTTCCCGTTGCTTTCCTTACCGAGCCAGAAGTTGCTATTACATATCAGTCTGCCAAGCCTACTGAAATGCATGCACTAACCGACCCTATGAGCAACATTTTCTCACCATTCATAGCAGGGACTGGCTGCAGAAGGAATGGCATTACTAGCATCGCTCATACCTCAGTCATTTTCATATAGTCAAAGCCAAGGATAAGACAGAGACAGATCAATGAAAGTAACAAAATTGCTCTAGCCCATGCCAGAAGACATAGTGCACTGTAAACAGTAGGTCCTGCCAGCAAAGGCACATCTGCTGGATATGACAAATAAATATGAGCTGAAAACCATACATACTCCCTTTCAAAGGAAAAGAACCAGTTCCCTGTAAAACTGTATAATAATAATAATAATAATAATAATAATAATAATAATAATAATAATAATAATAATAATAATAATAATAATAATAATGTATGAACGGTCAGCGTACTGGCCTTTGGTTCAGAGGGTCCCGGGTTCGATTCCCGGCCGGGTCGGGGATTTTAACCTTAATTGGTTAATTCCACTGGCACGGGGGCTGGGTGTATGTGTTGCCTTCATCATCATTTCATCCTCATAACGACGCGCAGGTCGCCTACGGGCGCCAAATAGACTGGCGAGCCGAACCCGTCCTGGGATATCCCGGCACTAAAAGCCATACGACATTTCATTTAATAATAATAATAATAATAATAATAATAATAATAATAATAATAATAATAATAATAATAATAAAGTCGAAATAGTTTATTGTGACATAGATTTTAACGACGTATCAAGGCGACATCTAACCGTCCCTTCTAAATCCTATATAAAACTGCAAAAAAAATCGCTTAGTACGACATCGCTTTTTACGACATATTACATAAAACGGCGTCCGTTTGAATTACATTTTCGGAGAAATATATCGACTATAACGTCAAATGTTGATTTTAATGCTGAAAAAAGGCCGGGCTGAGTGGCTCAGACGGTTAACGCGCTGGCCTTCTGGCCCCAACTTGGCAGGTTCGATCCTGGCTCAGTCCGGTGGTATTTGAAGGTGCTCAAATACGTCAGCCTTGTGTTGGTAGATTTACTGGCACGTAAAAGAACTCCTGCGGAATTAAATTCCGGCACCTCGGCGTCTCCGAAAACCGCAAAAGAGTAGTTAGTGGGACGTAAAAACAAGTAACATTATTATTATTATTATTATTATTATTATTATTATTATTAATGCTGAAAATACTGCTTAGCGGACGAAGTAGGGACCCCATACTACGAAAAACGTAAAATTAAGCCGTTTCCTCAATAATTGTACCGAAAGTTGAAGGGTTAAAGGACTCAGAAAAGTTATAAATTGTGAGTCTTCGATATCTCAATCAAACCAAAAATCGAAAATCACTTCCGGCCTAAATGTAGTTCCGGAAAAACAGCCTACAATCGCTCGTTTCTTTACTCGTTTGCTTTTTGTTTCAAACCCTAGCCAAATTAATTTATTTACATAAGTAATGTGTTCCTTGGTTCAATACCTTCAGGCGTATTTTTTTTTTTTTTTTTTGAAAAATTTTCCACACCGAATTTAGTTTAAAGATCATAAGTGAAACTCTGCATTGACTCACATTAGCTCTCGTAGTGCTAGAAAATAGCAAACTGCTAATCTAAGAAAATGATTGTAATTTTTATGAATAAATAAAGAACATATTTATTATATTTTATTTTCTAAAATTCATAGCAAATTTCCCTAGGATGTTTTCAACATTGAGTTGCTTGCCTGAAGGGTTAAAATTGTGGATTGTTTGTTTGTTACGAGTTTGCGGATTGCTGACAACAATGTAGAGCTTTTTTTCAAACTCCTGTCTTCAGCAGCTTTTAGATTTGAATAAGTTGCGATGAAATGAGCAGGTCTGTGAAGATGTCGGAAAAGAAACGAAAAGTAACACGATTACAGAATAGGGAAACAAATGTCGGCGTCGCGAAGGAATTTGGTGTATCACACTGAAGATTTCTACAATTTGGAAGGACAAAGAGAACATCTTATTTATTAGCCAAGACTGTGTGCGACATTATCGATCAATTTACATTGTTGCTACTTCTTGCCTCACTTATTTTGTATTTTGCTGACATATTATTGTGTATGTGTCCGACTCATTGGCTGAATGGTCAGCGTTGAGGCCTTCAATTCAGAGGGTACCGGGTTCGATTCCCGGCCGGGTCGGGAATTTTAAGCGCCTCTGATTATTCTTCTGGCCCCGGGACTGGGTGTTTATGTTTGTCCCAACACTCTCCTCTACATATTCAGACAACACACTACACTACCAACCACCACAGAAACGCGCAATAGTGATTACATACCTCCATATAGGGTTGGTGTCAGAAAGGGCGTCCGGCCGTAAAAGAGGGCCAAATTATCATGTGCAACCCAGTTCGCACCCGCGACCCCATAGGTGTGAGGAAAGTGGTAGAAGAAGAAGATTATTGCTGTACGTACTGTGTAAATATTAGAAGAAAAATTCCTCTCAAACCCACTTCACAAATACTGCATTGCAAATACAGCACTTAATCACTTAGGCTTCTTGAAGTTTTAACTTAATATTCTGTCAATTAATCATGTAAAAGTGCAGCCTAAAACTCACAAATATGGCATTTTTAAGAACAACAAAAAAGAGCGGTTTGTGCGAATTGGCGGTCCCTTCCGGGGCGTTACAACCGGTTTCGACTGTTAATATGTTATATTCAGCCCGAAGGCCGCTTTGATCTTCAACACCGGGCGAGTTGGGGGCACCCTGAAGATGGTTTTCCGTGGTTTCCCATTTTCATACCAGCCAAATGCTGGGACTGTACCTTAAGGCCACCGTCGCTTCCTTCCCACTCCTGTGGGATGGATGGGAGCCCAAAAAGAAGTCTTCAACAGCTTCGCCATCAGCTATCATATGTGGCCTAGGCGTCCCTGAAGAGGCATACTATGTGAAGTGAAGAATGGGGTAGTTTCCCGTTGTGTTCCTCGCCCAGCCAAAAATTGCTATTGCACATCAGTCTGCCAAGCCCACGGAAATGCCCGTACTATTTTCGCAACATTTTCACACCATCCGTAGCAGGGACTGGCTGCATCAGGCATCGCTCATACCTCAGTGACGTGAATATTGTCAAATACAGATGAATGAAAGTTATATATTTATTCTAGCCCATACCAGAAGACAGACTGCACTGTAAACACTAAAGGGGCCCATAGACGTGCAATATTATTGCGCAAAATGGATTGTACAATATATTGTTAGCTGCCCACAGACGTACAATATTATTGCACAACAATCAGGTTTGTGCAATAAATAGAATCGTGTGGAGATAATATTGATGGTTGTGCAATATATTGTGCAAAGCGGTCATAGGCGTACAATATGCGAGGTAATATATAGTTAGCACATGCCGGTATTTTGTTTGGTGGACACTCGTCTCTGTATCATGAAGCCGCTTCATTTCCTTCCGGAAGTTTGTACGCAGAGAACTTTTTTAAAAATAACTTCTTGCTTGTCGGCGTTCAGGTATTTTTCGCGATATTTCTGAATAAACACCTTTTTTAACGCGATTACTGTAATCTTTGCTGTTAACGTCCCATAGAGCCGGAAGGTTTCGATAAACTCCAAAATAATTTTTTTCACCGCCTGTTTGTCTGCCATCACGATTCGTTCTCCCCCACCTGTTGATACCAACTGGCGGGAGGACGCGTTATTGCACAATATTGCCAACACACGGCACAGTAATTTGCGATTTGCCCAATATATTTCAAACTTTTTTGATTTCGGACAATATATCGCACAACCCTTCAATATTAAATACACACTATCAATTATATTGCACAAACCCCGATAATGCGCAATAATATTGCACGTCTATGGGCCCCTTAAGTCTCGCCAGCATAGGCAAGAAGAAGAAGAAGAAGAAGAAGAAGAAGAAGAAGAAGAAGAATAATAGTCATTTTTACAATTTTCTTAATGTCGCACCGACATATGGAGGTCTTATGGTGACGATGGGACTGGAACGGGCAACGAACATTTGCCTCGTAGAAAATGGGAAACCACGGAAAACCATCTTCAGGACTGCTGATAGTGTTTTTTTCTAATAAGTTGCTTTACATCGCACCGACACAGATAGGTCTTATGGCGGCGAAGGGACAGGAGTGGGAAGGAAGCGACGGTGGCCTTAAGGCGCAGCCCCAGCATGTGGCTGGTATGAAAATGGGAAACCACGGGAAACCGTCTTTAGGACTGCCGACAGTGAGGTTCGAACCCATTGCCTCCCGAATGCAAGCTATCAGCTGCGCGCCCTGACCGCACGGCCAACTCGCTCGGTACAGTGGCCTTCAAACCCACTATCTCCCAAATGCAAGCTGATAGCTACGTGACCACCTGGTCGGTCATGATAATAATAATAATTGTACCGGGAGGTACACCTCAACCTTGCACATTTAAAAAAAAGCGCCTTTAAGGAACAGTATCTATCGAACAAACTTTAAAACAGCTAATGCATAAAGATGGGACATTGACCAGACGATGTCACTACTGAATAACGAATTTCTGAGTGTGTGTGTTAAGACAGGAGGCGGAACGCCTCATTCTTCGGCAAGCAGAACAACAGCCCAGGTAATGGCCACCAGTTTTCTATCTCTGTAGCTATCTCCGCAAACTCACCCGAGGGGAAGGTTCTAATCTTTAACTATCTAACCATCTGTTTCCTAAAAATGTAAGCTACATCTTGTTATGTATAATTTCATAAAGACTTAAACTGTAAATTCGGGGATAGAGAGTGCCTTACCCTCTCGAATTCCCCTTCAATTTGTCTTGAGGTGACTACGATTTTGTAACAGTTTTTCTTCCTGCAAAGCATTAATTAACTTTTCTTTCGAGTCACCTCAGTAGTATGGGATTAGCCTCTGCATCATCGGGCCAGAAGCCCAAGTAGGGTTTTAAAACTTGGTTTTCAAGGAGCGCAAGTGTACGCCTCCATACATTTTTGAGTTGGGGCCAATAATTTAACCTGTTCTTTTCACGAAGGCCCAGTAGTATGGGTACTATATTCCCCTGTATTAACTAGATTGTAGATTGTAGGTTGTGCCTAGAGAGGCCAGAGTAAAGTTTTTTGTAAAGTTGCCATGAGTAGGCTATAAGAGTTTGGGAGCGCAACCTCCTTGGTTGAATTTGTAGAGCATGTAAGCTCTTTTCTGAGCTTTGTGTAATTTTGAGTGGTGCCTTTGGAAGGCCGTAAATTGTTACTGTTGGAGCCAAGTGCTCGTGAAAATGGTGTGTTGGGAGATATCTCTCCTTATCAAACTAAACGCAAAATTTGGGACGTGGTAAACTTGTAAATTTGGAGCTTGAAGCTCAAAACTGGTAAATTCCCTATTTTGGGATTTTTCTATTCTTTTTATTTTATTTACGTCGCACCGACACAGATAGGTCTTATGACGACGATGGGACAGGGAAGGGCTAGGAGTGGGAAGGGAGTGGCCGTGGCCTTAATTAAGGTACAGCCCCAGCATTTGCCTGGTGTGAAAATGGGAAACCACGGAAAACCATTTTCAGGGCTGCCGACGGTGGGGTTCAAACCTACTCTCTCCCGAATACTGGATACTGTTTCTATTCTTGTATCAAAATTGTTATTGTACCTCATAACTTGCTCCTTCACCTAGTGAAGAATTTTGTTAAGTTTGAGATCTGAAAATAAATATATAACCTTCATTTTAAAGTTTTATATTAATCTTTGATATCGTAGATAGACCCATTCCCATCAGCACCTTCTTTCACCTCTGTGTTCCACATATAACCCCGCAATAATAATAATAATAATAATAATAATAATAATAATAATAATAATAATAATAATAGTCCCTCATAAGCAAAACGTGTACAGGGACCACCAGACCTAAGGGGATGGATGGGAGGAAGTAGGCAAACAGCCAGAAAA
Source organism: Anabrus simplex (assembly GCF_040414725.1). Classification (NCBI taxonomy): domain Eukaryota; kingdom Metazoa; phylum Arthropoda; class Insecta; order Orthoptera; family Tettigoniidae; genus Anabrus; species Anabrus simplex. Next base: position 77,020,076 of record NC_090270.1, on the reverse strand, counting down.
TGAAAGGGTAGTGGGCAAAACAAAACAAATAAGCAGAAGACCCTAGCTAAGAGTTAAGACGAGCCCCATGGTCCATATTAGGGCAAAACGAATCCGAAATGATAATATTAACAATAATCATAATAATAAACAACTTCGCACTAGTACATTATCTCCGCTACCCAGAAAAGCACAGAATCATGGATAAGGCTATGTTTTTGGGCTTATACGACGAGAGAGAAATTTCACATCCGCAATTCTCTGCTCAAAATGAAGAATACAGTGAGTTTACCTAGCTGAAGGATCATCACACACATACGTCCTTCGTCCGCTGCATCTAGTAGGCCCATTGTTTCGAGTTGGGAATCGAGTTGAGGAGCGAGAGATTCCGCCCGATACAGTCGTCCATAAAATTCTTGTCTTCTACGTGGGCGTGAGTAAGGTTTGCTGTATCGCCGGTGGTTTTGAACGTGGGGAACGAACTCACGGTCAAACGGATCCACATAATATTCATCGCCATGTACAGGACATCCGTATCTGTCTCGTCTACGAATTTCACTCGTAGCCAGCATAAACGGAGTGACTTGCTCGATCTTGAATTTCAGGCCTAATTTAATCTATCCCTGCTGCTTTATGAGAGTGAAGTTTATTTAGCACCTTTCCACTTCCTCAAGCGTAATTTCACCAACATCATTTTCCACATCCCCATGAGCTCGGTTGTTCGCAACGTCACCACAAAGATTTCCTTTTACAATGAGAAGATTTTTAAAATATTCCTTCCACCTGTTCAGCGATTCTCTGGGATCTATTATGATTTCAACTGAATTACCCAAAACACTATTCATTTCCTTTTTCCCTCCTTTCCTCAAATAAATAAATAAATAAATAAATAAATCACATGATATTTTGAACGCCACTACTATAGTAGAATCCCTGGTTCTTTCATTATTCAGAACATCTGGCAAAGTATAAAATTCCTCTGGGATCTTTCGATGACTGTTAGTTATTAGAGCCACATATTATGTGGGTGGGAATTCTATTTACTATTAAGAAATATTATGTGGAACGAAAATACTGTCATATATCAAACAAATTTAATACCTGGTTAATGGAAAACGGATGTTTCCGTTTGCCAATATAAGTTGCGATGAAATGAGAAGGTCTGGAGCCAAGTGTTTTCGATCTAAACCTGAGCAACACTCATCGTGGAAGAATGTGATGTGTCTGAGGACTTAAACAGAACATTAAAAATTTGATGTATGAGTGGGAGTTAAAAATAAAATGACGTGCTTTGTTTGGTAATGTGCCTTTTCGGATGAGAAAAGCAGACTGGAAATGAAATTACTTAAAATTTGCACACAGACTAAAGCAGCCATAAGTAATTCCTTCCAAGTATCAAGAGGCTTGTAGCACCCATGTGTAGCCACGTGCTCAGCACGCATAATGTGTGTGTGTGGGCTGGTCGTGTAGTAGGGCTTCCCCTAACAGCACAGCATCGCGTCAGCAGTGTTGCCAACAGAACATAGAAGAATAAAGCTTTAACTCAAGTGCACAGCTCTTGATATAGACTACGGATGGTAGAATAATGTCCATGATATTGTAACTGACCGAAGTCAATAATAATAATAATAATAATAATAATAATAATAATAATAATAATAATAATAATAATAATAATGTACAATTCAACCTACATCCCTACACGTCTCTCGGCAAATGAATCGTGGACACTCACCAGAAAACAGAAATTAAGCTTACAAACAACGGACGAAAATTTTTATAAACGTCATTGGCAAAACAAGAAGATATAAAGGTTAGGAATCAAATTATTATGGCGACATTAAATATACAGCCTCTGCAAAATCAAGTGGAACAAGCCCAACTCAGATGATCTGGTTATCTGACAAGAATGGACGAATAACGATTACTCAAGCTGGTGTGGGAAGAACGTCCAGAGGAATTAGAAAAAAGAGACCTAGAAGATCGCCTGGTCGCGGACACCATACAAGAAGTTCTGGAGAGCCGGAATATATCACAGGAAAGAGTCAATTGGGGAGGTGGGACTTCCGCGAAACCTCAACACCAGGTGGTAGAAGAGGACAGAATTAACTAATTAATTAACTAAGTAAACTAATTGTAGATGGATATTCAACATTTTTGACATAAAAGGCGAAGGACGTTGTATCATTAGGAAATGCAGTAAAACTATTTACATTCATAATGACATATGCCTTTAAACGCCAATTTCATTGGATTTGAATGTGTCACTGTGACTTTAAAACTGAAACTGCGCCACTGTCCGTCACTGACTGTTATTCAGTGACTGATGCAAAAGAGTGACAGACGAATGAGCACTGATCTTCGACAATGCCATCTCTTGTAATTTGTGCGAAGATCAAGAAGCATTTGTGGTTCCTGAACCAGTAAACGGCCTATAAAAGAAACCAAATCTTTGTGCTGATCATTGCACATAGACAGATCAAACAGTCATCTGGATATTACAAAATGCTTTTCTTTACTTTGCAATTCAACTCAATACACTTACGCAGATTGTAATATATAACATTTTTTTATATTAAGTATAAGGCACAATTTTCACATTATATTACATAATGATCCATACCAAAGCGTTCAAATTTGTATAAAAGTTTATTTTAAATAGTTCTTAATAATAGAACACATTTGTTTTTTCCTTACACGCCAGTAATGCAATTATGCTGCATGGCAACTGTTGTTTGACGTTGATGAGAGATTTAATAAAAACATTTTGCTGTTTGCGGTAATGAGCTCATTAAAAAAAAACTTAGGTGCTGAACTGATTGGCCATTAGTATGGTATGTCCAGAACATTGATACGATAAAGGTGACTTCTAAAACATCCGTGATTGAATCGTATTCGAGTGGTTGTCGAGATGAACCGTGGTTGAGTATTTCATTGTTCGAACCAAGGACATCGCGGGGAATTCTGTTGGATTATTGAGTAATATTTACCTTTATAGCTCTTTGTTTCTTCCCACTTCTTTGTCCACTGACTATAGGCTCTTTTGTATAATTGCTTTGTATAATCGCTGTATAATACATGAAGTTCCTGGTGGTATTCATGACCTGTCCACTGACGCATGCGCTTCTACGTATTCATTATATAGTATCCCGATGTAGGCAGAGATCGATACAAATTTTACTCTGTAACCCACGGCTGTGGAGTTCATATGTTTTTTTTTTTAAATACTGATGTGGTTTATATTGTGTTCCTGGAGGATAAGCGGCGTAGAGGGATTGGAAAGGGCGTTGAGCGGAAGATACACTTTGTTCCAGCTTGAGCACTATAGAGTGCTGAATCAAAATTGAATTATACCAACAGAAAGGTTGGTTTACGAGGTGTGGCTGTTAATAAAAGGGACTTATATGTTGCAAGAATCGTACAACATCACTGAATTACCTTCAAAATACCCTCCTTATCTGTCTATGCACTGTTGGATAGGGATCTTCTGCCATTCATAACAATGCTAAAAAATGTCAACCCGTGCAATACCTTCACCATTTTTGCTTCTAAACTCTATCAAGGACCAAAAATTAGTTCCCTACAACACATTTGTCACTATTATGACAATGAAACATTAAATTGATCACTACTGATCTGCATTTAGGGCAATCGTCCTTTCTTAAATGACTCGAAAAAAACTGAAAATTTATTGAACATCTCCTTTGCTTACTCCAGTCCCTAACTCCACCTCCTATAAACGAATATTTGCCCTAATTTGTCCTCCTGAATTCCAACTTTATTTTCATATTGTGATATTTCCTACTTTTAAAGACACCACTCAAACCTATCCGTCTACTGATGTCATTCCACGCCATCTCTCCACTGACAGCTGGGAATATACCACTTAGTCGAGCAGCTCGTCTCCTTTCTCCCAAGTCTTCCCAGCCCAAACGTTGCAACATTTTTATAACGCTACTCTTGTCGGAAATCACCCGAACAAATCGAGCTGTTTTTTCTTTGTTTTTTTCTTTTCATTTCTTGAATCAAGTAAGCTAGTGAGGGTCCCATACACTGGAACCATACTCTAGTTGGGGTCTTACCAGAGACTTATATGCCCTCTACTTTACATCCTTACTACAACCCCTCAATAGCCTCATAACCATGTGCAGGGATCTGTACCCTTTATTTGCAATCCCATTTAAATGATTACACCCAATGAAGATCTTTCCTTATATTAACACCTAGGTACTTAAAATGATCCCCAAAAGGAACTTTCACACCCCTCAACGCAGTAATTAAAACTGAGAGGACTTTTCCTTTTTGTGAAACTCACAACCTGACTTTTAACCCCGTTAATCGTCATACCACTGACTGACTGACTGACTGACTGACTGACTGACTGACTGACTGACTGACTGACTGACTGACTGACTGACTGACTGACTGACTGATTCATCATCGCCGAGCCAAAACTACTGGACATAAAGAAATGAAATTTTGGGAACACATCTATATTACAGCGTAGATGCTCACTAAGGAAGGATATTTGGATATACCGTCGCTAAGAGGGTCATAAGGGGGATGAATTTTAAAAAATTAGTATAGCTATATCTCAAAAACTGAACGGTTTAAAGACGTGAAAATTGGTATTTGGAATCGCCTTTAAAAATAAACAAACAGGTACTTTTGTTTTCGGAAAATTCAATTAAGGGGTAAAAAGAAGTGAAACTGTGGTTGAATCCTTTTTAGGGAGATGCTTATATCTCAAAAATTGAATATGTTACAGACTTGAATATTCTCAATTTGGTATCGTCTTTAAAAAGAAAGAAACATGTACTTTTTTGTCTTCGAAAAAACCATTAAAAGCGGTGAAAAGAACCCAAAATGGGGTTGATTTCTTTTATCGAGATACACATATCTCAAAAACTGAAGATGTTACAGACGTGAAAATTGGTACTTAGAATCTATTTTAAAAATAAAGAAACACGTACTTTGCTTTCGGAAAACCCACCTAGTGGTGTGAAAAGGAATAAAAAAAGCGTGTGAATTTTTTAAATGACAATATATATGAAATTTTGGGAACACGTCTATATTACAGCGTAGGTGCTCACTAAGGAAGGATATTTGGATATGCCGTCGCTAAGAGGGTCAAAAGGGGGATGAATTTAAAAAATGCGACATGTTACAGACGTGAAAATTGGTATTTGGAATCCTCCTTAAAAATAAATAGCACGCTTTTTTCGGTAAATCGACTTAAAGTGGGGAGTGAAAATAAGTGAAGGAGTTGAATTATTTTTATGAGGATACTTATATCTCAAAAAGTGAAGTTGTTACACATATGAAAATTGGTATTTGGAAACTGCTTTAAAAATAAAGACTACGCATTTGTTTTCGAAGAATCCAGTTAACGAGGGTGAAACTAAATGAAGGAGGAGTTGAATTCCTTTTATGGGGATAAATATATCTCTTAACTGATGATGTTACATACGTGAAAATAGGTATTTGGGATGTCTTCGACTTGAGAGAGGACTGTTTTTTCACATATAGTGCTTCATGTCGCATGTTCCACTGATAGCTCTGCCAGTAGCCTGGTCATCTTGGCATCTTGGCCCCAAAAAACGTGGTTTACAAAGATGTTATATGGTAAAGGGAACGCAATTTTTCGGTGAGTTTTCATACTTTAGGGATTTTCAGATAATGTCTTAATGCAGTACTGGGAAACGATTAATTTTATCAAATTAAGAAATCCTCGCGAGCGAAGCCGCGGTTAACAGCTAGTTTATATATATATATATATATATATATATATATATATATATGAACACACAAAGGTCCAATAATACTGCCTTGAGGAATTCCCCTCTTATTTATTACAGGGTCAGATAAAGCTTCGCCTACTCTAATTCTCTGAGTTTCATTTTCTAGAAATATAGCAACCCATTCAGTCACTCTTTTGTCTAGTCCAATCGCACTCATTTTTGCCAGTAATCTCCCAAGATCTACCCTATCAAATGCCTTAGATAGGTCAATCGTGATACAGTCCATTTGACCTCTTGAATCCATGATATCTGCAATATCTTGCTGGAATCCTACAAGTTGAGCTTCAGTGGAATAACCTTTCCTAATCCCGAACTTCCTTCTATCGAACCGGTTATTAATTTCGCCATCATGTCTAATATAATCAGAAAGAATGCTTTCCCAAGGCTTACATTCAGTGCATGTCAAAGTGAGTGGCCTGTAATTTTCAGCTTTATGTCTATCACCCTTTCCTTTATACACAGCGGCTGCTATAGCAACTCTCCATTCATTCGGTACAGCTCCTCAGGAAAAAAGACGACACAAGAATCACCGCTGCCGAGAATAGATTCGTGGAACGTACAGCATAATTCAAGAGATGTCACTTTGTGGAAGAGAAGAAAGTCACAAGGACCAGATCCGGCGAGTATGGGGCCAGATCTGGTGAGTATGGGTGATGATCAAGAACTGGAATGAGTTACCAGGAATAGATTAAATTAAACCTGAAATGGTGAAGTATAGTGGAAAGGCAGGGATGAAATGGCTTCACAGAGTAATAAGATTAGCATGGAGTGTTGGTAAGGTACCTTCAGATTGGACAAAAGCAGTAATTGCACCTATCTATAAGCAAGGGAACAGGAAGGATTGCAACAACTATTGAGGTATCTCATTGATTAGTATACAAGGCAAAGTATTCACTGGCATCTTGGAAGGGAGGGTGCGATCAGTCGTTGAGAGGAAATTGGATGAAACCCAGTGTGGTTTCAGACCACAGAGAGGCTGTCAGGATCAGATTTTCAGTAAGCACCAGGTAACTGAAAAATGCTACAAGAGGAATAGACAGCTATGTTTATGCTTCGTAGATCTATAGAAAGCATATGCCTGGGTACCGAGAGAAAAGATGTTCGCCATACTGGGGGACTATAGGATTAAGTGTAGATTGTTAAAATCAGTCGTAGGCATTTATGTTGACAATTGGTCTCCAGTGAGAATTGATGGTACAATGAGTTTTTGGTTTAGGGTACCTACAGGGGTTAGACAAGGCTGTAATCATTCACCTTTGCTGTTCGTAGTTTATGTGGATCATCTGCTGCAAGGTATAAAGTGGCAGGGAGGGTTTCAGTTAGGTGGAAATGTAGTAAGGAGTCTGGCCTATGCTGACGACTTGGTCTTAAGGGCAGATTGTGCCGAAAGCCTGCAGTCTAATATCGTGGAACTTGAAAATAGATGCAATGAGTATGGTATGAAAATTAGCATTTCCAAAACTAAATCGATAGCATAAGAAATCCAAGAGAATGGTGATACAAAGCTGGAACAGGTAGATAACTTCAAGTATTTAGGATGTGTGTTCTCCCATGATGGTAGTATAGTAAGCGAGATCGAATCGAGGTGCAGTAAAGCTGATGCAGTGAGCACGCAGTTGCGATCAACAGTATTCTGTGAAAAGGAAGTCAGCTCCCAGACGAAACTATCTTTACATCGGTCTGTTTTCAGGCCAACTTTGCTTTACGGGAGTGAAAGCTGGGTGAACTCAGAATATCTTATTCATAAGTTAGAAGTAACAGACATGAAAGTAGCGAGAATGATTGCTGGTACAAACAGGTGGGAAAAATGTCAGGAAGGTCCTCGGAATGGGGAGGTGAAGGCTAAGTTAGAAATGAACTCTATGAATGAAGCTGTATGCATAAACCGGCTTCGGTGGCGAGGTCATGTGAAGCGCATAGGAGGATAGGTTACTTCGGAGAAAAATGGACTCTTATATGGGTAAGAGAGGTAGAGGGAGACCAAGACGACGATGGTTAGACTCAGTTTCTAACGATGTAAAGATAAGAGTATAGAACTAAACGAGGTCACAGCAATAGTAAATTCACAGAGGGTTGCAGACTGAACGCTGAAAGGCATAACGGTGTCTAATGATGTATGAGTTTATTTATTTATTTATTTATTTATTTATTTATTTATTTATTTATTTATTTATTTATTTATTTATTTATTTATTTATTTATTTATTTATTTATTTATTTATTTATTTATTTATTTATTTATTTGTCATACCCTTTCAAAGAGCGTGTTTGAACTTGTTCGTTGTCCTGATGGTTTTCGCCTTCTTATTCTCCCAAAATCTCTCCATGAATGCACTGTGTTTCATCTTACGTTCAGTGGACCACTTCCTACCAGTTTTCACGAATTTGTGCTTGGCTACTATTGTACTAAAGGCTCCATGATCTTTGATGTCGCCCGTGATGTTCATTTCTTGCAGGTCCGCCTTAGTTTCTTCTAGCCAGCTTATTTTGACCTCCTTTGAGTTGATTACTTTAAATAATCTTTTGGTGAGCCTGTCTCTTCCATTCTATAGATATGGCCATACAATTTCTCTTGCGCACGGCATCAGTGAACCTGTAAGTTAATGAGTAGAGGTCCGCTTTTCTCTTATTTCACGTTCCATTTTCCCTCGTGAGACCATACATTTTCCGGAGAATTTTCCTTTCTTGTTTTTCAATTTCTATAATTTTAGAATGATCTCCAAGGAATATGGTTTCTGAGGAGGATAAAGCTTCCGGCAAAACAACTGTCTAGTAATGTCGTAATTTTGCATTACGCGATATGACTTTCTTATTGTAGTAATTCCACGTTAGTCTGTACGCCTTGTGGTGGATTATTATTATTATTATTATTATTATTATTATTATTATTATTGTTATTATTATTATTCCTCCTGCCAAACCCTCCACAATACTTTGTCTCCCTAGGTTCGTTCACCACTGATGTGTACAGTATGTATGGTATTACATTTCGTTAAGACATATGGACTTCGAGAGTATTTTAGTCTAAGTACATAACTTTATTGTAGACCTGCAGCCTCCTCGCTCCCTCTCCCGCAAGCCTTTGAGCTTTTAATAATGTGTTAATATTTTGTTGCTTTTGACAGCCTCTTTAAACTCCACGTGGAACGTAAAGTATTACTATCTCACATACGAATGACTTGTGCAGGAGAGGCTCTTAACTGTAGCAACTTCAAAGAGAAGCAGCTATACGCTACAACAAGTTACATTATTAGTTCTACTGACTTTTTAAAACACTAATGTAAATCAGTCCCAGCTCTTGACTGCTCTTCGAGAGCTAGTGCTGCAGTGAATGCTGAGGAGAATGGAAATACTACAGATTTTTTTTTTTTTTTTTTTTTTTTGCTAGGGGCTTTACGTCGCGCCGACACAGATAGGTCTTATGGCGACGATGGGATAGGAAAGGCCTAGGAGTTGGAAGGAAGCGGCCGTGGCCTTAATTAAGGTACAGCCCCAGCATTTGCCTGGTGTGAAAATGGGAAACCACGGAAAACCATTTTCAGGGCTGTCGATAGTGGGATTCGAACCTACTATCTCCCGGATGCAAGCTCACAGCCGCGCGCCTCTACGCGCACGGCCAACTCGCCCGGTACTACAGAAATGATGTGTGCCATATTCCGATGAATAAGGAGACACACAATCGATGTCATGAGGACCACAAGATGAAGGAATCCGGGGTACACTCTAGAACTGAGGAGTATCATAAGATGAAGGTAAGTTATACGATGTAACAGATGAGCGCCACAGACTGGGAAAAACGCAATCTTCAACTGACAAGTGTCACATTCTGAGAGAAACATATGTATAATCTTCAAATGACAAGCGTCACATGTTGAGGAAAACATAATTACAATCTTCGACTGACAAGCGTCACATGCTGAGGGAAACAGAAATACAATCTTCAACTGACAAGTGTCACATGCTGAAGAAAAAAGAATTACAATCTTAAAGTGACAAGTATCACATGCTGAGGAAAGTAGAAATACAATCTTCAACTGACAAGTATCACATACTGAGGAAAACAGAAATACAATCTTCAACTGACAAGTAGCACATGCTGAGGAAAACAGAAATAAAATCTTCAAATGACAAGTATCACACGCTGAGGAAAGTAGAAATACAATCTTCAACTGACAAGTATCACACGCTGACGGAAAGAGAAATACAATCTTCTTTTTGCTAGTTGCTTTACGTCGCACCGACACAGATAGGTCTTATGGAGACGATGGGACAGGGAAGGGCTAGGAATGGGAAGGAAGCGGCCGTTGCTTTAATTTAGGTACAGCCCCAGCATTTGCCTCGTGTGAAAATGGGAAACCACGGAAAACCATCTTCAGGGCTGGCGACAGTGGGGTTCGAACCAACTTTCTCCCGAATACTGGATACCGGCCGCACTTAAGCGACTGCAGCTATCGAGCTCGGTAATACAATCTTCAACTGACAAGTATCACACGCTGAGGAAAAGAGAAATACAATCTTCAAGTGGCAAGTATCACACGCTGAGGAAAAGAGAAATACAATCTTCAACTGACAAGTATCGCATGCTGAGGAAAATAGAAATACAATCTTCAACTGACAAGTATCGCATGCTGAGGAAAACAGATATACAATCTTCAACTGACAAGTGTCACATGCTGAGGAAAATAGAAATAAAATCTTCAACTGAAAAGTATCGCATGCTGAGGAAAATAGAAATACAATCTTCAACTGACAAGAATCACATGCTGGGGGAAAAAGAAGTACAATCTTCAACTGACAAATGTCACGTGCTGAAGAAAGTAGAAATACAATTTTCAACTGATGATCACACCATCCTGAGCAAAATGGCTAATAATAACTGAAGAGAAAGATGAAGAAAATAGAAACACATGCTACAATAGAAACCATATTTCTCTTAGCAATCAAATGTAGTACCAAACTGTAACACTGTAGGCATCGACCTGGAAAAAAGAGAGAAAACAAGATCTGTAATCACAGGGGAAATATAAGAATTCGACACTGATGAATGAAGCTATCATCAAAAGTTAAGCAAAGGGCTAAGGGAGGCGTGTAAACTAAAGAGTTCGCGGACCTGCCAACCCTAACATCACTGGAGTCGAAAGAATCCAAGAGATGATCAAGGCAGGTCGTAGAGTACTAGAGCCTCGCACAAGCAAAAGGAAGCTATGCCAGTCTCAGCTCGGATCTCATGATCAGTCCGCGTTGAGTGGATCAAGGCCGTGCTTTGTCCTCTCGATGTCTTGTGTGTTTTATCATCTTCTTTGACAGCTGCTGGACAATCAACAGCTGAATAGACCATACTATACAAAGGACTGCTTTATATGCTAATAGCACTTGAGTGCAGGCGCACGTAGATCTGCGACGAATACGGCAGCTGACTTTAAAAGGACGGGCTGTACATCACGACTTCTGACGTTCTTTCACAGCAGTAATGCCATATTTGGTACAATGTATTTGCAAACTATCGCTCATTTCCGTTTTAAAAATTTAGAGATAAATGAAGGCAGTTTCAGTAAGAAAACTCCAGAGAGCGCCTAACACTGATTTTGCCCAGCTTCTGCGACGTTAGTCTCCATGGGGTTAAACTATCGAATAGCCCTTCAGCATGCATTACGTAATAATTAAAGAAGGTGTGGATGTCTTCCACTTGTTCCCATTTCCTGATACGGGGTCGGGGATGAGGTGAGATGGCAACTACATGGCATGATTTTACAGCCGGATGGCCTTCCTCACGCCAACATCAATAGAGAAGCTAATGAAGATGAAATGAAAGATAAAAGCAAAAAGCAAAGTCTTCTCCGTACAGGCCATGAAGGCCCTTGGAGGAGTGGAAGGTACAGGCTTCCACCATTGTCAACCTCGGCACATAATGGGGTAGAGTGGTCAGCACTACGCCCGGCCGCCTTTGCCCCCAGGAATTAACCTGGTACTCATTTTTGGTGTAGGCTGAGTGAACCTCAGGGCCATATGCACCTCCGGAAGTGGAAATCTCGTTTCTTAAATTTTACGACTTCCTGGCGGGGATTCGAACCCACGTCCTTCCGGGCGAACCGAGCACGCCTTTACCGCCTCGGCCAGGCAGCCCCTCGAGAGTAATCAATAGGGCGAATTTAATTCCTTATGGCCGGAACTCCTTACAGATGAACCGCGCTTCAAAATGTGTACAGGAATGTCAATATAAAACTCTGGACATGGTAAAGCCAAATATAGAAAAATGTAACTCTCAAATAAGATACAGTACATCGTTTCAGGAAAGACTTGTGTTTTTTAAGGTTAGTAAATAATGTCTGTTTTGTTGATTTTTTATTTTATTGATGAACATAGAATTGTAAAAAGACGAAGTTTCAATAATATTTTATTGATAAATATTTTTGTATATATAAACGCACGACTCTTAAATCACTAGTGACACCTTTTGATGTTTCAGCACGTCTGACGAAAAATCTGGCAGTACAGCTGTTGGGCTGATGCTTGTCAAGACACATTCACCCGTATTGTGACGTCGGATGATACACAACCCATCACAATAGGACAAATCAGAGCGATATTGAGTGTTCTAATGTAATCGACTGCATTAATTTTTACCACACGTTAACACGTGCTAACATGAAACGTCAGCGTAGTCCACAGTCGCTCTAACTGCGAACCGGAGGTACGTAGACACATACAACTGAAGCGTATCACTATGATGCAGCTGATCAAAATATGACGTGACATTTCAATGCGACAAAACTCAATCTTGTTAACACTCGTGTGTTCCCTGTTATATCCAACACATCAGAGACATGGACTTCACGCACCGCTTGCCTCCACCGCATCAAGGCATTTGAGATGTGGTGCTGGCAACGTATACTTCGCATTCCGTGGAGAGCAGACAGAACTAATACATCCGTTCTCGAAGAAATCCCACCGCAACAAAGACTGTCAACCTTGATACACAAAGAGAATTCTTACGTTATTTGAGTATATCGCTCGCAGGCCTCCACATGGAGGGAAGTAGTCCTACGCGAAGCAACGACGTGGCAGGTCGCCAACTCGTTGGACGGACGTAATAGAATAGCCTGGAGCTGGCTGATGATGAGGAGCAGAAACGAGATGCACTGCTGCCAGATAATCAAAACACGAGTCTGTAAGGACGTTAGGAATATGATGATGGTGATCCCACAACTTGCAGTATTATTTTTTTTATTTTTACAATTTGGTTTATATCGCACCGACACAAATAGGTCTGACGGCGAGGATGGGATAGGAAAGGGCTATGAGTGGGAAGGAAGCGGTCCTGGCCTTAATTAAGGTACAACCCCGGTATTTGCCTGGTGTGAAAATGGGAAACCGTCTTCAGGGCTGCTGACAGTGAGGTTCGAACCGACTACCTCCCGAATGCAAGCTCACAGCTGCGCGCCCCTAACCGCACGACCACCTCGCTCGGTGTGGGTAAGGTGGGAGGGGGGAGGAAGCGACCGTGGCCTTAATTAAGGTACAGCCTGGTGTGAAAATGGAAAAACTTGAAAACCATCTTCAGGGCTCCCGACAGTAGGGTTCGAACCCGCTATCTCCAGAATGCAAGCTGATAGCTACGTGACCCAAACCGCGTGTCCATTTGCTCAGTCAATTTGTAACAGGCAACTCAAAAGAAGATGAACATATGGATTTGCGACCATGGAGCCATAATTGAGTCTTAAATAGCCTCCAATTACTTGTGCCGGGCTCAGACATCCCTTGGGGACATTTTTCCTCTTCGCATCCCGACGGTATAAGGTCAACCAAAACTAGCACACAAAAGCATTTCGCAGGCTTTTTCCATGGGTGAAAAGGGCTGAACCAGTGAAGTTGCGCCTTGTTAAATGGTTCTTATCTCGGCGTGTTTACTCGGAATAGCAAATACTGCTGACAGCTGTGTTTCGAATCTCTTATCTGAACGGTGAAGATTCTTTCTTTCCATCGTGTGGTATGATTTAATGTTGTGGCTGTAGATATCCATAGCTTGTCCATTCTCGTCAAAGACACATAATAACAAGGGCACCCGTTGTCCTCGAGAATATAAGAAGACAAACGAGCCGCAGTCAGTCAGGAAGTGGTATGTCATAGCACTGCCGTATAGAGAAGACAGTAAATCATGGACATCAGTTCTTTTCTCAAGGACAAATATGGTGCAGTTAACTGAAGGAGTTAATTAACATTTCACATGTCGCAGATACCACAAAAGTGATATATCAAGGCTTGCTTGCATGCTTGGTGAAGAGAAATTCACCGATCTTTCATGTTTGTAACCATCAAGAATAAATTTCCATTTATTCTAATACCTATTCCTTTCAATCAAAATGTAAGTAGTATGTATAGAGCTCAGCAATTAATGAAAGAAGGAAAATTATTTTTTCATAGTTTTCCACTGATTAAAAGAATGTAACAGAGCATAAATTTTCCCCAAATTACTGAATAATATGCGGTCAAATTTATCGCACTTAATGAAGGAATTAATTGCCCAAATTTACCGCTCTAAATTAAGGAAATAAGAGCTTAAATTTACTGCTTTAAATGAGGGAATTTAAACCTATAGTTACCACACTGAATGAAAGAACTTAGATATCAAATTTACCGCATTAAATATAGGAAAAAAGAACCTAAATTTACTGCACTAAATGAAGGAACTAAGAGTCTCAATTTTACACATTAAATGTGGGGAAAAGGGCCTAAATTTACAACACTAAACGCAGAAAATGAGCCTAAATTTACCACACTTCGTGAAGAAACTAAGAGCCTAAATCTACCGCACCGAATGAAGGAACTACAAGCCTACATTTACCGCAATAAATGAAGGAACTAAGAACCTCGCTGAATGATGAAACGAACAAGAAACTAAGAGCCTTAATTCACCTCACTGATCGATGGAGCTAACAGCTTACATTTCCTTCACCGAACTAAGTAAGTATGAGTTAAGAATGGCCCCGAGAACTCAAGAAGATGAATAAAAATTCACCTTGCTGACTGAAGTTTAGTATAACTCACAGTTCGTAAAACTCAAGAGTCTTATCTCACTACCTGATCGATCGAAGTTACTAACATTCTACGATGTGTGTCACTGTTTGAAGAAACTAAACCTTTGAATCCATCCCAGACTAAGTAAACTCTCAGCCTAAATTCATCTCATTCATCGAAAGATTTCGAAGACAATTATCCTGTTATGAAGTGAAATTGTAAATTTTCTAAACTTCCACACTAAAATAGGTTGCTGAAAGTAGAAAATAAATTCGTATCGATACCTTATGATTAGAACTAAATCCGGCCTCGCAGCTGACTGATAATCGTCTTGGCCTTCAGTCATTTTAGTCCCGGGCTCGATTCACGACCGGGTCTTGGGAATTTAATCTTGAACGGTTAATTTCTTTTTCTGGGACTGGGCATTTATGCTGTCCGCAAAAGTCCTGGAACTCTCACTCCACGGACAACACTACTCTCCACCACATTAACACGTAGTTTTTCCACATACGGCAGATGCCGCCCAATAGCAGCACGAAATATTTTTTTACGATAACTAAAATGTTCGTAAGGAAATGAAGGTGATATGAGAAACAGACAATAGTATTGAATAGTATTGAATTCCTTCCACTACTGAAAATCGAACCTGTGTCTCTCCAGCTGGGAGGCTATCATATTACCCACTGAAAGACTACACTCGTGAAATATTGTCCTGCAGTGGAAAAGAAAAAAATATTACGGAATATCGCGATGCCAGTACACGCCCGAAATATGTTACTTTCTACTGCTCTAGATCAAGAACCCAACAACATAGTAATTCACCAGTGTTAAACTCAATGAAAATATTTAATAAATATAGCAATGAGTATAGAATAGATATATTTGCAACTACATACACATCCATAGTAAAACAATATAAACAAATAGCTTAATTGTTTTCTGTTCTAAGTTAAAATCCCACTTTGCTGATTCCTATTGTTAACCTCATAACTTTAGTTAATATTCTAGTTTCTAGTTCATCATCATTATTACCTTCGATAACATCACTACCATCATGTATAATTACAGTACTAATGCAGCTTTAAAGCAGTTCGTAAATCATTTTAATTGTAATATTTTAAATACCTTGTTATAATATGTGCATATGTAACTGAATATTTGTAATACTATGTTACTGAAGAAAAGTGTAATTTTTATTTCATTTATGACTTTATTTTACAAGGACTTTCATAAGAGATATTATAATTTTAATTTAATATTTCTTTTTATCTAATGTAATAGTATATGTATATGTGTTTCACATCATTAGGTTTGTACCTGTCTGAAGCACAATAAATAAATAAATAAATAAATAAATAAATAAATAAATAAATAAATAAATAAATAAATAAATAAATAAATAAATAAATAAATAAATACGTTGTGGCATGAAAGCTGACGATAGTGAAATACTGTACAGTCGAGTGCATATACCTGAACGAACAAGGTGACATTAGAAGGACAGACATGCATACGATTTCTAACAAGTTGAAATATTTCAGAGAGACTATTTAGTTCATGGCTCCATGGGCCAATCCGGTATAAGAATATCAGGAAGTAAAACCACTCAAAAGCTGTATTTCGTGATAAAATTATCGATTTTGTATTATCGCACGTATGTGGCCTTGTGCTCTCATAAATTCGTCGGATGCTCTTACAAGTGGCCTACGTCATTTTGGTTTTGTTGAAAAGGATCTAAGCTACAGGTCAGGTAATACTGCCATCACAACTGCAGAATACGTGCAAGTCGCCCTTTGTGGTGTGGTGTGGTGTGATGCAGTAGTTACTATGATTAACTGCCATCCCGAGAGGCCCGGGTTCTATTCCCGGCTCTGCCACGAGATTTGAAAAGTGGTACGAGACCTGGAACGGGGTTTACTCAGCCTCTGGAAATAAACTGAGCAGAGAGGGGTTCGATTCCCACCTCAGCCATCCTCGAAATGGTTTTCCGTGGTTTCCCACTTCTCCTCCAGGCAAATGCCGGGATGGTACTTAAGGCCACGGCCGCTTCCTTTCCTCTTCCTTGTCTCTCCCTTCCAATCTTCTCATCGCCCACAAGGCCCCTGTTCAGCATAGCAGGTGATGTCGCCTGGGCGAGGTACTGGTCCTCCTCCCAGGTAGTATCCCTGACCCAAAGTCTCATATTTCGGGACACTGCCCTTGCGGCGATAGAGGGTGGATCCGTCGCTGAATCCGAGGGAAAAACCAACCCTGGACGGTAAACGGATTAGGAAAGAAAGAAAGAAAGAAAGAAAGAAAGAAAGAAAGAAAGAAAGAAAGAAAGAAAGAAAGAAAGAAAGAATTAACATCTCTTCAATATGTACCAAAGTACTGTACATACATTAAACATGACCTAATACGCTGAAAGTTCATTTCGAATTCAAGTACAATGCGGTCGTGAAAATTCAGTACTCTTAATACAGGGTGATCGGGGGCTGACGTACACTGACTGACAGAGCAAATGCAACACCAAGAAGGAGTGGTCAGAACTTTATGCCAATTGCAGGGTAGACTGACGTCACTGAGGTATGCTCATGATGTGAAATGCGCCGCAATGCTGCGCACGTAGCGAACGATAAATGGGACACGGCGTTGGCGAATGGCCCACTTCGTACCGTGATTTCTCAGCCGACAGTCATTGTAGAACGTGTTGTCGTGTGCCACAGGACACGTGTATAGCTAAGAATGCCAGGCCGCCGTCAACGGAGGCATTTCCAGCAGACAGACGACTTTACGAGGGGTACGGTGATCGGGCTGAGAAGGGCAGGTTGGTCGCTTCGTCAAATCGCAGCCGATACCCATAGGGATGTGTCCACGGTGCAGCGCCTGTGGCGAAGATGGTTGGCGCAGGGACATGTGGCACATGCGAGGGGTCCAGGCGCAGCCCGAGTGACGTCAGCACGCGAGGATCGGCGCATCCGCCGCCAAGCGGTGGCAGCCCCGCACGCCACGTCAACCGCCATTCTTCAGCATGTGCAAGACACCCTGGCTGTTCCAATATCGACCAGAACAATTTCCCGTCGATTGGTTGAAGGAGGCCTGCACTCCTGGCGTCCGCTCAGAAGACTACCATTGACTCCACAGCATAGACGTGCACGCCTGGCATGGTGCCGGGCTAGAGCGACTTGGATGAGGGAATGGCCGAACGTCGTGTTCTCCGATGAGTCACGCTTCTGTTCTGTCAGTGATAGTCACCGCAGACGAGTGTGGCGTCGGCGTGGAGAAAGGTCAAATCCGGCAGTAACTGTGGAGCGCCCTACCGCTAGACAACGCGGCATCATGGTTTGGGGCGCTATTGCGTATGATTCCACGTCACCTCTAGTGCGTATTCAAGGCACGTTAAATGCCCACCGCTACGTGCAGCATGTGCTGCGGCCGGTGGCACTCCCGTACCTTCAGGGGCTGCCCAATGCTCTGTTTCAGCAGGATAATGCCCGCCCACACACTGCTCGCATCTCCCAACAGGCTCTACGAGATGTACAGATGCTTCCGTGGCCAGCGTACTCTCCGAATGTCTCACCAATCGAACACGTATGGGATCTCATTGGACGCCGTTTGCAAACTCTGCCCCAGCCTCGTACGGACGACCAACTGTGGCAAATGGTTGACAGAGAATGGAGAACCATCCCTCAGGACACCATCCGCACTCTTATTGACTCTGTACCTCGACGTGTTTCTGCGTGCATCGCCGCTCGCGCTGGTCCTACATCCTACTGAGTCGATGCCGGGCGCATTGTGTAACCTGCATATCGGTTTGAAATAAACATCAATTATTCGTCCGTGCCGTCTCTGTTTTTTCCCCAACTTTCATCCCTTTCGAACCACTCCTTCTTGGTGTTGCATTTGCTCTGTCAGTCAGTGTATTTGAGCACCTTCAAATACCACCGGACTGAGCCAGGATCGAGCCTGCCAAATTGGGGTCAGATGGCCTGAGCCTTTGATTTTTAATCGAACATGTTTCGGATCATTTTGAGCCATCTTCATCTTCATCATCTTTTTTCACTGAAATCACCTGGGCGACTAGCCTTTTCTTAAACGACTGCAAAGAAATTGGAAATTCATCAAAATATCGCCCTTGATAAATTATTCCAGTCCCTAACTCCCCTTCCTATGAACGAATATTTGCCACAATTTGTTCTCTTGAATTCCAACTTTATCTTCATATTGTGGTCTTTCCTGCTTTTAAAAACACGGCTCAAACTTATACATCTACCAACGTCATTCCACACCATCTTTCCACTGACAGCTCGGAACATACCACTTAGTCGAGCAGCTCGTCTCCTTTCTCCCAAGTCTTCCCATCCCAAACTTTGCAACACTTTGTAACGCTTTCTTATGGCGGGAATCACCCTGAACAAATCGAGCGGTTGGATGTTTTTCCAGTTCTTGAATGGAGTAATCCTGGTCAGGATCCTATACACTGGAACCATACACTAGTTGGGGGTCTTACCAGAGACTTACATGCTCTCTCCTTTACATCCTTAGTACAACCCCTGATCTGTCCACACTCGTTTCTGCTCATAGTGTCCGGCTCCATGGCTAAATGGTTAGCGTGCGGGCCTTTTGTCACAGGGGTCCTGGGTTCGATACCCGGCAGGGTCGGGAATTTTAACCATAATTGGTTAATTTCGCTGGCACGGGCCTAGGTGTACGTGTCGTCTTCATCATCATTTCATCCTTATCACGACGCGCAGGTTGCCTACGGATGTCAAATCTAAAGACCTGCATCTAGCGAACTGAACTGCTCCTCGGACACTCCCGGCACTAAAAGCTATACGTCATTTCATTTCTGCTCGTTGTGATCAAACAGCGAGGGCAATTCGGTAGGATCATTTGTTCAGTGAAGTTGAGCGCTTTTTCGAGTTTGGTTCTTCGAAACTCTCATTAAATAGAGTGCTCGAGCAGAAAGCTCTGAATGAGTGTAGACTTCTTGCGAGCGAGTTTGAGCGAGTTTACAAGTTGTTTTAATGTTGCGCTGACACAGATAGGTCTTACGGCGACATGGGATAGGAAGGGCTTAGGAGTGGGAAGGAAGCGGGCGTGGCCTTAATTAAGGTACAGCTCCAGCATTTGCCTGGTGTGAAAATGGGAAACCACGGAAAACCATCTTGAGGACTGCCGACAACGGGGCTCGAACCCACTGTCTCCCACATGCAAGCTCACAGCTACGCGCCCCTAACGGCACGGCCAACTCGCCGGGCACACGTCATTTTTCACAGCTTTATGATCAGCCTGCTATCGTTTCTTGATGGATTCAGTACTTTTGCATCTATCTCTTGGTAGAGACTAGAGCAAACTCCAGTCACATCCATGACTGTCTCAGTACCGTACGGAAGCTGCTGGGGTCTGAGTAGAGCTGAGTAACGACATTCGGAGTACGGCCAGTGCGTCTGATTGTTGCTCATAGTGTCAGCCGTGCTGCAGCAGCAATTTCTGGCTCAATGAGGAAAGCATTGGCAAACTACCTCACTCCTCATCCTGCAAAGTACGCCTCATTTTGGCACCGTCATCCGTTTTTGCACCTTCCGTATAAAAATTAAAATCCACAGCCTGTTTCCAGCCATTCGAACGGGTCAGGAATGGAATGAATGAATGAAGCCCTATCTAGCCGGCTGCCGAAGCCTGTCGCACTCCATTGTAGCAATGATTAGTGACTGACAGATGAAATGATATTTGAGAGCGTTGGTGGGATGAAAGAGGGAGTGCCCGGAGAAAAAGCCTGTCCCCGCTTCCGCTTTGTCCAGCACAAATCTCACATGGAGTGAACGGGGTTTGAACCTCGGAACCCAGCGGTGACAGGCAGGTGCGCTGCCATCTGATCCACGGAGGCTGTACTGTGGTTTCCCTGTAACAAAACCCCATGGCACTACAGCCCTTGAAGAGCCTTGGCCTACCAAGCGACCGCTGCTCAGCCCGAAGGCCTCCAGGTTACGAGGTGTCGTGTGGTCAGTACGACGTATCCTCTCGGCCGTTATTCTTGGCTCTCTAGACCGGGGCCGCTATCTCACCGTCAGATAGCTCTTCAATTCTAATCACGTAGGCTGAGTGAACCTCAAACCAGCCCTCAGGTCCAGGTAAAAATCCCTGACCTGGACGCGAATCGAACCCGGGGCCTCCGGGTAAGAGGCAGGCACGCTACCCTTACACCACGGGACCCGCGTGGTTTCCCTATAATCGCATAAATTTCGGTGGTGCTGTTTGAGGATCCAACCAGCCTCTGGGCTGATGACCTAACAGATATACAGGCCTGTTAAGACAGACAGCAAAATATCGTGGATGTATTACGTGCGTCTACCCACAGGAGGAATTCTAGATGGAAGCAATGCGATGCTCAGCTCTCGCTCCCAAGTACAGAAAGTTTTAAGTCATCCATGGCAGCCGATTCTTATAACAAGTAGGGAATAGTGAGGATGTAGGCCTACTGTGAGCCACCACCCACAGGGGGCAAGGAAGTGAACCATCAACAAACTCAGCTAAGAGCTTCGTGGTTTGCACTCACACTCTCAGCTTGAGACTCCAAGGAGAATTTAATGATATTCAGTGGCTAACGGTTTCTTGTGTGCTACGATGAAGAACTCCTCGGGAGACACCTTGACCTCTCTTGAAGTCATTAACGGCTAGATAAAGGTGGGCACGTGCACAAGGCTGATAACAATGCACTTAGCCCAAACGAGGCTACAGCAGTGAAAGTCTTGGCTGACTCGCCAGATAGAGGTTTAAGTACAACTAGGGGCACCCGTGCAGCTCCGTAGCATTATTTTGGATTATTAGAATTATGATGATGATGATGATGATGATGCTTGTTGTTTAAAGGGGCCTAACATCGAGGTCATCGGTCCCTAATGGTACGAAATGAAAGAACAAAAAATTCAGATTCATCCACTGACCAAAATAAAATAAAAATATCATGAAGAATGAATGGATGGACACGAACCCTACAAAAAACCAAAAACAAACAAACAAACAAAAACAGTGGATCAGACACAAAAAAAGATCGTGAATAATAGTATTACTGACCAAGGGACCACTTATAAAGCACTATGATGCTTGATGTGTATAGGGGTGCAAAATCCACGACTAAGGCCCCACAGAATGGTACATGTCGCGAGTAAAGTAGAACCATGGTATTTGTCATTTTGGGGTACTAATCAAAAGTAGCGAAGACTCACGGTGTTCCACACAAGATGGTACTACTCACAAGTATTGTACTTCGTACAGGTAACGCAGACCTATGGTGTTTCGCACACAGTGGCGCCACTTACAGCCAACGCAAACCGATGAGTTTCCTCACCTAGGTGTACTAGTAACGGGTGCCGGTCCCAAGGGCCCCCTGGTGTTCCTCACATAGTGGGTACCAATCACAGGCAACGCAGACCCACGGTGTCGCTCATATAGCGGTACAACTCACAGGCTACGCCCAGACCCGCGGTGTTGCTCACATGGGTAGGACGCACGGGTACTGGAATCCACCAGGCTAGGCTTTTTACTGCAATTAATCACAAACTTATTTCGTACCAAGTTAGTGATACTACTCGCAAGTACATGTAACCCATGGTGTTCCCCGCATGATGGTACGAATCAAGAGTAGTTTCATGGTTCTAATTCAATCATCCCTTGGTCGCCCCTTGTAGTCGCCTCTTACGACAGGCAGGGGATACCGCGGGTGCATTCTACATTTGCGTCCCCCACCCGCAGGGGGTAGTGTGTTTGGTCCGCGAGAGGTATTTTATTTCCCTCAAGTCCGCCGGCAAGCCGGTTAGGACCCCCCTATCCGACACCTGGGACCGCCACGTGGGAGTATCACCTCTTAGAATTATTATTAGAATTAAACAATAACGACATTACGTAATAGTTTATAACATTTATTTCACAACACTTCCTTCCAGATAATGTTCGCTGTGCGCCGACCCTTAGGTTTAATTTCTACTTTCACATCTTTAAATGTTTTCCCTCGGGATAAAGCAAAATACAATTGTCCGTGGCTAAAAACAGGATCAGGCAAATAGATTCCAACTCGATGAAGCGTTTCACCCTGCGCTTTGTTGATCGTAATACAAAACGCTAATGTAATACAAAACTGCCGTCGTTTAATAGAGAAGGACATTGTAGTGTCAGATGGTGATAAATCTACGCGAGGTAGTAGTATTCGCTTCCCACTGTTTACACCAGTTAGAACTTCTCAATCTATGATATTGTCGTACACTTTTTTAACTATTAGCCTCGTCCCGTTCAGTAATCCCTTGGCTGCATTGAAAGTCAGCACATGGTGAGGTAGACAACTCATCTCAAGGCTGGTCAAAAATTCAATGGGAAACTGCAAAACTTCACTTTCTTCTTCAGTTACCAATGTATTCACACTCGTGTAAGATCTTGAAATTCCTGGAAGTAGATCTGAAACTACCCTATTAATTTCATGGCAATGTTCTTTTTTCTGTGCAAGAATTGCAGGCGTGGAGAGATTGAAAGTGTCATGAGAGGATGAAAAGAAATTTTTGCCATAAATTTCAGTGACGATATCCGTATTTGAAATTATCGAAGAAGGCAAGTCGATAAAGTTCTCATCATTAGAAGGGTATTCACCGTAACCGATTTTCAAGAGGAAGTCTGCTCGACCAGGTAAACAACAACTTGCCGCGCCCGTACTGTAGCAGGCATCGAGGTAGTGGACAGTTTCGTTTATCTCTGTGTCCCGATAACGAGCAATGGGGGCTGCTTGGATGAGATTAGGAGACGCCTTGCAATAGCACACAGTGCGACGGCCAAGCTGACAATGATCTGTAAGGACAAAGCTATCACAAGCAACATTAAACGCAGGGCAACGCATTGAAAGCGCACCAAATTCACCAAGGTCGACTTCTGTTAAGTAACTAGCTGTAATACTCGATTTTAATTTCGTGTGGCTATTTCTAGTCGGGTGCAGCCCTCGTGCTAGTGACAGTGGGGTTCGAACCCACCATCTCCCGGATGCACGCTCACAGCTGCGTGCCCCTAACCGCACGGCCAACTCGCCCGGTGCAGCCCTTGTAAGGTAGACCCTCCGATAAGGGTGGGCGGCATCTGCCATGTGAAGGTAACTGCGTGTTATTGTGGTGGAGGATAGTGTTATGAGTGGTGCGTGAGTTGAAGGCATGTTGGGGACAGCACAAATGCCCAGCCCCCGAGCCATTGGAATTAACCAATGAAGGTTAAAATTTCCGACCCGGCCGGGCATCGAACCCGGGACCCTCTGAACCGAAGGCCAGTACGCCGACCATTTAGCCAACGTGTCGTAATACCCGATGTGACCCGGGTACATTTTTCAATGTTTACTTTTAGGGTTTGTCTTACCTGTTACTGTGTGTGTGTGTGTGTGTGTGTGTGTATGTGTATGTGTGTTCCTCAATTGTGACGTTGATTTACATTTTACAAACTATTTTGTAGTTTTAGAGTTCCTGCTGTGTATTTAATTTTTAGATTTTTCTAATTAAATTTTGTCCTTGCGGCAGTCCAGATTATCTGCGAAGCAGGTGATCCTTTCAAATAAATAATAATAATAATAATAATAATAATAATAATAATAATAATAATAATAATAATAATAATAATAATAATAATAATAATAAATGTTTACTGTATGTAGCCTGCCTGGTGGCCATGAGTGTTAAGGCGTTGAAGTCTAAACGGTCTGATACTGAGGTGAGCCGGTTCGAGTCCCGTGGGTCGAAAAACATGTCACCGTCAGAATGTTGGCCGACAGGGTAGGGGAGGTGGTGGTATACAATTTTTAATCACTAGATTGCGTGCCAAAAGCCTGGATTAAATTCCAAACTTCTCCGCAGTGCACATATGGAGTGAGGGCATATGACGCTGTTGATGGTGATTGGTCCATCGGATGGAGACCTTAAGCCTTGAGCAAACTCCGTGGTGCTATTCGACAGGAGTAGGCTACGCGCCGGCACCGGGTTTCACCGTCTATTTTCCTAGTGTCATATATCACATCCATTTCATTCCATTCCATTAACTCCTCTGATGAGGTTGACGTCAGGAAGAGCATCCGGTCATAAAAACCCGGCACGACAGATTCATCTCACCTCACCGCATACCCGACCCCGTAGAGAAACGGGACAAGGGTTCAACAAACAAACAAACAAACAAACATGCAAACAAACATGCAAACAAACATGCAAACAAACCAACAATGATAAATGTAGGCCTTTCATTGGGACTGTCACCAATCAGCCTAGCAATCCGGAAAACTGTTGATTCAACACTAATCTCGGTCATTTTGAACATTTCTTTCTCACCTCACCTCATACCGATGAGGGATGAGCGTTGACTTAAGCGTTATCGAGAGTGTCACCATTCATCCCGGCGACCCCCAAAACTATGGATTCCACACTAATATCGGACGTGTTCGATTATTTTTACATTCACCCCCTCCCCACCTCCACTCCTAGGGGTGCTACGGGTACCTTAATTCCATAGCCTTTTTTATAGATATAGTAAGCCATATGTGTAACAAGTTTGGCTGAAATTGCTGCATGCGTTGCAGAGCTATGTTGGATCATATACACATCCATTTTTATGTACATGTTGGTTGGAAATTACGTGAACCGGGTATATAGCGTTAGAGGGCTGGTCACACTGATAAATAATTTGAAAAAAAAATTGATATCTCACGCCATTGTTATTTTATCAGCCGCTGAAGTTAGCCAATCAGAACGCTCCGCGGGCGAATGTAAACGGGCTTTGAGAGGCGGTGTTGCTAAATATGAACGTGGCTTAAGGTCGGCTTTAGAGCTCTCATCGAAGAAAAGGAATTTCGTCAGGAGAGAGATACGAGCACGGACCACCGAGCTAACAGGATCGCGCCACCGGCTGAAACCTACAGTGCATTTGTGTTTGATGCTGATTTCCTATACTCGGTTCACATACAACCTGTGACAATAAAGTTCGGTGAATGAAGTCAGAACGGTCGATCCGGCAACACTGGCGACACACAGCGCTGAACCTGCGTAGCAGTAGGTTTTGACCACCTGCTCCCAACGTTGTTCAGTTGAGCATCGTGTGTGTGTCGTGTAAGACCTGTCTGACACAGTGCGTGTTTAGTGCGTTGGTTCTGAACTGCGAAGAGGAACATGAACGACCAAAAGATCAATGTACAGTTTTGTTTTAAGCTTGGCAAGACACCGAAAGAAACGCATGCGATGCTGGTACGTGTTTATGAAGATCAAGCTCTGTCCTTGAAGTGTGTGTACGAGTGGTTCGCTCGTTTTCGAGGAGGCCGGAAAAGTGTTTCTGGCAAAAAAAGGGGATGGTGCAACTTAAACATCCCCCATACTCGCCAGATCTAAATCCTCCAGACTTCTTCCTATTCCCACGACTCAAACTCGCTCTGAAAGGAAAGAGATTTGACGATATTCCTGACATCCAACGAAACGTGACGAGGCTTTTGAACAGCATCCCAAAGGAAGCGTTCTTGCAAAGTTTCCAGGACATGTATCGCCGATCTCAGCAGTGCATAGTTACGGGAGGGGACTATTTCGAAGGACGTCGTGCATTGTTCATCTATGTTGATAGTACAGTACTATTCACCGAACTTTATTGTTACAGGTTGTAGTTTCCGACCATTCTGTATATAGACGAAAAACCTAGTAATGATAAGCTCCGCCACTTTAGGTGATACATCCTTGGGGGATCTGCAACATATACATTTCAGATCTTTCTGTACGATGCTATCAGTCGGTCAGAAATGGTTTCGTTAGTGAGAACGATAACTAATCAAGGCAACGAGTACATCGTGTACCCCTGAAATTAGCCAGCAGAAAGTCCTTCAGAATAAGTCAAGAAATGAAATACGTAAATATTCGTTCATGTTAGGAGTACTACAGAAACAGATCAGCCGATCAGAGTTTGTAAAGGAGGTCAGTCGACTAAACTTGCCCGAAAAACTGAAACCGCGGCAGACAGATGTGAGTTAAACGCGCAACATTTTTAACCACACCAACTGCTAACGCTATTTTCTGTTCAATAATCTAAACATACAGAATTTGTAACGACAATTTGTCATTCTTTCGTTTGTGATTATCAGTAGGGAGTCGTAAATCTGGTTGTGCTTTTCGTATTTGCTGTGCTGCGTTTACAAAGTATTTTCACCGTTACTGTGACGCGCGTTTGACTGAAAACTAAAATTGCGTGCGCAGCGGAACTCTGATGGTAAACGCTACAGATTTCCCCATCGCAACATACGCGACGTGGACAATTAATAAATACGACAGAAGGAAGATAATATAATAATGGTGTATGCCCTCCGGAGAGGCCTGCTGCAGTTCTTTCCTGCTTGTCCGTGAGGATCGGACCCTACCTATGAGTTATAAAGCTGAAGACGACACACGGACCCAGCCCCGGAATTAACCAGTGAAGGTTAAATCTCCGAACTGGCCGGAAATCGAACCAGGGACCTTTTGGACCAAAGCCCAGTACGCTAACCATTTAGACATGGAGCCGGATACTTCACAACTGGTGTACAGGATGATCGGAAACAACGTGAACCGTGGTCGGGCTTGAGAGCCATGCCGAGAAATGAGCATCAAACACTAAAACACCGTGGATTTCAGCCAGTGCCACCGTAGCGTGCTTGCTATGAGCCAAGCTTATCAGTAGGGAGGTCCTTGTTCAAGTATCTCCCCTGGAGAAGTTTTTTCTTCTATTGGCGCTCTCAAGCCGGTCATAAGCCACGTGCAGATTTAGCAACACCGCTTCGCAAAGCCCATATGAAGTGGCCTACGAAGCGATCTGATTGGCTAACTTCAGAAGCTGATCAAATGACAACGGAGCAAGATATCGACGTCACTTTTTCAAATTACGAATCACTATAACCAACGTTGTAGCGCTCATATAGCCAGTTCACGTTGTTTCCGGCCACCTTTTATTGTTTTCTACAATCAGGCATGTCTTCACACAGCAGCTCTCTTCTACCGCCCTCTTCCCTTGCTGGTAATTTCCTGCCAACCTGACACCCACCAGCTTGTACCTTCTCCGCACTCTTCCTCTCCTTCCGTTCCCCGTTCTTTCCAGGACGTCCATCAGCAAACACTTTTCGCAAACTGATATGATAGCACCTTCTGGCTTCACTCCTCATTTCCATAGAACACCACCTCTTCGGTGACTCCTGGGCTTTCAGTGACAACAGATGGTGAAACAGTTAGGATCTAACCAACCTTCGGACTGAAGCTTTATAATCGTATCGTTTCACTTATGTCAATCCTACGATTTAAATGCTTCTAATCAACTCAATAGATACTTCTTCTGAAGCACATGTTGCTACAAAATAACAATATTAAGTAAAAGCTAGAAGGGTTCACTTTCTGCTCCTTTCAACTGAGCTTCCGACTAGATTCTAAAGACGGAAGCTGAAGGTAAAACGAATGTAAATAATCCAACAATATTTTCACTTACATTTCTGCCAATCCAGAACGGCAAACAGAGCATAGTTATTCAGGATTCTCGGCTCACATACCTGCAAAGACAGAAGAGATTCATTAGTTAACTGTGGCGACAACAACAATAACAAGAGTTACTAATTTAACGTTAATTCTAATCGCCCATTATCCAAACAGACGTTAAAAATATACACACACAGTACTCAGGACTCGAACGCATGTATCTTTCTCTCCGAATGGTTGAATTAACCGATGCCATCCGGTTGGTTCATAAGTGAAAGATTCTCATGCGAGTGTTAAAGTATTAGCCCCAGTTAAGTATTGTTGGTAAATCTAACAATAAGATACCTGACGCTAGCTGAAGTTTAAAGCGTGAAGTTTTCGCCACCAAACGTCAACGAAAAATAATTCATGCAGTAGGTGGTTAATAGCGGTTTGAGAAAATTAGAAAAATCATCCGTAGCTCAAGCGGCAGCGCGCTGGCCTCTCATCGCTGGGTTCCGTGGTTTACATCTCACTCACTCCGTGAGACAGTGTTGAACAAAGCGCATTCGGGACAGGTTTTTCTTTGGATAAACTGGTTTTTCCTGTCATCTTTCGTTCCAGCAACAGTCTCCAGTATCATTGAATTTCATTTGTCATTAATCACTGCCCCAAAGGTGTGCGGCAGGCTTCGACAGCCACCTTAATTCCTATTCTCGTCGCTAGATGGGGCTTCATTCATTCCATTCCTGACCAAGTCGAATGACTGAGAAGAGGCTGCGGATTTTTATCTGAGAAAATTAGAACGGGATACACTCAGCCTCAGGAAGTGGAGTAATATGATTCGTTAACCATATACTGTAACGCCTTGCATGTCATATTATTAGGTGTTAGGCTTACAGGAAGCACAAAGACCCCATCATTTCTCTTGCCAAGACACGTTTATATCAAAATCATGAGCAATCTCTGGAGGAAATTATTAACTTCATTCCCAGGTATTTTTACAAGTTGCTTTACGTCACACCAACACAGATGGGTCTTACGGCGACAAAGGGACAAGAAAGGGCTAGGTGTGGGAAGGAATAATGGTCGTGGCCTTAAGGTACAGTCCCAGAATTTGCTTGGTGAGAAATGGAAAACCACGGAAAACCATCTTCAGCGCTGCGGACAGTAGGGTTCAAACCCACTATCTCCCGAATACTAGGTCATTGTCGCCAGTTTCCTCACGTAAGACCTTATTTATCACAAAAAATCTGAGATATGTATAAATAGTTCACACATAGTCCTGCTCCTTGGATGAACGATCAGTGTTATGGACTTCAGTTCGGAGGGCCCCAGTTTGATTCCCGACCGGTCGGTGGATTTTAACTGCATATGGTTAATTCTCTGGCTCGGGAAATGTGCACCACCACAAAAATATGAAGTAGTAAATATGTCCAATTACATCGGGTTGGCGTCAGGAAGAGCAATCAGCCATGAAACTAGATCAAATCCTTATGAAGTGCCCAGCCCAATAAATTGGAAAAGAGACAAAGAAAAAGAATAAATAGTTCACAGATAATCCAGGTGTTTTAAAACTGACGTAAGAACTAAAATATTGCTACTAATATTGGCTTTTAATTTATCGTAGGCCTATGGCTTTTAGTGCTGGGAGTGTACAAGGTTATGTTCGGCCCACTTGATGCACGCTTTCTAGTTGTTTCCCATGGGTGACTTGCGCATCTGTATGATGATGATGATGAAGTAGAGAGAGGATGAATCCCGTTGTCTGCACATAGCCTACTACATAGCCTATTCTTGTCGAATAATACCAAGCGGTCTGTCCAAGGCTTAATGTCCCCATCCGACGGATGAGTCACCATATGCCTCATACCATATGAACACTGCGGAGAGGTTTGTAATTGAATCCAGACTTTTGGCATGTAATCAGTAGGCTAATTATAAATTGTACACCACCACATTATCCCTACCCTGCCTGCCAGTATTCCGATGGTGAAATTCTTTTCCACCAGTGGGACTCGAACCGGCGAACCACGGTGTCAGACCATATAGACTAGATGCCTTAAAGATTATGACTACAAGACGGTCTTCATGTTTTTCATGCATTTCGATATTTATTTCGAAACTTCTTATGTAAACATGGTTTCAACCCAATTTTCAACAATATGGTGCATGCACATATTTCTGATTACGGTTACGTTTGAAACTGAGAACAAGAAATACTATCATTCAAATACTTTGTGGAAACATGTGGGGATCATGTGTGACAACCCTGCGGCGGAGTATTGTGCACCACCACGGTTGAACGTGCCGGCCCCGCGGTGTAGGGGTAGCATGCCTGCATCTTACCCGGAGGCCCCGGGCTCGATTCCCGCCCAGGTCAGAGATTTTTACCTGTATCTGAGGGCTGGTTCGAGGTCCACTCAGCCTATGTGATTAGATTACAATTGAGGAGCTATCTGACGGTGAGATAGCGGCCCCGGTCTAGAAAGCCAAGAATAACTGCCAAGAGGATTCGTCGTGCTGACCACACGACTACTCGTAATGTGCAGGCCTTCGGGTTGAGCAGCGATCGCTTGGTAGACCGAGGCCCTTCGGGGGTGTTGTGCCATGGGGTTTGGTTTGCTTTGGTTTTGCAGAAAGAGAGCTTACGGAGGAGAGTACGGGGAACTGCTAATGGCAACCCCGAATTCCATCACATACATCCAAGAACTGGATGTTTGTTTATAATATAGTCCTTAATGTAATTATGTTTCTCAGAATGTATCCAAAAAGCCATAAGCCAAATAAATTTGAACACAGTTATTAATATGCCAACCGTGAGGGTTATTCGCTCTTACCACGTGCCACTTCATAACCTACAAGTCTTCGGCGTAAGCAGCTCAAGAATGCCTACCAGGAATTTTGCACCATGGGATTTGCTTCTTTTAATGGGGAAAAAAATAAACTTCTATTTGGAGACAATCGCTTGCTCTATGTCGAACTGGGACGCTATGGTCCATGACTTTCTCCAAGTGACGTAGAACACACATACAGGAAGTGTCCGCTGTGTTCATCTCGGAGGATAAGACACTTGCGTGGCGCCAGTCCAGACCACGCTCTATACACCTGTTCCACTCGGCAAGTGTTGTAAGGACACACCCTTCACGAGATAGGCTCGTCTGTCTGTCGCAGCTGACGATTTGCGCACATACACGGGGAACGAACTATATTTAAGCGCGCACCCAAAATTCTGTCCAAGCACTGGAAATAAACGCCAGTGTTGGACGGAAATAGTCTTTCTGACTACGGGAATGTCATATATTCTGTCTCCTACTGGCTGGCCTTGACATACCGGCCGCAAGTCGCATGGTGAACACTGACAACACAATAAACAAGCAGCGTTAAAGAGATTACACAAGCCCTGTCAAACACACCTTAGCACTGCACAGTTCTCAACCGCGGAACATTCTACATCACTTTATGCAGATTGAAGTAGTGTCCACTGCTATACTATAGAAAGGCCGAGGGTTCGCATTTCTCTCTGTTTAGAGACAGACCTTTTATTCTTTACGAAAGCAGTAGCAAGAGATTTATGTATACCCTCAGGGGCATTCCACTTGGGAGAGTAGTATACCGCTTTTCACGAGAGTTTAATCCTGATGTAAACAAATAGGCGGAACACCTTGTTTTGCACGTGGACATAGACGTAGTTGATTAGAGAAGCAACCGTCGCACTCACTCGACTGTATGCGAGCTCGAAGGAAACTAGTACGCCGCATTGATTTTATTTTAGTTTATTACATTCATAGAGTTTGAAAGAGTACCTAATCAAATTAAAATATGATTGTCATGTATACCGGTATATGTATACATTATCATTATAGACTGTTATGCCTTTCAGTGTTCAGTCTGCAA
The DNA here is from genome assembly GCF_040414725.1 of Anabrus simplex. Lineage (NCBI taxonomy): Eukaryota > Metazoa > Arthropoda > Insecta > Orthoptera > Tettigoniidae > Anabrus > Anabrus simplex. The sequence continues at coordinate 76,987,942 of NC_090270.1, read as the reverse complement.
GCCTCTGTGAATTTACTAAACGTCGCCACAATTGTCTATTTGCAAATAGCGCTGTGGCTTCATTTAGTTCTATACGTCTTATCTTTAAATCGTTAGAAACTGATTCTAACCATCGTCGTCTTGGTCGCCGTCTACTTCTCTTACCTTCCAAAACAGAGTCCATTATTCTCCTAGGTAACCTATCCTCCTCCATTCGCCTCACATGACCCCACCACCGAAGCCCGTTTATGCGTACAGCTTCATCCATCGAGTTCATTCCTAAATTAGCCTTTATCTCCTCATTTCGAGTACCCTCCTGCCATTGTTCCCACCTGTTTGTACCAGCTATCATTCTCGCTACTTTCTTGTCTGTTACTTCTAACTTATTCATAAGATATCCTGAGTCCATCCAGCTTTCCATCCCATAAAGCAAAGTTAGTCTGAAAACAGACCGATGTAAAGATAGTTTCATCTGGGAGCTGACTTCCTTCTTACAGAATACTGTTGATCGCAACTGCGAGCTCACTGCATTAGCTTTACTACACTTTGATTCAATCTCACTTACTTGAAATTATCTACCGGTTCTAGCTTTGTATCACCAATCTGACATTCAATTCTGTTGAATTTCTTACCACTGGCATCAATTTAGTCTTTGAAAGGCTAATTTTCATACCATACTCATTTCATCTATTTTCAAGTTCCAAGATATTAGACTGCAGGATTGATAGCTGCCCATCGTATTCCATTTCGTTCGCCAAGTTGTTTCCAAGGAGTCCCTCGCCTGTCAAATGGGAGTGGGACCCCGTTACTCCCATAGGTCCGAGGCTTGCTTCAAATGTTCTGAGCTCGGTAAATTCACGAAGCAGGATGCTACCCTACTTACACATAGTCCAAGTGAAGATCTCTCCTCAAACGGGTTATGGACCACCGGTGGATTGTTTAGTCCTAGCCGCCTGAGCACAAGGAGGGCCATGACTCAGAATACGTCCGAGATGTCCACTCCCATTCCATAGCAACTGGTATCCCAACTCTCAGGACCACTTACTAGGCCACTCAGCCGTTGCCCATGGTTCACGAATTAGGACGTGACTACAGTAACCCACACCATGAACCATATATACATATGGTTTCTTTTTATAAAATGGTGATTAAATAACGAGAAATGAAGGCACAAGGCGTGGTGTAATACAGGAAGCCTTCTCGTAGTGGAGGAAAGTCCCATGCTGTACAGTGTGGAGATGAGGTGTTACATCTTGCAGCAACAGTCAGCGAGTGTTCATAGTGAGAGAAATGGAGCAAGAGGTAGGACCATCGCGTGTAGTGAAGCACAAAAGAGGAAAACCGCTCAGAAGTTACCATAAGCAGTGCATTGTGAATGCGTTCAATAAAATAAGGTTTAGTCGTTTATTTAGAGGTTCAGATCTTCGCACTCTTGTCGTATGTGATGCGCAGCCCTGAGACGTTCACGGGGTGGATGTCGGTACACGCACGCACATTAATGGTGTCCCGACATAAACAATCAACACTGCCCCACTCCAGTACTGAAAAGGAGGGGAAGGGAGTGAACAGGTAGTGCTGAATACACAATCTGTGTATTCCGGCGTTATACTGTAACATTGTTTCTACGGGCTTTACGTCGCACCGACACAGATAGGTCTTATGGCGACGATGGGATAGTTAAGGCCTAGGAGTTGGAAGGAAGCAGCCGTGGCCTTAATTAAGGTACAGCCCCAGCCCGGTCTGTAACATTGTAATAAGATGGCTCTTATCCTATTACAGGTGAATCGAGGACGTATTATTGACAAGTGGGAGGCTCACATGGTCCCCCAAGCAATAGCACAAGCAATACCATGCAGTCTTAAGACAGTTTGGAGATGGATAGAAATATGGCAAGAACGAGGTGAAGAAGGATTGGTAGACCCGATATAACGCAGCTACAAAATATTTCTAACTAGTATAAAATACTTTTCGGTTAAAAATCTCCTTTACCTCTTAATACTGTAATTATCAGAGTAGGTTACTTTTATTTTTTATGTTAAAATGCTATTTGTTCGGGGCGTCGACCTATAGAGTTATTTTGCCCCTACTTGCACAATATATGAACCTACATGTAATTGGAATTGCGGAAGTGTTGAGTGATGAATGTGAGAAACGTTAAGGACGACACAAACACGCAGTCCCCAGGCCAGGGATATAATCATTTACAATTAAAACCCCCTGACCCTGCCGGGAATCGAACCCGGGGCTGTCGGACGTGTTGCCCCGTATACCGCGGGGTCGGACGAGTAGGTAACCTAATGCTGTACTTCAATACATCCGCCATTCGATCACAACGAAGTCTTGTAGCGGGCTGTCTGCATGCAGTCCATGCAGCAATGCGTTAAGCGAAAAGGTGAGTCATTGTGCCTTCGACACTACCTCTTCACTCCCTTCCCCCATGTTTTGTACTGGATTGGCCTTCAACACTACCCCTTCACTGTCTCCCCTTCTTTTCGGTACTGGAGTGGGGCAGTGTTGATTGTTTATGTCGGGACACCATTAATGTGCACGTCTGTACTACACGCTCAGCAAATCACAACTCTCTCTTTGGCGGAGGCGTGTACATACCATGTTTACATCAGGATTAAACTCTCCTGAAAAGACATACAGTAGCGACGATTGGGAATTAAAAGTGGAGGGACACAAAAATGGATTTTTTTTTTTTTTGCTAGGGGCTTTACGTCGCACCGACACAGATAGGTCTTATGGCGACGATGGGATAGGAAAGGCCTAGGAGTTGGAAGGAAGCGGCCGTGGCCTTTATTAAGGTACAGCCCCAGCATTTGCCTGGTGTGAAAATGGGAAACCACGGAAAACCATCTTCAGGGCTGCCGATAGTGGGATTCGAACCTACTATCTCCCGGATGCAAGCTCACAGCCGCGCGCCTCTACGCGCACGGCCAACTCGCCCGGTCCACACAAAAATGTATGGACAACAAAAAGTACGCGGGTTTGAGGTATATAGCGGGCCGGGAGCGGCGTATATCAAAATTGAAAAGAAAAAAGAAAAGAAAAGGCTACGATTTTGGTAATGCTCCCTGAGCGAATTTCGACAGAGAGGTAAAGGTTCACAGTCTAACAACTTAAATGCGGTGGTAATAGTTTCTTGATTCATACCATACAATAAAACTTTCACCTAAGGAACAATAATTAAACATGTATTACAATTACATAGGAGTAAAGCGTGATTATACAACTGGAAAGAATTTAGTATTGGACTACACACCAACAAAGTAACAGACACATTCACTGAGTAAGACCGCCAGCCTACGAACGCTTGCGGCAAGCGGGTGAATAATACCTCAGTGTCCTGGACGTTGGCAAAAATATACCCTTGCTACCCTTCCTCAAAGCACATGCTACACGAGTCTCCACTACTTGCTATGGTGTTGTACGAATATGTTAGTCGCGGCGAACAACATGTTATGCGTATTTCCGTTAAGTATTTTTAAATAAAAATAATTAAAGGTAAAAATCAGCTTATAAGACAACAGGGTTTGTACAAAATGTTTCTTTTAAAAAAATTCCTACAATTCCTAGTTTCAGGTGGATAAAATGAAATAAAAATGTAAAATTTTCTCCATAAACTGGGGTGGGGGAAGGGTGCCTAATCACCACCACTGGAGAGTAGGTTGCGTCTGGCATAGCTTCCACTTGTGCTAGACGCCTTACTTTCATTTTTCTTATCCGACTTGCCTTGGGCAGCTCTTGATCATTCGACTCTTATCATTATTGGGCTTGCGAGACCTACGCAGTCTTTTCATTTTCATGTTCTCCATTGTCTCTCCTTTGTCCACCTCCTTGGCTCAATAATCAGCGTAGTGGTCTGCGGCTCAGGGGTCCTGAGTTCAATTCCCGGCCGGACCAGGGATATTAATCACGTTCAGTTAATTCCTCTACCTCGGGGACTTGATGCTTGCAATCGTCTTAATGCAAATCCACAGCCTGTTTCCAGTTACTTCACTGGATCAGAAATGGAATGAATGAAGCCCTCATCTAGCGGCGAAGATAGGAAGTGTGCCGGCTGCCGAAGCCTGTTACAGTCCTCTGGGGCAATGATTAATGACTGACAGATGAAATGAAATGTTACTGGCGAGGAAAGATGACGGGGAAAGCCGGAATACCCGGAGAAAAACATGTCCCACCTCCGCTTTGTCTAGCACAAATCTCACATGAAATGACCAGGGTTTGAACCACGGAACCCAGCGGTGAGAAACCGACGCGCTGCTGCCTGAGCCAGGAAGGCTCTGATCGTCCTAAAATAAATATTAATTTACATTCTACACAAACTACAAACCACACAGAAAAACGTAATAAGGAATACATCCCTCCACATAGGGTTGGCGTCAGGAAGGACATCCGGTCGTAAAACTAGGCTTAAACCATGTAATCCACCCGAAATAACGGCGGGGAGGGAAGGCCAGGAAAGAAGGAAGTCGCTGCTAAGACCTCAGAGTATGGTTCAAGTGTACGGAGCGCTCACTATGTTTACTTGATTTCAGAACTGGCACAAATCCAAAGTAAAGCAGTTCTGGGTGATTTCCGACAAAGGACTAGTGTTAGGAAAATTTTGCAAAATTAGGGCTGGGAAGACTCGGGAATAAGGAGACAACATGCTCGACTGAGCGGTGTGTTCCGAGCTGTCAGTGCAGAAATGGCGTGGGATGACATTAGTAGACGAATAAGCTTGAATGAAGATTTTAAAGGTAGGAAATATCATAATATATAGTAGAAGCTAACGATAACAATTCTGTTTCAATAAGTAAATCACGAGTAGATATTACATCTTGTAAAAATTAATAATTGCAAGTAAAAATTACTTAAATGTATTCGTTAAAAGTAACTGGAGCCGGGCTGAGTGGCTCTGGCGGTTAAGGCGTTGGCTTTCTGGGCCCAAGTTGTCAGGTTCGATCCTGACAGAATCCGGTAGTGTTGGAAAGTGCTCAGCCCCATGTCGGTAGATTTACTAACCCGTAGAAAGATCTCCCACGGGACAGAATTCCGTCACCTCGGTGTCTACGAAATTAATTAATTACCGGGCGAGTTGGCCGTGCGGTTAGGGACGCGCACCTGTGAGCTTGCATCCGGGAGATAGTGAGTTCGAGCCCCACTGTCGGCAGCCCTGAAGATGGTTTTCCGTAGTTTTTCATTTTCTCACCACGCAAATGCTGGGGCTGTACCTTGATTAAGGCCACGACCGATTCCTTCCCACTCCCAGGCCTTTCCTGTCCCATCGTCGCCAGTAAGACCTATCTATGTCGGTGCGACATAAAGCAAGTTGTAAAAAAAAAAATCGATCACATCCCAACTCTGCAAATGGCCTGGCTTCATAACATAAAAGAATGGTCAGGGATTATTCTGCTGGAGAACTGTTCAGACTAGTGCACACAAGACAACGTCGCTATAGTGATAGCTAACGTTCGTGGGCCTAAGGATGGCACTTGAAGAAGTTGGATAGGACACTGTAGCAGTTTCCAACGTCAGAGCGCACAACGAAAAAATAATCATAAAACAAGAGCAACGATTTGGAACAAAGGAAAGAGGAGATTCTACGGATTCAAGGTTTTGCAACAACTGCAAGAAGAATCCTGAGAATTAAAAGAACAAATTCATCATATAGCCCTATGTTCTATTCTAAAATGTGGAGCTATCTTGATCAATGGCTTAACCTCAGAGAAGATTTGTTTCACAAGCTCAGTTGCCTTTTCAACCTTGAATTATTGGACTCCAGTATTTAATTTGTCTTTTTTCAAGTAATGTAAAACCGATCCGTCGTACAAAACTGTGTCTGAGTTCACGCGTGTGGGGGTTTTGTTTGTCCAGCTAAAGTTTGTGCTACTGAACCAATTTCGAGGAAACCCCTTTCAGCTGTGTGCTCCCTTTCTGTCACGTTGATCGTCGAAAGTCGCGCACAACCCTGGCCTAGTTAAAAGCCGACCAAACCAACTATGACAGTATGGTAAGATATTACACTCACACAGTGGATGTGGCAGAATCGTTGTACTGCAATTCTTAGGAAACCTTAACTTATACAAAATGTTTCACTTTTGGAAGATGTTTATGACAATAGCATAGGGTAGCCAACTGTCCGATTTTAGACCAGACCGTGGAGGTTTCAAGTGAAAGTTGTCCAGTCAAACATGACCGGACGGGAAAAGTCCGGTTTTCTACCTCTTATTAAATGAATTCACGACAAACTTTTGTAATTTTATTTATTTATTTATTTATTTATTTATTTTATAGAATGCAAATATAAGGTCTACTATTATTGAATATAATTACAAAATCAAAAATACAAAATATACAAAAAAATACAAATAACAAACCGGATACAAACAACAGAGAAGTAAATGAAAATTAGTTACATGTTAGGTAAAAAAAACAACGATAATAAAAATAATGAACACAGTATAATAAGAAGAATATAAACAAAAACAAAACAAACAACGTTGACATTCGTAGCAGAACAAGTAAAAATCGCTTATGTATTGGAGGTCTTGCAAGAAATGAAAGAAGTTCCTGAAAATGCACAGAACAAATTCATCATATGCCTACATTCTATCCTAGACTGATGAGGTGATAAGCGGTTTGATCTTAGCGAATATTCATTTTACAAGCCCAACTTCCACTTCAACCTTAAAGAACTTTCCAAAATTAAATCATTGCGCAAAGTGGTGAGCTATTTAAAGTTCCATGTAAACTGTGACGAGCTCTTTCCTAAATGTGTGCTTTAAATGAGGTCTTGACTGCCATTATGCATTAACATTGGGCTCTAATTTCATACGTGTGTTTTTCTTTCCTTTTTTTTTTTTTTTTTTTTTTTTTTGCAAGTAGAATTCCCAGCATTTCTCAAGCCTAAAAGTGTAAAATAATTTCTCCAAAGTGAGAAAATGGAGAAAGAAATACAACTACAAGGCAGGCCACGAACAAAACCTACGCTTATATTTTACGTAAAGAAAGTGTTTAATTCTCACCATCAGATTCGAGACCCACGAGAGCTAACATGAAAAAAGCTAGCGCAGAAAAGAGACGTATCTACGAACCTGCTGTTAGAAAAACATCATCTCGAGCCTATGACTGTCATTGGTTTAATGATCAGAGGCAGAGGGACAACCTCTAAACTCTGCTCTGATTTCTGCAAAAGGTTCCGTCTCAACAAAACATTAATTGCATCAATTGCTTTGATTGCGCCCAAAGGTTCTTTGTCTATATTTAGGAACCATATTTATGAATCTTAAGAGAACTAATCCTTAATAGTTTAGCCACCCTACTTAACTATGTACTTCTTTCAAACCCATTTTTTAAATATATATTTTGCTTTACATCGCACCGACACAGACAGGTCTTATGGCGACGATGGGGTAGGAGTTGGAAGGAAGTGACCGTGGCCTTAATTAAGGTAAAGCCTTAGCATTTGCCTGGTGTGAAAATGGGAAACCATAGAAAACCATCTCCAGAGCTGCCGACAGTGGGGTTTGAACCCACTATCTCCGGAATGCAAGCTCACAGCTGCACGACCCTAACTGCAGGGTCAACTCGCTCGGTCTTTCAAACTATTTATTTTTGTATTCCGTACATTGCCATCACGGCAACCTGTAATATAATTGTCGCAGGAAGGTTTTGAAATAAAATGCATGCATTGAATTGAATAATAATAATAATAATAATAATAATAATAATAAATGCATCTCATGGAATGCCAAAATAAGGCATTACAACACTAGTAAAAACAGAATCTCTGAATGCCAGCGAATACATCTCCATGAATTACAAGTTGTAGAAGCTGGAGATCCTGGAAAGAAGAATACTGCGAAAAATCTTGGGCCCAATCCAGACTGAAACCGGCTGGAAACTTCGGAGCAGTAATGAAGTCTAGAAAAATGTGGAGGAAATTTCAGAGACCATGTAAAAGTGAAGGTTATCTTTTCTCGGACTCTTTTTTTTTTTTTTTTTTTTTTTTTTACAGAATGAACAAAACCAGATTAACCAAAAAGTTATTCGACTACCTGCGGAACAAAAAGATATTTTTTTTTTTTTTTGCTAGTTGCTTACGTCGCACCGACACAGATAGATCTTATGGCGACGATGGGACAGGAAAGGGCTAGGAGTAGGAAGGAAGCGGCCGTGGCCTTAATTAAGGTACAGCCCCAGCATTTGTCTGGTGTGAAAATGGGAAACCACGGAAAACCATTTTCAGGGCTGCCGACAGTGGGATTCGAACCTACTATCTCCCGAATACTGGAAACTGGCCGCACTTAAGCGACTGCAGCTATCGAGCTCGATGGAACAAGAAGACAACGATGGCATGGATAAAGGAAGTTCGTAAAGATTCTAGAGAAGTCTAACATCCAGGAAGTTCATGTTAGATAGGAAAACATTTCGAACCCTGATTCAAAATTTGGAAGGGTTTCAAGTCGAAAGAACTGCTTAAGACTGCCTGGACGGATGAACAGCGAAACAGCATAGCGCCACTATGAAGGAGTACTAAAGGAAGAGTTAGACAAAGAGAAAAATGAAATTGTAGCGTGATCCTCAGTGATCAGTTCACAAATAATAATAATAAGAAGAAGAAGAAGAAGAAGAAGAAGAAGAAGAAGAATGGCGTGTGGCTTCTGAAGTGGCCTGGTGCACGTTTTTCGACTTTACGCCGTATAGGCGACCAGTGCGTCCGTGAGAATGGGGCCCTACCTATTATGAATTCTGATGAGGACGGCACACACACACAGCCATCCCCGAGTCATTGGAATTAATCAATGAAGGTTAAAATCCCGGACCCAGCCAGTAATCGAACCTAGGACCTTCTGTACTAAAGGCCAGGGCGCTAACCATTTAGCCATGCAGCCGGAAATAATAATAATAATAATAATAATAATAATAATAATAATAATAATAATAATGGATAGATTACAATGAGCATGTCCGCTTCTGGTTCTAGTATAAGTTGACAACCCTCGAATAGCATGTGACTGATCAGCAACATGGAACTCACAGAGACTCCCAACGATTTCTTCTGTAAACTAGGTGCTCCAGTTGTGTCACGAGTCGGGACCCACCGTGGCCTAGTTTAAAGGATACACCCCCTAAGTCGTCATGAGTGATGGATGGCGATACTCGGGAGATAGGTACATCACGTCACATTGTGAGGACGACTCACATTTTACGCAGATGGAAGTTGTTTCCTGTGCCCACGCAGCGACTTCAGCAGAGGTGTCAAGGAACACAACTGACATAAGTAGCAAGTATTCGGTTCAAGAAAGTGTTTCTTGTAATAACATTGCGGCCAGAACCGTAGTGTAAATTGGTAAGGTTTCTGCTACATATCCATAAAACCTGACACTTATCCACAATTCATCAATGTTAAGAGTTGGAATCGTCGTTGGCCAGCCCCGTGGTTGTAGGGATAGCGTACCTGGCTCTTACATGGAGGCCAAGGGTTCAATCGCGGCTCAGTCCTGTGGTATTTAAAGGTGTTCAGATACGCCAGCCTTGTATCGGCAGATTTGTTGGCACGTAAAGTAACTTCAATGGGACAATATTCCGACATTTCGTCGACGCCGAAAACCGTAGAAATACTTAGTGGAACGTTAAACTATTATTATTATTATTATTATTATTATTATTATTATTATTATTATTATTATTATTATACAGGATAAAACCTAGATGAGTCTAGATGAAGTTTCACCATTCTCTCCCAAAAACAGGAGCATAGTTGTTTTGTTATTTACATGTTTTATAGTAAATCAATTATTTTAAGACATATTTGTTCGGTTTTTGTTTTGGTAATTATTTATTTATTTATTTATTTATTTATTTATTTCGGGGCATTTTAGTATAATTTTGTCAAGAAATCCCCATTAATATCATTTTATTCATTAGATTTAATTTCCTTTTATATTTCATATTTGCAATTATAATACGTTGAAACAGTCGTTAACATTTTACAGGATGTTTTCTGGACAAGCTGGCAAGATCATAAATGAATACAGGAATTTTTAAGTAAGAATGTACAACAAGAAAATAATGCGCTCCATATCCAAGGTTCTTCTATCTGGAAGAAAATTCCCACTCGTGACAGGAGATAACAGTAATTTAGTAAACTAGTGATTTTGTGTGTTTTAAGTATGATACCTATTGTTTCATTTGAGGTAGAAAGGACATCATTTGTATATAAGGCTATGTTAGCAAGGAATCGTCATAATTTCAGTTTTGAAAACTTATAAAATATTCATTGCAGGAAGTGAAAATGAAAAGTAACAACTAAGACTAACTGCTGGAAACTAAATCCGGTAAAAAAATGAAAAAGATACAAAATTACATTTCAAATGTACTCGCGTGGATCACAAAATTCTAGTAACTTATACAAACCAAGTAAACTATAAGGTTAATATTCAGAAAGTAGAGACAGATATACAAAGCCTTTAAAATGATGGGGGAATGTTCTCCAAAACAACTCTCCACAGAGACAATTTTCTGTTCTTGGACCTAGCGAATATTTTCACATGAACACCACAGGCATAGGCCTATCCTTTGTATTTCACTGTATCGGAAAATGGTATAGTACAAAACCGTTCGTAAATGACAAATGAAAATCCACTGTCTGTTTCCAGTCATTCGACCGGGTCAGCGGCGAAGATGGGAATTGTGCCGGCTACCAAAGCCTGTCGCACTCCTCTGGAGCAATGATTAATGACTAACGTATGAAATTAAATTATATTGGAGAGTGCTGGTGGAATTAATATGACAGGAAAAATCGGAGTTTCCGGAGAAAAACCTGTTCCGCCTCCCCTTTGTCCAGCACAAATCTTACACGGAGTGAACGACATTTGAACCACGGAACCCAGCGGTGAGAGGCCTGCGCACTGCCGCCTGAGCCACGGAACCTCCGTTTGTAAACGCGATTTTAGATAAATTCAGCAATGAGTAATTTTCCTGTAAACCGTCCTGTAAAACCAATCATTAGAGAAATAAAAAGAGTTATGTTTTATACCCCTTCTGAAATCTCCTTCCTACTGAGATCCTACCTGTTCTTTGAGCCGTGGATTACGTTTAGCTCTTGAAAGTTTTATTCTTGCTAAGTTGTTTATTTTGAATGTTATTTTTTACATACGACTTTTTCCGAATACGTGGTACATAGATGGAACAGTGAAGTTCGCAGAATTTAATATTATTTATCAAGGAAGCTTGTTTTAATCTTAATTACTGGGTTTTACGAAAATTCTCCTATCCGTTTTCCCGTAATGCTGTAAAACAGATAAAATTTAAATTGAACCCGACGTCGGCTATTATTTATCCTGTCCTGTATAACAATGAAATAACTATGCTAATATTTTTTAAATCTTTAAAAAACTCGTACTTCGTCCTCGTATATTTTCTCCTCTGTACAGAAAAGCACGTATTTATGGATAAGTTTTCGGGCTTACAAGACGAAAGAGCGAGAGAAAAAGATACAATAGGCCTACTGATCGAAACAAACAAAAAATATTTACACATTAATGTACAGACATAGGTTTGGGAACATTATTTATGCTCAGTAATGGACGGTGATGGAAAAAGTACGAAACGTACTGTTGAGTTGTGAAGTGGTTAACGTGACGTCTGAACACAGGATCAATGCACGTACACTCGAAATCTTCAGTATTTCGTGGCCATAAATATTGATTTCAGGCAAAAAAAATCAGTACAGCCCTCAGAACCACCCAGTACCTGCTTACACACTCTCTCTCATTGGTCACTTTGTAACTGTTCCACCTCGTCAAAACACATGGGGAGATGAAAGTTATTATCTTGGGACACATGAATATTAAATAAACTATTTGTGGCTTGCCCGCAAATTGCCACGAAAATAGAAACAATTCACATTCCATGGTTCCCCATTTCTCTATGTAATGTTTGGGCGCCATGGTTACAGTTTTAAATAAAACTGTAAACCAAAATTTATATTTACTAACATAGAGACTTATACTTAAATCACAGGGGTAGGATTTTAAATAATTAACCATTAAGTATCGCTTAAGAAAGAAAATTAACGCAATATAAAATACAAATGAATTTATTATACAAAAAAATGAGATGAATCGGAAAAGTTTCCTTAAAGCGTGGAGGAATTTAGAATTTACTGAATTTACTTATTGCTTGCTTTATCTAATTGAAGCTCACCAATTGCAGCTTTCGTTGACGTCATCTGGTTTCCGTGGTTACTCGTTCTCTTCTTCTCGATGTAGACTCTGCTCCATGGACATCCTTCTTTCCTTCTCTGATATGGTACGGGCTATCTGGACTAACACTCCCTACTTGCCTAGTCTTTAAAATAGACATTGGCCCTATACTTGTAAACACTGATCAGCTTTGATCGTATGAGGAGAAAATTCAGAGATATGAATTTTTCCATATTAGTAGAAATCTCAAACCAACTGAGCTATACTATTTATACGGTACAGACTTGTACCAAAATTCCGTAGACTTGAACTTAAACATAGTTCTTCGTCCACAATATTTACTGAATATAACACAAGCCGTAAGCTTGTTTCGTTTCACGCAGATCCGATAACATTACCGCAGCGACAACACATTGTACAAAAGTAACTATGTCGCGGAGCGACCACACACTGTTTCAAAAATCACATCACGTCGTTCAAAGGAGATGTTCACAGTAGAAGTACTAGTGATGGAGTATCTCGTTAGGATATTAGCTTCACAGCAGAAGTTGTACTTAGTTAGGTGCCGTTCTCGTGTTGAGAATCAGTATATATCCGGGCTCACCCCCACTCTTGGTAACAGTTCAATCTCAAAACTCATATACAACGGAGTATCTGATTCGATAGATCGAAGCATCAACTCCCCTTCTCTTCCTCCTCGACAAGTCCAGAAGGCGTGGCGAAGATATAGCTGACCCTCTTGCAAGCCTCGCACACGGGTCGCTGTTTACTAGCCTTGGTCATAAAATAAACCCATGACTAACGCAAAATCCCAAGCTTCAAGAATAACCCTCCGCATACACAAACATGAGATGAAATGAAAACAACTATGTCTCAACATATTGACCGTATTTACAACATAATGAATTCTTATCCTACATAATATAATAATTTAAATACTAAAACGATGTTATTATATATACAATATGATTCCAAAATGCCTTGATTACAACTGATTGACGTTGAATAAATATGTTATTACAAATAATTGCCGATGGCGGATAAACTTGATATCAAATGATATCGCGTAAAATGAGATTATATAAAATTAGTAAGGCTGGAGAAGCCTGGACGGTTACAACTTCCATCAGACGCGTTAACACATGCACACATCTGAAGAGTGAGGGGAGGTGGAGGAAAAGAAGTACGAGGATATCTAGCATGAACGAAACGCACGCGGAGGAGAAGGTACTTCCTTCCCCGCCTGCCCACACGTACCACTGGCTCGACAATAAAGGGAGAGGGGAATAAATGGAGGAACCACACGCTTTCTTCAAGGCAACAGACGTAATGTGTATGTCAAGTCACTGATGGTCAAATTCTCCAGTTTCTTTGTTATTCTTGTGTGCGAGGCCTAACTGAAATTTTAGCGGTCTCGACTATGACTTCATTGTCAAATGGCACCGCGCTTAACCACTGCAAAAAATAATGACCGTTATTTTCGTCAATATAGGCCCTGTTAAATACTACTACTACTATCATTAATAATAATCGCTATCCTCAAAAACCAAAGTAAAAATAACCTGGCATTAAATAATTATGATTAGCAGAGACGCAAGCGCGTTCGGAAAACCGTTCCTATGAAGTTATTGTCAGCGCTGATCAAACAATTAAATGCCATATACTGGGGTGGGATTACATCGTGCACACTTCATCGCAATTAAATTACAGTTAATTAATTGTTTTCCTTGATTAGGAAAAGCTAGTATAGCTAGAATGTTTAACCATAGAAACATCTTAATCAGTTTCCGAAAAAATGGAGTTGGGAGTACGTAACGTCGCAAGCCACACCTCCTGGAGGACGAACACATGTGACGTTTTCTTGGTTATTCTCCTTCATCTTCACGGTTGGCCAAAATCTTCACCCAAACGTTACACGTTTCCTTTTCCACCCGGATTTTTCGTGATCGCGATTGTACAATTCCTCGTAGTGGAAGCGGCAGGGTCGAGGGCGAGCATATCACGAATGAAGGTGGGAAACACTTGACCAGACGCTGACTTCAGATCGATGTTCAAATCACCACTAAGTACGATAGACAGTAAATGGTACTCATTCACGCTAAACTTGTGATCTTCTAAGAACGTATAGATGACGCTACTGACCTCGTATGTATACCGGGTGTTTAAGAGTTATGGTATTCAGCGCGGTACAGCAGGGGCTGTAATGATCGTAGGAGTCTGACATTTCGTAGACATACTAACTAAGCAATGCGCTCGCGAATTATGCCACAAAATTTATTAGTTCCACGTTTTGTCACCAGGCGGAAATATGGCGCTGTAAGCGGTCGGAACGTGCAATATTCCGTAATTCTGACGTCAAAAAGTTGTTCTGGTAGAACTGGGTTGTTTAAACGTAATGCCTATTGGGAAGACAGATCGTGAACTACTAGAGAAGTTGTGGTATCAGAATGGCAGAAACAGCAACGCTGCATTGCGGGAATATCGCCGACAGGAACAGCAGAGAAGCGGTCCCATGACAGGTAATGGGCTGAAGAAAATGATTAGGAAATTCGAGGAAACAGGTGAATTAGGGAGAGGACGGCGGTTCATCCCCATGGATGTTGTTGATGAATTTGCTGTAGCTGCAGCACATTCTCCCAATTCTGTAACCAGTGCTCGAGCTGTGTCACGTGAATTGTCGCTACCCCGGTCAACAGTTCACAAGATTTTGCGGCGCATTTTACACTATTATCTGTACAGACTTTATGCTGTTCACAAATTGAAACCCCAAGATGTTGCACAACGCCGTGACTTTGCCCTTCGGTTTTTGGCGCGCATGGAAGTGGACAACATGTGGCCAGTGTATATTCTGTGAACTAACGACGCGCATTTCACTCTGGAGCATGTAGTGAATGCAGAGAATTGTCACATATGAAGTTCGACTCCTCCAAACGTTGTGCAGGAAAAACCATTGCCTTCAGCTTACATGACTCGTTGGTGTGATTTTACAAGTTTCTTCATTCTCGGTCTGTTTTTTCTTTTAAGAGATGATCCCCCCCCCCCCCCATGGGCCTGTTAGGTGTACAGTGACATCTGCACGTTATAGGGACCTCCTCGTGTAACACGTGATTCCAGCTTTGCAGGAACACAACTGTGACCACACCGTTATTTTCATGCAAGGTGCGACAACACCACATATCGCTGGCCAGGTGAAAGAATTGCTTCGAGAAACTTACACTAACGACCGCATTATCTCTAGACATTTTCGGAGGTCTCTCGATCGAAATCCATGTGGCTTTTGGTTGTGGGGATATTTGAAATATCCTGTCACGTCCGACCTCTGCCTGATCTAAAGGCTAGCATACGACGACATGTCGCTCTGATTTCAGCCGATATGTTGCGGGCAATTATCGACCATACCGTGTTACGGATGCAAAATGTTGCTGAGTTCGGAGGCCATACTGAACAGTGTTTGTAATCATAAATGCTAATAATACCGAGCTCGATAACTGCAGTCGTTTAAGTGCGGCCAGTATCCAGTATTCGGGAGATAGTGGGTTCGAACCCCACTGTCGGCAGCCCTGAAGATGGTTTTCCGTGGTTTCCCATTTTCACACTAGGCAAATGCTGGGGCTGTACCATAACTAAGGCCACGGATGCTTCCTTCCCATTCCTAGGCCTTTCCAGTCCCATCATCGCCATAAGACATATCTGTGTCGGTGCGACGTAAAACAAATAGCAAAATAAATGCTAATGAATCACGCAGAACCACCGTTATCACGTGTTTGATGTTTGCTGCCCTTTTTCCGTGACCCCTACCATTGTTTACAGTGCCATATTTTCGCCAAAACTTGGAACTAGTAATTTTTATGGCGTAATTCGCGAGGTCATTGCTTAGTTAGCATATCTACGAACTTTCAGACTCCTACCATCATTATAGCCAGTGCTGTACCGCGCTGAATACCATAACTCTAATTGTGGACACCCGGTAGATGAGGAACGCTGGTTACCATGATTATAATGGTGTCGGGAAAGTGATGGCGCTAATGCCAAATAGACATATCCATATTGAAGCATAGATGGACTCCGACCCATTGGCTGAACGGTCAGCGTTGCAGCCTTCGGTCGGCTGGGTCGGGGATTTTAATCGCCTTTGATTAATTCTTCTGTCCCGGGGACTGGGTGTTTGTGTTTGTCCCAACACTTTCCTCTTCATATTCAGACAACGCATTACACTACCAACCACCACAGAAATACGGAATATAGGGTTGGCATCAGGAAGGGCATCTGGCCGTGAAACAGGGCCAAACCCACATGTGCGACACATTTCACATCCGTGATCCCACAGGTGTGGGAAAAGCGGAAGAAAAAAGTAAGAAGAAGAAAGAATTAAGGTGCAGATAGACTGAGATTATGTATGTTTGTTTCTCGATTCTACAACGCGAAGGTTCTTACGATACGTAACGGTTCCACAATCCGCTCTCATAAAAAAATCCGGGCTTTTATTTTTTTTTCTTTCAAAAATGCTGTTTGTTCGGGGCATCGACCTATAGAGATCTTTTGCCCCTACTTGCACCATGCTGCGTGTAATTGGAATGAAGGAAGTGTAGAGTGTTGAATGTGAGGAAAGGAACGTTAAGGACGACACAAACACCCAGTCCCCAGACCAGAGGTATTAAACATTTGCAATTAAAAACCCCTGACCCAGCCGGGATCGAACCTCGGGGCCGCCAGGTGATAGGTGGACGCGATGCCCCCTACACCTCGGGGAAATCCGGGCTTACTTCGGAAATGAATGAGAAAGCTTCCCGTTGGTCTCCTAACTTTGTCAAAAGGTGCTGCTGAATATGTCTTCCAAGCGCAATGAACTGTACAACTCCACGAGCTTTGTTTCTCATCATTCGCCACTGGGACTGGCTGCATTAAGGCGGTACTATTATAGCATCACTTATACTTCGGTCACTTTTCATACTGCCAAAGACAAAGACCAGACGGGAGACAGGTTGATGAAAGTTACAGTCTTGTCGTACCCCATACCAAAATACATAGTGCAGAGTGAACACCATCTCTCAGCAGAGATGATCTGAGATTGGTAGCGAAATACTGGACATTGTCTATGGACTCGTTAAAACTTCACCGCAAACCCCACTTTTTGGAAACACTGGTGTACTGTAGAGGATTCACTAATTACAATTTGTTCACCTTTATATCCTCCGTGATGCTAACCGTTCAAAATGTCATTTGTTTTACACCTCATTAACCACTTTTACTGTTTTCGGAGACGCCGTGGTACCGGAATTTTGTCCCGCAAGAGTTCTTTTACGTGCCGGTAAATCTACCGACACGAAGCTGACGTATTTGAACACCTGCAGATACCATCGGATTGAGCCGGGATCAAACCCGCCAACTTGAGTTCAGAAGGCCAGCGCTCTACCCCCTGAGCTACTTAGTCTGGCTGACCATTTATCCAAGGAGCATAAATTTAGCTATTTTAACATAGACGAGAAAGGGTATTTAAACTCCCATAAACAAAATAACATTATTATTTACCCAAAGTTGAGGCTTACGAAGAATAGTTTATAGAAGAAAGATGAGTATGAAAACTAGAATACTGAGGGTAATATTTAATGCTTGTAATTTATTTGGCAAGTTTCCTGGATATCTGGATGCTCCGTCCAAACACAACTTTTACTCTAGGTCTTGTTAATGGCCAACTTCCTTCCGCTCTTTCTATTGCAGATGACATAAATTAGGAACCCCGTCACGTGAGTATATGCTGTGTCTACACACTCGCCTGCTTCTGAAGATCCATCAATTCACAGTCCTCGGATTTCAGATTCTCACGTAAATGTTTCAGCTATTGTAATTCTATCCACAGAGGCTATTAAATCTTCTATTTCTGCTGTAACGAAGCTGTTTGTTTCAACAAGCGATCGTAAACTGCGTCGTTCATTACTAAAATACTGTAAATAATAATCGTGCTATGTAAGTAAGTAAATAAGTAAATAAGGTACATGTAAGAGCAATATGATTCATATAAAAACGGGGATTTAAGTTGATAATTTAATGTCTAACAGCCCAATCTTCTCCACTGTCAACATCCTATCCCCTCTTGCGTGTTGTCTGGAAACACGCCTGACAAGTTACTTTAACTGAAGAGTTAGGAAGTAACCGAGTAAAAGTAGTCAAATTACTCGTTTTGTTCGGTTTTTAATGTTTTTAGTTTTTACAAGTTGCTTTACGTCGCATCAACACGGACAGGTCGTATGGCGACGATGGTATAGGAAAGGGCTAGGAGTGGGAAGGAAGCAGCCGTAGCCTTATTTATGGTACAGCCCCAACACTTGCCTGGTGTCAAAATGGGAAACGACTGCCGACAGTAGGGGTTGAACCCAATATCTTCCGAATACTGGATACTGACTGGATTTAAGTGACTGCACAAATTACTTGTAACGGATACTTTTTTAGTAAAGTAAACGTTAATTTTAACAAAATTCAATTTTTACACGCAGTTTACTTCTTGAAGTAAAATTGAAGCGGTTACTCGAAGAAGGGCCCAGGTAGTGATTTTTTCATACATCACCCTTCCACCACCACCACCACCACCAACAACTTTTCCTTGCACTTATTGAGGAAGCGCATCTGGTGAGTAGCACAAGTGTTTATACCTGATAGAGAAATCACACTTTGAATTACATAGTTTGTGAAAGAAGGGCCCAGTTACCCCCACTTGCGATATTTTTATAACTCGATTACATCTTATACATTTCATTGTGGTTCCGTATTGACAATATAACGTAAAGAATTCAATTCTTAATAAAATAATTTATTAAATAGATACAATGATTCAGTACTTGGGGTTCTAATTATATTAACAGTTCATTTAAAATACTAGAACAGGTTTCGGCCTTTAATTTTGGCCATCTTCATCTCTAATCAAAATTGACATGAACACTTTGAAAGAGCTAATATAATCAAAGATACATTATTAAAAACATGCATAGACACTAATTGTATTTCAACATTAACGTGTTTTCATTATCTATGTTTTTAATAGTGTATCTTTGTAAATGACATTTCACTGGATACCGACTGTTTTAGTTTTGAGAAGGACAGTAGAGTTAGGCTCTTACTCTGCCAGCTGGAATGATAATACTCTACTGTAAGAATGCACTAATTTGAATATTTATTATATTGCTCACGTTTGAATGTAATCAATAATGTCATCAATCAGTACCAGAGGGCAATTTTGGCTATTGTTCTCATCAATGATTTGATATTTTAGTTTGACATTTTTAAATCTGAGTTTAATCATGTCCTACTGACTTCTGAGCCCCTGTAACAAAGGCCCTACCTATAAGAAGAGTAAAGCTAAGAGATGTCATGAAGCACTCAAAATATGTCACACCAAAATATGTCACAAATAACTTCTACTAGAAGCTGAGATCTTCTCAAGGCATTGTCACGCAAAGGGAGGATTATGAAAAGTAAGTCTTTCAATAATTTGGCACACCAGTATAGAGGAAATGAATGTGTTCTATATGTTTAAAAAGTTTTTTTGTAAGTGCTTTACGTAGCACAGCGATACATAGGTCTTTCGTCAACGATGGTATAGGAAAGGGCTAGGAGTGAGCAGAAAGCGGCCGTGGCCTAAGTACAGCCCCAGCATTTGCCTGGTGTGAAAATGGGAAACCATGGAAAACCATATCCCGGCCTGCCGACAGTGGCGTTCGAACCCACAATCTCCCGAATTCAAGCTCACTGCTGCGCGCCCCTAACTACACGGCCAACTCGCTCGGTGTGTTTAAAATAGTAATCTTACTGAAGATCATACAACTTAAAGCATTTTGAACATCACTGCATAGAAAAAAGGATTCAATATTTTTATTTTTAAATTAAAACCATAATTTGTAATTTAGTATTCCAGTTTTATTAACATATTGCTTCAGAAGTATCAGTTTATTAATTTACTACGTTAGGATGCCATTTGCATTCAAAATATATTCTGAATATATATTTTTTGCTAAGCATTTACCTGTTTTCAAAAGTTGGATTCTAGAAAAAACAAAAGAGCTCAAATTTTCCTTTTTCAAAATATGTCAACTCCGCTATGAACGTTAGAAATGTGAAAACAGCCTTAGATCATCGTGCAAGTGTGAAATACCTAACTATATCTAATTAACTCGTGTATCAGTGTTTGGCAATGATATATTTCGTTTTTTGTCCCTCATGTAAAATGATAAAATTTCGACTTGGGCCCTTCTTCTAATAACCGTTTCAATTGTTATCGTTGCATTATAGTAATCGATGTACATCGCATCGAGAGTTTGGCAACTTAGGAGCCCCGGAACTCGCAAGGCGTCACGCCATAAAGCCAAAGGATATGACCTGCACTCGTTCTTTTACTTGCAGCTTGTAATGTTTGCTTGTTGAGGTTTAGATCATGGTGTACTATTACGCTGCAAGTTTGCATGTGGTCGATTATGCAATCGGAAAACCCCTGTGAAGCCGAATGGATAAAGGAATTTCCATTCTCCTAATTTAATAAATCTCTTGAATTAGTTGGCCCTCAGAATAATGGAGACATGAGTGGTAATTCCGAACTTTGGAACTTTCAAGAATTATTATTTTCAAACAGAGTATGATTAGTATCGTTTAATGATAATGGGCACTTAATATATGTATGCTAAAACAACATGAAACGAAGTTAATATATTTTTCCACGTTGCCCAATCCCGGCATGTAAAACATATCTACTGACATACCACTGTAAGTATTAGCCCCACAAAATTTACTAAAAACTCAGCTAAAAATCTCCAACACAATGTTGGTTTCTCTACCATTAGTCCAAATGACATACGGCAAAATGCCATCATATGGTAGCTAAGTCTATGCGATTATTATTATTATTATTATTATTATTATTATTACTATTATTATTATTATTATTATTTCACAATATTACAACTGATATAGAGTACCTCTTCAGTGCCACATATAAGGAAGAATAAATTATAATGCTATTGGCTTTACGTCCCACTAACTACGTTTACGGTTTTCGGAGAAGCCGAGGTGTCGAAATTTAGTCCCGCAGGAGTTATTTTACGTACTAGTAAATCTACCGACACGAGGTTAACGTATTTGAGCACCTTATACCACCGGACTGAGCCAGGATCGAACCTGCCAAGTTGGGACCAGAAGACTAGTATAAGGAAGAAGCACTGTATAAAGTATAATTATATACATATGAACATACAAATTGTGAACAAAAGTACTAATCGTTTACACGATGGATTCATGTAGTGGATGGTCCATCTCAAAAAAAAATCCGCACTTCGTGACAGGTGGCTAATATGACTGCTTTTTGAAGTTCTATACAGGAGAGAGGGGTGCAACTTGAGAATTTTGAGGCTGTTATGCAATGTCTTTGTAAAAAGGCCTAGAGTCTTTCAAGTCTTCCTACAGAAGGTATCTCTTAGATGCATAAGCCCACGGTGTGAATCTTGATGAGTGAATGGTGGTGTATGGATGTGTGTATAATTTAGTTAATTTTTCTTTAAATTAATTTAAACTTATTTATCATTAAATTTCATTTAGTAGTTTGACAAATGATATGTTCATATTTGAATTTATGATACAAATTAGTTTCTTTTAAAATATTTAGTATTCTCTACGGTTTTTCTGTACAATGACGTAGTTAAGTGTAAGAGAGGACCATGAGTCCTAATTTCGCCACTATTAAAGACAAATAAATAAAATTTTAAAAAATGCATGCTATGTTCATCGGCACTGTGATAACCTTCTTCGCCCTCCGTATTACTTTGCTTTTCCCGACAAATCAGTGTACTTTACTTTCCGTGACAAATCAGTGTACACGAATATTTTCTCCGTGTGTCTTGCGTGCAGCCTGTGGGAACTAGGGCAGCCTTTGTAAAGCAGACCCTCCGATGAGCATAGGCGGCATCTGCTATGTGTAGGTAACTGCGTATTATTGTGGTGAAGGATAGTGTTGTGTGGTGTGTGAGTTGCAGGGATGTTGGGGACAGCACAAACACCCAGCCCCCAGGCCACTGGAATTAACCAATGAAGGTTAAAATTCCCGAACTGGCCGGGAATTGAACCCGGGACCCTCTGAACAGAAGGCCAGTACGCTGACCATTAAGCCAACGAATCGGACAGTAGCACGATGTCTGATCTATTATTTATTTATTTATTTATTTATTTATTTATTTATTTATTTATTTATTTATTTATTTATTTATTTATTTATGCCCGACTAAGGAGCGCCGTTGAAGTTATTTAGCTAATGCCATTCCCATTTTCTTCTCCCAAAATCTCTTCATCTTCTCGCTGTGGATTTTCTTGCGATGTTCTGACCTGGATTTGTTGGTGGTAGTGCTGTAGTAGTGACTGTCGACTAATTTTCTGAACTCAGATTTGTCTAATGTAATGTTTATTTCCTGCAGATCTTTTCCAACTTCGATCAGCCAATTGCTTTTTTACTTTCATTGGGCAAGGTTCTGAATTCTTTTGGTCGATCTCTGATTACTCATTCTGAGAATATGTCCATAAAATTACAAACGTCCTTTCCTTTTTTTGCTAGGGGCAAGCCTAGGAGTTGGAAGGAAGCGGCCGTGGCCTTAATTAAGGTACAGCCCCAGCATTTGTCTGGTGTGAAAATTGGAAACCACGGAAAACCATTTTCAGGGCTGCCGATAGTGGGATTCGAACGTACTATCTCCCGGATGCAAGCTCACAGCCGCGCGCCTCTACACGCATGGCCAACTCGCCCGGTCGTCTTTTTCTAAATGTGTCTGAGATATTCTCTGAGTGTTAGTACAGGTCATGAGATTCCCTTGTCATCCAGATTCCGCCTACATAGACTGGTCCAAAAAGTGTCTGGTAGTAGTAGTAGTAGTAGTAGTAGCAGTAGTACAATTTCAAATAATAATAATAATAATAATAATAATAATAATAATAATAATAATAATAATAATAATAATAATAATAATAATAATAATGATAATAATAATAATAGGAGGATTAATTTTTATGGCCATATAGCACGCATGAGCACACAGAGACAAACCAATAGGATCTTTTCCTACTTTCTTAACAAGAAAACCAAGGGACCCTGGTTTATCGAAGTTGAAAAAGACCTTCAAGAAATAGGAATCACACTCGAAGACATCCAGAAACGTGCTCCTCTCCAGAAAAAGCTCCAGGGATACAAGAGGTTCCAAGAAAGGCCAAAGTTGAAAACAGGCAACAAGTGGACTGATGAAAGGAAGGAGGCTCACAGAACGAGAATGCGTGAGTACTGGGGAAGAATTAAAGCTCAAGGATGCAAACGGTTGAAATAACGTGGTCCACAGCAGGCCGAAACGAAGAAAGAAAGAAAAGAAAAGAAAAGAATGATAATAATAATAATAATAATAATAATAATAATAATAATAATAAAATTCCTTTCTCTTACGGTTCATGCTTCATTACCATGAACAAGGCAGTATATTTGGATGTACAACCATAATTATATAAGTTACGCAAACCAATGAGTTGTACTCTTGTTCTTTTTGTCACTGATGAACTCGAGAGACTGTTCGCCACTATTTTAATTAAAGAGAACTCGCACAAAGAGGAAATGTTAACCCAACTATTTTAGTAAATAGCACGTCCACCCACAACTTTGTTTGATGTCTCCAAGGAGACTGATTGGCTCTGTTAGTGCTTGATGAAGACGGAGCGCACAACGTTTGTAATTCTAGCTCTCAGCTCAAGGGACAGTCCATCGAACATACAGGACCCTTCCATCCATAACCTATGTCAAAAGCAGGACGAGCGACAGTTGGTGCTAAAGAGACATTTTCAGCAACGATATTGTGTTTCACGAGAGACTCAAAGTTAGTTTGATGCTGAAGTAAATGAGTATGAAACTAACAGCAATTAGGTTCTAACATAGTTTGCGTGATTTTTTGCTCGCCACTATGAACTATATAATGAAACACTTACAAAGTGCACTTTACTGCAAAAAATTGCGTCCTGTCAGTAATTTAATGATCAAAGCTACCGGCGTCACTATTCCTTTTCAATATTGCACTTACCGTAAACGTGAGGGTCAAATTCTACGATGCTTGAATCCTGAACAATATCGTTGATCTCAATACAGTATTAGAGAGGTTATTAGGTTATTCGAGAGATGGCTGAGTCCATTCTCTGTGGGTTATACAAGGTAAATAAATCATGTAACCTACTTCAACATGTGAAATACTGCGCATCACTGATTCATCTATATCCCTTGTTTGTTAGTTATTTAGTTAGTAAAGTTTTATTTTACCTGGGAAGATTAAGGCCTTCAGGCCTTTTCTTCCATCTACCCAGGCACTGAAATATACGTATATTACATTGTATTACTCTACAATAATTAGATAAATATACATTAAATTAATAATAATACAAAAATGATGAGTGATGAAATTAAATTAAGTTGAAATAAATTAAATATATTAAAAGGAAAAATTGTAAAAGTATTATCCTACATGAAAAAAAAACAGAGACGGTACATAAAATTTAATAATATTTGAAAAATAAAACGGTTAAGAACTTTTAACTAATCTTCCACGAGAGCATCCATGACAACAGAATGGTTGTAAGTAGTGGTATGAAGTTTACTTATGTTCCTTATTTGTGCACAAAATGTCTCCAAAGTGCTTCTCTGAAAGTGAGAATAGCGCTTAACTCTGATATTTTTGGGAAGGAGGTTCCACTCACGGCAGGCAACTACTGTGAATGAATGATCGTAAATGGCAGTTCTGTAGGTAGGTAGGTAAACCAAGGATGGAATTATTAGTAGATCTAGTCTTAAGACTGTGATAGGATGAGAGGTATTTGAAATATGAAGTAAGGTAAAATGGCTGTGAAGAATGAAGGATTTTATGGAGATGGCATAAGGTATGCACAGCGCGACGGATTTCTAGTCGGGGCAAAGGTACATGGTTATATGAAGGAGTTACATGGTCATAGTACGGTACGTTACAGACGTATCTCACACATGCATTTTGACCACATTGCAATCTGATGAATAACTTGCGCCCAGCGTTTCTATAAATCGCGTCACAATAGTCGAAATGATGGAAAACCAGATCTTCTACCAGCATTTTTTAAAGTTTTTCAAGAAATAAGTATTTATACCCGCACAGCAAGTGCAATGCAGAGATGTGTGATGTTCGTAATATGCTTTTTCCATGACATTACATCACTTGTCCATCCCCTTTGAATCTTACACCACCACCGACTATGGTTCTCGAAGAAGAATGAATGACCACGATGGTCTGTCCAGTTCTGAATGGAAAGATGCTCCCAAAATGTCGACGTTGCTACAGGGAGGTAGAAACCCTACCCCACGTCCTCGGTTTCTGCCAGCATGGTGAAGCCACACGTCATACGCTAGCTGTCTCTATTTAAAACGCTGGATACATAACCTATGAGGAAGTACCAAGAATCAGTCGCTACACAAGGAAGTACAAAAGGTCGTTCGGGACCTCTGGTGACGAATGTGAAGGCCGCTGGCGGCGCTGTTTTCAAATTGAGCCCGTCAAAACGGGGAGTAATGATTCACATCAGTACTGAGAACGTGTGTGGAGTTTTGTGACATTCGCTGCAACGGTGCCGAAGTGGATTGGCCTTTGCTGGGAGGGCTACCTAACAGCCCTTTCCGATGCTAAATATAGCTATGTTGCAATCCAAGGAATGAGCAAGAAGCGTGATTTCTTGATATCAAAGAACTGTATCAGTGCTTTTTGAATTTTAAAAATAGCAAAGGCCGACTGGGTTTAATTCCTGGGGGAAAAAACAGGTAGATCCACGACCAGCCATCAGCCGTACACCAGAAGTGGTGAGGAAAGCGAAGGCCCTTGTCTCAGGTGGTAACCCAGCCCCCCAAAGGACTATCGCACGTAAGTTGGGGATGTCTGTTTCAACAGTTAACACCATAATCAACAAGGACCTGCAATAAGAAAAGTGGCATAAGCACCGAGTTCACAAACTGTTGCCTCGTCACGTTTCGGAACGTCGTATTAACGCAAGAAAGCTGTATGAGGGCTATCTGGCATGGGACAGATGAAGAAATGTGGTGACGTACCTTAGTGACTGTAACAAACCCCGCTCGATTTACCACCTCCTTAGATACAATGTTTTTTTTAATTATCAAGCATTGTATAAAGAAAGCCAAGAAAGTTTTTCTAGAGGTTTCATGACCATCGCTGGATACTGCTACAATGGAAAGTTAACCATTAGCCGTGTCGCTAATAACGTGAAGGTGAACTCTACTTACTATCAGAAAGAGGTTTTAACACCCATTTACAACATGTATGGGAGGGCGAAAAATAAGGCATGAGTACATCAAGATAAAGCATCCAGCCACACTTCTCGTTCGACTCGTCTGTTTTTAGAGAGAATGAATATTGAAACTGGAACCCGTGCAATTCCTTTTATTGGCATTCCGGTTAAGGCTCCCAATGTGTAAGCCATGGACTTCTGTGCATCTGAACTCCTAAAAAAGGTCCTTGGAAATAGACGTCGACGCACTATCAATGGCCTCTAGAAAGCCTGTTGGGAGGAGTGGTATAAGATAGACATACGAGCTCTGCGAAAAAGTCTGCTTCAATGGAAATTACGCTGTCGGGCTATAGCTAGGTGGAGACATGGCTCTTCATAAGCTAATTGTCCTTCAAACATCATCCCCACAGATCCCGAACGACCTTCCGTACAAGACGGATAGACACCATAGCCTTTATACATGGGTCCAGTAAAGGAGGTATTCTGGATCCAACCATGCGTTTTGAAGTTAGGGCTCGAAACAAGCTAAAATAGTTGACGAAGAGGAAAGGGTCATTTATTATCCTTCTGAGCCAAATTTAAGTAATCGGGTTGCTCATAGGAGATCGTGAGACCATGACAGGGTTGTTTCGTGAGTGTCTCAATAAAGCTGGGTATTTGGAAAGACATCAGTGATATAGGGGTCCGTCGCCATTCTACGCAATTACTTATATAGCTCTCAGAATTGATATCTAATCATATTTCTTTGGTTCCCCTTTTCCAGTTTAATACATTTTTATTTGAATATCCATTACATCTAAAAGGATCTACGTCGTTGCCATATGAAGTTTAACATAAACTTGAATATATTGTTTTTGATATGCTTTGTCCGTTATGTAGCTTTTAAGTTAAGGAAGCAGTTCAAACAAAACAAAAATCCATAGTTCTATCCCTTCAGGCAACAAACCCAATGTTGAAATCACCCTAGGGATGTGAGCTACGAATTATAGATATATAAAATATAACAAAGTATTGGAACATTACAATCCTTTTCTTAATCATCGTTATCCAGTGGATTAGATCACGGCCACTACGAGCGCTAATGTAAATTAATGCGTTGTTTCACTTAACCACCACTACGAGCGCTAATGTAAGTTAATGCATTGTTTCACTTAACCACCACTACGAGCGCTAATGTAAGCTAATGCGTTGTTTCACTTAACCACCACTACGAGCGCTAATGTAAGTTAATGCATTGTTTCACTTAACCATCACTACGAGCGCTAATGTAAGTTAATGCATTGTTTCACTTAACCACCACTACGAGCGTTAATGTAAGTTAATGCCTTGTTTCACATAACCACCACTACGAGCGCTAATGTAAGTTAATGCATTGTTTCACTTAACCACCAGTACAAGCGCTAATGTGAGTTACTGCGGAGTTTCATTAAACCTTTATAACTTCATTCGGCGTGGACATTTTTCAAAAAATCAAAAAATATCTAAGAGTATTGAACCAAGGAATACATTACAGAAATAATTATGTAAATAAGTTAATTTTGCTAGGATTTGAATCAAAAAGAAAACGATTAAAGAAACAAGCGATTTTAAGCTGTTTTTCTGGAACTGCATTTAGGCCGGAAGATATTTTCATTTTTTTTACTTTGATAGAACTATCCAAGACTTACAATTTGAAACCTTTCCAGACCCTTTACCCCTCAACTTTCGGCACAATTGACGAAATTGCGTAATTTTACGTTTTTATGTTTTTCGTAGTTTGGGGATCCCTACTTTATCTACTGAAATGTTTTCACCATTGAAAGAGTTAATACAGTTATGCTTAAAGTATACGTCAACAAATATAAAATGAAACAAGAATGAAACGTCCCAAATAAGCCTAAGTATGTGAAAGTTTCGCAAAATTAGTCTGATAATTTCCAGACTGATAGTAAGATTTCCATTCTAGTGGATAAGTCGTAGGCGTTTGTTTTAACTAATGTTTGATCTTTCACCACCACCCTTTCCAAGAGACTGAGCATCTTTGCGCCGATATATTTCAAATTCATCTTCTATCTAGTGACCGAGGAGGTTTATCAGAAGTTGTGACATGTTGTAGTGTCTGCAAACAAAGCTGTCAAACTTTGATGGCTCCTAAGGCGTAGAGCTTTGTTTGACATGGTAGTAATTAAAACGGCATCCAGGCAACAAACTAGCACCAGATTTTAAAGAATATTTCTGACAGAAGCAAAATAAACACGCATTATACGTGCCTATCCCTTGTCATTTTTTCTTACAAAAAGAGGTAGGGTCTACATTCTATAAAGTCTGAGAGGATTGAATATGAGGAATTTAATATCGTAACTCCTTAAAGATGAAGAACGTTTCAATATGTAGGCAAGAATATCGATAGAAGAGTTTTCTACGGTTGTGGACATGGTTAAGTCAAAAATAGAAAAAAGATTTTCTGTGTGCCTAAGGTTAGTAAATAATGTATACTTTATTGAAAATATCGTATTGATTTTATTGATGAATATTTCTCAGTAGGACTATAGAAAAGACAATATTTTATTGGCAATATTTTATTGATAAATATTTGTTATAAACAAACGTACGTCTCTTAAATCACTAGTGACACCTTTCGATGCTTCAGCACGTCTGACGAAAATCTGGCAGTCCACCTGTTGGGCTGACGCGTGTCAAGACACGTTCACCCATATTGTGACGTCAAATGATTCATAAGATGCCACAACACTACACATCGGAGCAATCTGAGTATTCCAATATAATATTAATGTCAATGTTTAGACTATGACCTAACTTTCAAGTGTACTTAAGACCAACATTTTCTACAGTGTTCACTACTTTTTGTTGGTATTCTAATATCGTTCTGCATGTGTTTCTAATTATAGGATTATTATTTGTCTGAAAAAATAAATTAAATAAATGAATAACATATTAAATCATTTAGCCCGTTAGCGTTTCTAAGTGAGGAACAATCTAACTACTTTTATGGAATTCGAAGACGCTGAGGTGCCTGAATTTAGTCCCGTAAGAATTATTTTACGTGCTAGTAAATCTACTGACATGAGGCTGGCGCATACGTATCAAAAAATTGCCTTTGTGAAAAGCTAATGATAATTATTATATCTTACAATAAATGAACTCAAATATTGATAACGAACGATTTTTTTGCAACATTTCACAGAGCATCTTTGGCGACGACTAATGTGACGTCACTGACAGTACACTTTCTATTTCAACACATTAGTTTTGATATAAATCCCCAGCCGCAGCATCTTTGGCGACCAAGGCCTACGGTAACGACTAACGTTACGTCACTTGTATCACAAATTTTGTCACGTCACGTTACGCAGGCGTAAGACATTCATGTCAAAAAGTTTTGCATCACCTGTGTTGCTATCTTGGTCTGTTCTACGCAGAGCGAATAGGCGACCCGTAGGCTGTTTGTAAACATACAACTGTAAGTACCTCAACCCACAGGTAGAATGTCACGCTCAAATGGGAGGCAGTATTTCACTCAAAGTGTAGCATTAGTGTGTTCTAAGCAGTCCAGCGGGCATCGGGGATGGCACGACTTGCAGTATCGAACATGTACGCATAATCACATTATGTTAAGAAGAACGGTGGTGGTGATTATTGTTTTAACCACCCTCTATTAACACTAATCAGAGGAGAACTTGGAAAAGAGGCCCACCACTTAGAAAAATGAAAGTATGGGCAAAGGGAAGGAAAAGGCCATAAAGGATATGAAAATGAAAGACTCCCTAGGCTAGGGTGACCAGATTAAAAGCATGAAATTACGTGTCACTTCGACTGCCGTTGATTATTACGCCCTGTTTATGATTCGAATTTTTAACACGAACCACATACCTCACACAGAGTACTATATATTTATAGAAAACAAGTTATTATTATATTATTATTATTATTATTATTATTATTATTATTATTATTATTATTATTAAAATGGAAGCGGCCCAATTCGAGTACATAAAGTGTTTCAAAAAAGAAACGTTTCCCTTTACAAAAAGCTAATGATTAATAACTGAAATTCAAATATCGATAACGAATGATTTATTTGCGTCATTTCACAGAGCACCTTTGGCGCCCAAGGCCTATGGTAACTAATATGACGCCACTTCCGTCACACGTTTCATCGCCTTATACAAATTTTCGGATGACTCCCAGCCATAAGACATATTCATGTCGAAACCATGTTCACGATGCAGGATTGTAAGTTGTCATGTTTGCATTTTATGTACTCACTGGTTTGTTATATTAAGTGCCAACCAAACAAACTGTAATTACTTAACACAACGAGAAATATACAACAGAGCTTTGTGGTAAAGTTTAAACACATTTTTTAAAAATATACGGTACGGTTCATGAAAAACAGAATAACATTCGTCCCGTATTTGGGGAGGGGGGACAACGGGACATTTTAGAGTTATAAAGGGACAATTCCGTAAAATAAGGGACTTCTGATCACCCTACCCTAGGCCTCGGTGACCTAATAAGGCCGGAGTCGGAAAATAACAACAGTTGACCGAGGGAGATCGGACAGGTTAGATGAAAGTGAGGAGCTCAGGAAGGGCGATCAACAAGGGCAGTTGCTCGACATGTGGACCGTAATCAAAGTGATGTGGTTCGAACAAGAAAGCGGTACTGTGAGACAGGAACTGTTAATGACTTGTCCCGCACTGGTCGTCCAAGCACTACAACTGCAGTCGATGACCGTTACCTTCGAATTTCAGCTCAGAGGAACCCTGAACGCAATGGCACCCACCATGAAAATAATAAAACCGTTCAATATTTTTTTTTAATTCGAAGGATATCAGAAACATGTTGATTCAAAATATGCAAACCATTTGTCTATCACCCCACCGTTCTTGAGAAACACCACAACAACCATTTACATATGTTTAACATTGTATCACGAAAAACAACTTACAGACAGAAGATTCACTAGAACACTCATGACTACATGAAGTACGAATGAACATAGCTTTAGCTAAGTTTAGTGCGAAAACACCACGTGGCACATATTGGATTTGTCTCTTACATAGCCACACACATAGCAAAACAGATCTGGTGAATTTATGCAACCTCTGGACGCTATAATATCCACCGTCACTGACAAAGGATAAGCAAATTTTTAAAAAATAGGCTTTGTACAAAAAATTACGAAAAAACAATGAAAACAAATTTTCATTAATGCTGTTGCATGAAAAATAAAACTTTGTCAACATCTTCTAAAACCTAACGTGATAGAACACAAGATTTTTTCTTTTTTTTTCTTTCAGATTGTAAAGAACTGGTGATATATGACAGATTGCGTGGTTGGGCCATTATGGAATGTAAGCGACTGTCATTTCGAAATTAAAACACGCAGTTATTTCCTAGAATTATTATTATTATTATTATTATTATTATTATTATTATTATTATTATTATTATTATTATTATTATTATTATTATTATTTGCAAGTTGCTTTACGTCGCACTGACACAGATAGGTCATATGGCGACGATGGGACAGGAAGGGACTAGGAGTGGGAAGGAAGCGGCCGTGGCCTTAATTAAGGTACAGCCCCAGCATTTGCCTGGTGTGAAAATGGGAAACCACGGAAAACCATCTTCAGGGCTGCCGACACTGGGGTTCGAACCCACTATCTCCCGAATACTGGATACTGGCCGTACTTAAGCGACTGCAGCTATCGAGCTCGTTATTATTATTATTATTATTATTATTATTATTATAAATAATATTTTGTATGTGTGTAATATTTAATCTTTCAATTCGTGTACATAGAATTTAAGTAGTCACTGTTTACCGTATTGTTTCTCATAACTGCTTTATATTTTTCTTTGTTTGATGAGCATTGCTAACTTTACTTATGTATTTTTCTTATTACCTTGTTTACGTAACGGTATCTAAGTAAGTGATAGTATTTCTTTATTACATTGTAATTACGTGGTTAAGTGTAAGAGAGGGCCACGAGCTCCAACTTTGCCACTGATGAAGACCTAAATTAAATAATTAATTAATTAAAAATGCACTACTGTAGAAGCAGTAAACATCATGTCAGATATCTACTCCTTGTAAATCAGTAACAGTTTTTAATTTTATTACTGTAAGTTATAAATATTACGACCCCGATTCAGTGGTTGACTACCTGGCGACTTATTAGTTATCACCTGCTTCATTCCCCTCTTCCAATGCTTCAGAAGAATATGCCTGTGCAGGCGAGTAATTCCACTCTGTAGGATAGTGCGCAGAGTTGATGACTGTTATAACTTGTTTTTTTTTCTTTTTTTTTTTTGCTAGGGGCTTTACGTCGCACCGACACAGATATGTCTTATGGCGACGATGGGATAGGAAAGGCCTAGGAGTTGGAAGGAAGCGGCCGTGGCCTTAATTAAGGTACAGTCCCAGCATTTGCATGGTGTGAAAATGGGGAAACCACGGAAAACCATCTTCAGGGCTGCCGAGAGTGGGATTCGAACCTACTATCTCCCGGATGCAAGCTCAAAGCCGCGCGCCTCTACGCGCACAGCCAACTCGCCCGGTAACTTGTATTTGGGGGGACTGAGGTTCCCCCTCTGATTTGACACAAGTGGCGCAGACCTGAGATTATATACGCTTTCAGAAATTTCCTCGATTAGTTGTGAGAAGAGGAAAAGGGCTGGGGAGAACCTAACTTCACTAATAGCAACCTAACCTCTGGTCCCCAAATGTTAGTTCTCCATTCCTATGATGAATTTGCTTGGCTTGGAATGCGAGTGGACCGTGAAGGACTTGCATAATATACTGTTCGGTGAAGAGACCAGAACTAGACTGAAAACTGACGCCAACCGTGATAAGAACAAGCGAACATCTGTATGCAGAGCGCCCATCACGCGGAAGTTTCATGTTACGCCTGAAATGGGGACGATATGACGAACACTCCCACTTCTACACTTCAAACAGCCTGCGTTTCTCACGTCGTCAGAGAGGTCCTCTACAGACAAACTAGGGAAACAGTATTATCTAACAAAGTAAAAGAGTATTTCCGCCAGTCTACAGTATTTTAAAGCTAAATATGGCATCCCTTTCTCTTAGGGCCACCTGGACGTGAAAACCATCAAGAATTCACATTTTGATTCTTCACTTTTAAGTACCGGTAGTTTAACCTGTCCTGAATCAAAAACAACACAAATGGATATTTAAATACGACCAATCAATCAATCAATCAATCAATCAATCAATCAATCACTGATATGCATTTAGGACTGTCGCCGGGAAGTGGCAATTCCCTATGAGTTGCTTACCTAGTCCTAAAATGATTTCAACGAACTTGGAATTTATCGAACATTTCTCTCGATAAATTATTCCATTGACTAATTCCTCTTCCTATAAATGAATATTTGCCCCAATTTATCCTCTTGAATTCAAACGTCATCTTCATATTATAATTTTTTCTATTTTTAAAAACTCCATTGAAGCTTATTTGTCTACTAATGTCATTCCACGCCATTTCTCAAATATCAGGTCGAAACACCGCGTTAGTCGAGCAGTTTCTCTCCTTAATCTCGAGTCTTCCTGCCCCAAAGTTTGCAAAATTTTCAGTTTGCAAAATTTTCATAGCACTACGCCTTTGTTGGAAATCGCCCGGAACAAAACGTGCTACTTTCCTTTGGATCTGTTCCAGTTCTCGAACCCTAGTTAGGGTCCCACACATTGCAACGATACTCTTACCGACTTGTATTCCTTCAAATACCCTCATAACCATCTGAAGAGATCTGTAACCTTTATAACAACCTCGTTAATATTATTACCCCAATTAAGATATTTCCTTCTTATATTAACACCTGAGTACTTACATTGATCCCCGTGAGGTACTTTCACCTCAAGAAAACAGTAATCAAAACGGAGGACTTTTCCTCTTCGGAATTTTCCAACCTGACTTCACCCCGTTTACAATCATACCATTATCTTCTGACCATCTCACAACATTGTCGAGACATTTTTTGTAATCGCTCACAATCCTGTAACTTAATTACTACTTGATACAGTATAACATCATCTGCAAAAAGCCTCATTTGTAATTCGATTTCTTTTCTCGTATATATATATATAAAGAAACAAAGGCCCAATAGTACAGCCCTGCTGGAATCCCTCTTAATCGTTACAGGATCAGATAATGATTCACCTTTTGTAATATTCTCAGAGTTCTTTTTTCCAGAAATTTAGCCACCAATTCAAACACTCTTATCTAGTTTTAGTAGCCCTCATTTTCGTCAGTAATCACTCATGATCTACCCTATCAAAAGCCTTGGATATATCAATAGTAATACAGTCCATCTGCTATACCTAACACCTCTACCACTCTCCCTCAGTTGTGAGTCAGCAGTATATTTCCTAAAGTGATTATATTTCAATTTTGATGCACTTTTCTCAGTAATCATAAGAGCTAAAGCAATCAAACTCACTACAATTCTTTATTGTAAAAAAGCTATAAGGAAACTTCCAAAAAGTATCTTAAATGCGGGTATTGTGCGCTACCTACTTTCAGATCCCTCTTTGCACCACGAAAATAATACGAGAACACAGAACATGCATATTCTTACCATTTTTAACAATTATGATATTTTTAGATCTTTTGCCACTACTTTCACCATATGATAGGAACCTGCGTGTAATTACGGAAGTGTTAGAGTGTTGAATGTGAAGAAAGGAACGCTAAGGATGACACAAACATCCAGTCCCCAGGCCAGGGATGTTAATCATTACAATTTAAAAACCCCGACCCGGCCGGGAATCTAACAGGCGGTAACAGGCGGACGCGTTGGCCCCTATACTGTGGGGCCGGGCTATTCTTGCTATATTTAATCACAAGTCCTCAGTATTTGGCAATTCCTTAACAGTTTTTGCAATTCGTGAATGGAACAATCTGCCGCAAGACGTCAGAAGGATATCAGTGGTCAAGAAGTGTAAACTTCCATGCACAAAATATCTGATGGAAAGAAACAAACAGCAAGACAAGTTGGAAGATACTTTTCTACTTCCTCGTACTATTTTCTTTAATCCTCCTCACCCCGTCTACTTTAACCTTCCCCTGTGGCTTTCTCAACTGGGGTGGACACTCATAGTACAAGAGTAACATTCATTTCATATACAATCCTACTTTGTTTCGTAATTCTCTCTTTTTTATATTTATTTACAAATTTAGTGTTTATGTAGATCATCAAAATTGCATTATGTTTCTGTAATAATGAACCCTTTCTCCTTGGCTTTTATAACTCTTAATGCATAAGTACTTATTGTTAGCAATAGTTCAGTAGTTCTACGTAGTCTATGAATGAAGTTATCTCTTTAACATTTGTAGTTAGTTATTTATCAGTCTAACTCTGTTACTGATTAAGTAAAATATAGACACAGCTGTCCCTAACTTTGCTAGGATAAATAAATGATCATACATCAAACCATCGAATTTGGGTAATAATTTATATATTTCAATGGTACAGGAACGGGCGAGGTTGTAAAAGGAGTACTGTCCTTACAGAGCATTAAGCTAATTTTTTAATATCAGTACAGCGACATTTTAAATGCTGACTTCTCAAAAACTGACTCAGAATAGAAACATTGTCCTAACTGACCGGTGTCTATAACAAGTTGTGGGGCAAATTTCTCTCAAGATACTTAAAAACAGGAATTACAGCGTAAAGAAAATGTTACATTCGAGCTAAATAGTGCGTGATTTTATCATTCTCAAATCACCAAAATGATATATGATTTCTACATTCGAATATTAGGAATGAACGTGGATGCAAAGTCTGCAGTATGATTACAGCCGACCAAGCAGTTTTCCTTCTTTTTTTTTTCTTTTTGCATCGAAACAGCGACATTCGAAATGCTTAATAATTAAAACAAACAGGGTGACGGGCGTCCGCAATCTCTGTACTTGAAACACGCAGTACAACAGCGTCCTAATGCACTTAACAAAGTTTATGGAGTTAGCGATAAGCCTTAAAAAAGGAGTGGAAATGTTCCACAGGAACTATTGGTATGTGTTTAACACCTCTCAAACTGCTATCGTACTTAAGACAATAACTCGAATGTTCCAATCAGCACGCGCTAGCCAGTATAAAAGTTCTAGTAGTTCTAGTCTGTGTGCAGGAAAAGCATTCACTAACAACAACAACAAAAGAGACGTGGTAGGATGTACTAGGTACAGTCACTAGAGTGAAACATCAATCACGTATTAGGCCTATAACTACATATAATAAACAAGTCGTAATTTTGATATCGCTTTATTTATTCATTTACATTTCGATATGCACAGTTTTTATCTCTCTTCAGTTGTCCCTTAAAGGATTCTTAAGAATGCTGTGAGCAGAGCACTGTCGACTATAGTTGTGACGCTCTCGTAACCGAGTTACTCGTTCTGCAGACGTATTTAGGTCGTATTCGATACTTTATTGAGACTAGTCTTGTTATTCTTGTTAATTTTATTATTTGCTGTCATTTGTGTTCCAAGTCGAAGTTCAGGATTTATTTTCTGTTATAAACGTAAACAAACGTAAGACATGCTTGCAGATTATTCTTCAAGTGTATCACTTCCTATTCATACATCATTTTTAAAACCTTATGTTATAAAAATAAAATCTTGTTTTTAATAAACGAACTCACTTGTACACTTGCATATGCAGCTGGTTCAAGTAGTGTATACTACGAAATAAACCCCAAAAATAATGTTCCTCTCTCTGAAAAATTACTGACTTGTTGGTTGCATCATTATTCCGGGGAGGTCTTCAGCTATTAAGACTGCTGAACGTAATGCATTCCAAATATCAAACCCCCGATTTACAAGCGAATACTTATCATAGTTCGTTTCGTGCGACCTATATTTTACCTTACGTCAGGGCCTCTCAGGGTGCATGCACCGGTGTATTGCGCGGCGCAAAGTGCATAAGACGACTTCGCTAGGTTGATCAGAGTGCAGATCCCCACTCCTGTCTCTCTTGCTCCGCCTGTTTCCCCCATCCTCACTTGGTCTGCAGAGCTCCACAACCGAGCCGAGTTGAGCCGAGCTTAGCCGAGTCACTCCGAGACAAAACGGTAGTCCGAACGGAGCCGAGTCAGACCGATGCACGGTGCACAGAACCTCTGCGCCTCGGTTTGCGCGCGTGAGATTTTGGGCATTTGAGATGCTCTGCCTTACGTCAATGATCGATTCTACTTATGAGCGCTTTACTTGACGACTATTTTTTTTTACAATCTTTTTTACGTCGGACCGATAGAGATAGGTTTTCTGGCAACGATGGGTTAGGAAGTGACTAGGAGTGGGAAGGAAGCGGCTTTGGCCTTATGTAAGGTACAGAGCTGCCGACAGCGGGGATCGAACCCACTATCTCCCGGATGCAAGCTCTTGGCTGGCCCGGTAGTCAACTAATCAAACTCTCTCCAAGCTACGGGTATTGTACACTCAAAGTGTACAAAAAGCGAGGATATTCGTAAACTGTGGATAGCCGGTGTCCGAAGTGATGATACTTGAAATCCTGCCACCTACACAGAGGCTTTTAAAAGGAAGTCATCATCATCTGTGATAGCCCGCTGAGTATACACCGCACACAATCGTGCTCTCTTCCTCCTGGCTTCCAGCATCTCCCACGCGCTGGCGATGTACAACGTCTTCCACAAATATGGCAGAAGTTGGTACACCTGGGGGATAAGTACACCGAAGTGATGTAACTAGTGTTCTCTCCACTAATTATTATTATTATTATTATTATTATTATTATTATTATTATTATTATTATTATTATTATTATTATTATTATTATTATTATTATTATTATTATTATTATTCAGATTTGATTATTCTATTTATTGTTGTGAACGTGGTGGCTTACGATTAGGAGTGGAATGGCGAGAGGGTAAGCATTGTAATCTGGTTGGATCTTGGGGCCTTCAGGAGGTCTCCACGGGAAGGGCCGGTCGAGTCATCATTGGGTTGGCGGCCTTCCTCTCACCAGGGGTGATGACTCGGCCGGACGGTAGGTTATTATGTGGTGTTTGTTCTGTTTGTGTTTGTTTATATGGTGGAGTGTGGTGGCTTAGGTTGGATTATTTTATTGTGAACATGTATTTGGGACTGAACGCCTGTTATGTTAATGAATAAATGAATGAATAATTACTAAGCCAGGTACAAATTATAGCGTTACTTTCTATCCAAACCATGTAGTTTTTCTCATTAAATTAATGATCCGAGAATTACCATCTCTCTTTTTATAGGCTATTAGTATTTAAAACTTCAAAGTTCTTGAAATGTAATTTAATTCATCCGTACAAACTTTATTCAGCCTTTGCAGTTATTTCCGTCTTCCCACGTTCAGCCCAGATTCAAATAGTTTGGTTTATATGTCAACGGTAGTAACCCAGCATTAGTCGCCTTTATGCCACAGCAGTGCCACGCTTCATCACGGCAGCACCATTATTGCTTATTTTAAAACCGTTCGAGGTTATTGACTCTAAACTTGGCAAATTGACTGTGTAGTTTAGTTCAGATTATGTAGACAAAAGTCTTGTTTGAGACAGGGTTCCATCTCATGAAAGAACGACATTTCTTTTAATTTGATAGATTGCATTTCAAATATTTCTACAATCACTTAAGTCTAAAGAGCTAACAGTTATAACACGATTCCACATACAAGCACCTTCTCATTTGGCAAATTGACCGTGTAGTTTAATTCAGACTTGAGAACCCATGTTGCTCCACAGCATTCACCATCATCTCAGCGACCCCGAAAACATGGACTCAACACTAATACTGCTCGTTTTTCATGGTTTTTACATGTCGCTCCCTCCCAACCCCCCAATCGTAGGGATGATAGGGTGTCTTACTATCTCCAGCTAAATTATTTGCAGGTAAGTCATCTGTTGTAACGGACTCTTCACTTCACCGGCAACTACTGTTATGAACCTCGCCACGCACATAACCTTTTTCTTCCATTAATATGGACTTACCCTCATCAGGATATACACCGCATTTTCTCTTCAACTGGAACTTACATACTTATGTGAATTTGCACACATCATACCTTGCACGAACTCTGCTCTATCCACTTTTACGATCTACGATAAACTAACTTCCTTTTCGCTGCCTGACGTCATGTGACATCGCCCGCTTTGTCACGCATGCTCCACTAACCTTTGGAATCTTCCAGACATATTTCTCATTATTCCACACTATAAATACCCGGCCTTCCACTGAATGTGTTGAGATGGACTTTGGCCTGTGTGGAGGGAGGAACCTTTAACGTCATCTCCGTCCTTAGCGACATGTGCCCTGGACTCTCCATTTTCGGGCAGAACTACTTGGTTCAAGATGAGGTATGACAAACTGATAATGTCCTTATTGTAAATACTTCTATGTTCCATTTGGAGCTATTTTCTTTACATATTCTAACTGGGAGCAGTGCATTTCCAGGCCGAGATTTCAGTTGTATATTCAATATCCAAGCCTCTATTGACTAACTAGTGACAATTTGCTTTCCAAATGTGCGTGTGGTATATCGGACACTTGTGCTTGATCAGTGCTTCACCATTTATGTTTTTGCATACTTTGAGACTGTTTCATTATAGTGTACAGTGACTTACGCCAGTATGACAACGTTAATTTGTGCCTATTCGGGTGATAATTGAAGAGGTGGCAACTTTCATATTACATTTAGACCTTTGCTTAGAAGACTTCACCGGGCGAGTTGGCCGTGCGCGTAGAGGCGCGCGGCTGTGAGCTTGCATCCGGGAGATAGTAGGTTCGAATCCCACTATCGGCAGCCCTGAAAATGGTTTTCCGTGGTTTCCCGTTTTCACACCAGGCAAATGCTGGGGCTGTACCTTAATTAAGGCCACGGCCACTTCCTTCCAACTCCTAGGCCTATCCTATCCCATCGTCGCCATAAGACCTATCTGTGTCGGCGCGACGTAAAGCCCCTAGCAAAAAAAAAAAAAAAAGAAGACTTCATGCGGGTATACTCCAATCTGGTAACTGTGTACATCCTTTTCTCATTCTCGTTGTTCAACATTTCTCTTTATACCGTATTCATCCCTTTCTTGTCCATCCCTTTCCTCTCCTGGCCTATTCTCTTATTTGCTTTCATTCTCTTGGATGTTTTATTCTTGGTGTAACAAATTTGTATTACATGTGGTTGGGAAAATTCCGTATTTGTACAGACTTCTATTCATCTAATATTGTAAGAGCATGATTTAATTCTTCTAATATATCTATTTCCAAATTTTATCTTGGTTTCTCATCTATTTTCACCCGTCATATCCCTTATTTCTCCTGCCATTTTCTTTTAATTTTTTTTAATATTATCTAATATAGTTTCCACTGCGCCATCTGTGGTTATCCTGGAATGCTTATTGGAGAACTTGTTTTTTACCACGGCCTCCATTCTCAATTTGGCGTTTTACTCGCTGCGTAATATTACTGCCTACCGTTTGAAAGTATTCGGTGTCACCGATACTTTGGATTTCCCTCGGCTGGATTTATTAATATAGATATATATACCCCCATAATAGGGGTTACACTGTGTATCAAGTTCAGTTGACAGCTATGCTGGAGCATACATAATCTCGGTTATTTTGGACATTTTCTTTTTTAATTTTTCTCACGCCCTACGCCGATGGTGGCTGAACTTGGTCTTAAATCCCATCCGCAGTGTCACCATTCATCTCAGCTACCCCAAAAACTATGCATTCGATACTAAAATAGGTCGTTTTTTGATTATGTTTACATTCCACTCCCTCACCGCTGCACCCCTAGGGTGTGTCTCACTCCCTCGGTATTTCTCTCTATATAATATTAAGTCATATGTGGTACCAATTTTGGTTGGAATTGCAAGTTTCCTTATAGTCGCCGTCATTTTTTTAAGTTTAGAATGAAAATCAGCAGCCTGTTTCCAGTCTTTCGACCGGATCAGAAATGGAGGAGTGGGGTCGAAATTGTCCGACGCTAAAATATCAAAACGAAGGATCGAAAATGCTTATTGTCCGCTCATATACAGTATTATTCCAACTGTCCCAATAAAATGACACAGAACAATAAAGTAAATATAGGATAGTTGCCTTTCGGCCTTGCCAAATGTAGTGGTCTTTACGTTAGGTTAGCATCGCTACTTTTGACCGAATTGTATCTTATCACTTTTTGAATATTTAAATCCCTGAAAAACGACTAACTTAAAGCCCCTCTCACTTACCATAGAAAACAATGTACACTTCTACAAGTACTACACTGCACTGAGATTGTCTGAGAACTGACACGAAGTCCAGAGAAATGAGGCACTTGTTGAGGAGTGGGGGTTAGGTTAGTAACCCATTCGGGTATTTCTGTCTCTACCTGTCAACTACCCGTCGGACCAGTTCGGTACTACCCTACTTCTCTAATGAGGGGAGGGGTCGGCAAGGTCTGGAATAAAATCCGACAAATGTACAGTTGAAGATTCTGAGAAAAGTGAGATATTGAGGGTGGTCGGAAACAACGTGAAACGGGTATATGAGCATTAGAGGGTTGGCCATACTGATAAATATATTTTTAATAACTCTATGTCTCGCGCCGTTGTTATTTTATCATCTGCTGAAGTTAGCCAATCAAATAGCTTCGCGGACGAATTCAAATGGGCGTTGCGAGGCGGCGGTGCTAAATCTACACGTGGCTAGAGACTGGCTTGAGAGTGATGTCGAGAAATCACCATCGAACACAAGCACATCGCCGGTTTCAGCCTGTGTCACCGTATAACGCGATCCTGCCAGTTCGGAGATCCGTGTTCAAATCTCTCCCCAGGCGAAGTATTTTACTTCAATTACTTCACGGTAATACTTGAAATCAGGATCTTCCCTCCTTGAATCCCCCCGAACTGTTTGACCCAATAACCGCTTCACATCCTAGACTTATGCTTCTGAATCGGAGTTCGCTTTAAGTGATATGGCCTTATATGACTTCCCATTTATTATTTTCAAAATGTTGTGGGACATGTTTACTTCCTCACAATACGTACTTTTTGCATTTCCAAGAATGGATCCCTTTTCTTGCCGGGAGAACATTTGTTCCATTTGTTACATCTCAAAATTCAGGTACGATGAACTTCCTCATCACCTCACAACACTGCTAAAGATTAATTATTATAATATTCATTTTCCTATATTTGTATTGCTTTTGCATTAGGCATACTTTGATTCGAAGTGTTCATTCTACCTGTATACATTAAGGAGGTTTTGCAACGGAGCCCATACGGTATTTCACTGGCTCTGAATGGGAAATATGGTTTATTTTGATACTACACCCGTATGTTCCGGAGTACAGACATTATCAGTGATGGTTGAACGATGTAAACAAACGCAGGTTCACCTTCCTGCTACAAGGGACGAATTAATTAATGTTATTTGCTTTATGTCGCACTAACTAACATTTACAGTTTTCGGAGAAGCCGAGGTGCCGGAATTTAGTCCCGCAGGAGTTCTTTGAGCACCTTCAAATACCACCGAACTGAGCCAGGATCGAACCTGCCATGTTAGGGTCGGAAGGCCAGCGCCTTAACCGTCTGAGGTACTAAGTCCGGCCCCAAGGGACGTGGTTACTACTCTTTCACGAGCTAGTGGTGGGTAGCTACTTCTTAAGTAGCATGGCTCCAATGTTTTCACAAGTCAACAACCACTAAGCACATTTTGATCGGAATTTGACAATTATCAGCTACTTCTTGAGGAGTGGCGGAATTTGTTGACAAAGTTTTGAACATTAAGCTGTATGTCAGAAAATGATGCGAGTTTGAAGTCTCTCTAACAGCCTGTATGGTAGTATTTAGACCAAACCCTGAAATGAGCAACGGAATCTATAGAAATTGATTCCTCGCTCTTAAATACTGAAGTGCAGGTGTACCGGAGATCGACCCGGCTACCTTGGGCTCAAGAGGCGAGCGTCTAACCACTTGTACGAACCTCAGTGGCGTAGTGGGTTTGGCAGTGTCCTCCTGTTCCCAAGATAGTGAGTTCTATCACCACTGAACTCTGGGGCTTTTTTGAAAGTTGACTTTAAAGACGTTAACAAAGTCTTTTGGAACAAAATTTGGACATCTCGGCATCTTTTAAAATCTACAGTAATTGAATGGACGATTAACTATAGCTATTTATGCATCACATACGCAAAGGAAAACTTCAACGGACGAATCCAGACGAAGAAGTTCGACTAAAATTTTTCGAATTACGTTCGGGGAGCGTAAGTTGCAAACCCAGCTAAAAAATATCCTGAAGTTGCGTCCCCTATTTACTTCGTTAGCACACAAGTTGCATCCATGTGTCTACAAAAGTAAGGGATGACCACGAGCATTAATTACTTACGTTTATTTCTATATTATTTACAAAGATCAGCCTATTACTTAAGAATAATATTTTATGAGTATAATGAACATATATAAAATGAGTGCGTCAAGAAAAGCGTACTGAGTTATAAGCAAACATTCTCCTTTCTATGTATTGTCCAAGGATTAACATTAGCACCGACAAGTTTTGTCTTCTTCCTCATTTCCTACCGCTTTTCCCACATCCGTGGAGTAGCGGGTGCGAACGGCGAAGCACATGGGAATTTTGCCCTGTTTTACGGCCGGATGCCCTTCCTGACGCCAACCCTATATGGAGAGATGTAATCACTATTGCGTGTTTCTGTGGTGGTTGGTAGTGTAGTGTGTTGTGTGAATATGAAGAGGAGAGTGTTGAGACGGACACAAACACCCAGTCCCCGAGCCAGAAGAATTAATCAGAAGCGATTAAAATCCCCGACCCAGCCG
This sequence comes from Anabrus simplex, assembly GCF_040414725.1. Lineage (NCBI taxonomy): Eukaryota > Metazoa > Arthropoda > Insecta > Orthoptera > Tettigoniidae > Anabrus > Anabrus simplex. Next base: position 76,943,627 of record NC_090270.1, on the reverse strand, counting down.
GGAATCGAACCCGGCATCCTCTGAACCGAAGGCCAGCACGCTGAACATTCAGCCAACGAGACCGACAAGTTTTGTCTATGTTAGTGATATGGTTTAAAATGTTTGTGACGAGCAAATAGCTCCTCGGTCTCTTGGCTAAGATCAAAGTGTAATTGACTTATGTTATGTAGCTGTGAGCTTGTATATATCTACTGTCGGCAGCCCTGAAGACGGTTTTCCGTGACTTCACCATTTTCACATCAGGCTGTACCGTAAGTAAGAGCACGGTCGTTTCATGTGTCTGGGTGCGACGCAAAACGAATTAAAAAAAAGAAAGCATTTATGCAACTACAGTGGTAGCGTTGAGGCCGGTTCCTTATTGAATCCTGCCTCAAGAAAATCCTGTCTACACTTGCCGGGCGATACTATGTCACACCTTTCAGTATCTAGTGTGGAGTGAGTTGGCATGTCTAGTGTCGAAAGTGGTCGGAGGAGGGACCTTGGTTCCTTTGTAATGAAGTAGCGCCTGCCCCGCCCAATCCAATGAGAAGTGGCACTAGCAAACTGAATTTTTAGATTAAATTATCCTCTGTATTGGAAAGGTGATAGCCTGACCAGAAGACGTTTCAGCAGTAAAAAATAAAACTCATCAACAATAATAATAATAATAATAATAATAATAATAATAATAATAATAATAATAATAATAATAATAATAATAATAATAGAAGAAGAAGATAAACAGTATTCAAAAGTAAACCCTACTACAGAAGGTATACTTTTAAAATTAGCTTGAAAATTAAATTTAATGTTTTTTAGAATTATTTATCTTAGCATTTTGTAGAGTATTACAATGGAAGTGATATTTTGGAACAGAGATTGTAAGTTAAAATAGCAACGTATCATCTGATAGATTTTCTAGATTTCGAGTTAAAATTCAAAGATATAATTAAAAGTTCGTATACAATTAACTGAAATATTGTCAACATTTAGTAACATGTAAAATGATACACTGACTGACAGAGCAAATGGAACACCAAGAAGGAGTGGTCAAAACATTATGCCAATTGCAGGGTAGACTGACGTCACTGAGGTATGCTCATGATGTGAAATGCGCCGCTGTGCTGCGCACGTAGCGAACGATAAATGGGACACGGCGTTGGCGAATGGCCCACTTCGTACCGTGATTTCTCAGCCGACAGTCATTGTAGAACGTGTTGTCGTGTGCCACAGGACACGTGTATAGCTAAGAATGCCAGGCCGCCGTCAACGGAGGCATTTCCAGCAGACAGACGACTTTACGACGGGTATGGTGATCGGGCTGAGAAGGGCAGGTTGGTCGCTTCGTCAAATCGCAGCCGATACCCATAGGGATGTGTCCACGGTGCAGCCCCTGTGGCGGAGATGGTTGGCGCAGGGACATGCGGCACGTGCGAGGGGTCCAGGCGCAGCCCGAGTGACGTCAGCACGCGAGGATTGGCGCATCCGCCGCCAAGCGGTGGCAGCCCCGCACGCCACGTCAACCGCCATTCTTCAGCATGTGCGAGACACCCTGGCTGTTCCAATATCGACCAGAACAATTTCCCGTCGATTGGTTGAAGGAGGCCTGCACTCCCGGCGTCCGCTCAGAAGACTACCATTGACTCCACAGCATAGACGTGCACGCCTGGCATGGTGCCGGGCTAGAGCGACTTGGATGAGGGAATGGCGGAACGTCGTCTTCTCCAATGAGTCACGCTTCTGTTCTGTCAGTGATAGTCACCGCAGACGAGTGTGGCGTCGGCGTGGAGAAAGGTCAAATCCGGCAGTAACTGTGGAGCGCCCTACCGCTAGACAACGCAGCATCATGGTTTGGGGCGCTATTGCGTATGATTCCACGTCACCTCTAGTGCGTATTCAAGGCACGTTAAATGCCCACCGCTACGTGCAGCATGTGCTGCGGCCGGTGGCACTCCCGTACCTTCAGGGGCTGCCCAATGCTCTGTTTCAGCAGGATAATGCCCGCCCACACACTGCTCGCATCTCCCAACAGGCTCTACGAGGTGTACAGATGCTTCCGTGGCCAGTGTACTCTCCGGATCTCTCACCAATCGAACACGTGTGGGATCTCATTGGACGCCGTTTGCAAACTCTGCCCCAGCCTCGTACGGACGACCAACTGTGGCAAATGGTTGACAGAGAATGGAGAACCATCCCTCAGGACACCATCCGCACTCTTATTGACTCTGTACCTCGACGTGTTTCTGCGTGCATCGCCGCTCGCGGTGGTCCTACATCCTACTGAGTCGATGCCGTGCGCATTGTGTAACCTGCATATCGGTTTGAAATAAACATCAATTATTCGTCCGTGCCGTCTCTGTTTTTTCCCCAACTTTCATCCCTTTCGAACCACTCCTTCTTGGTGTTGCATTTGCTCTGTCAGTCAGTGTATGTTGGTCCAAAGGGTCCCTGGTTCGATTCCCGTCTGGCTCGGGAATTTTTTGACCTTCATCAGTTAATTTCTCTAGCTCAGGGACTGGATTTTTGTGCCACCATCACTATTAGATTTCTTCCTAGGTAGGCCCATCCTCATAGACTCACAGATCGCCCATGGGCATCAACTACGCTAAGCCTCTCTGGAGTCCACATGCCATTAAATTTATCCATTGAAGTTTAACACAATTGTTTCAATTTTACTTCCATTTACCGGTATCTTTCGAACATGACACAGTGAAATCCTCACTCTTCAATATAGTGTGGAGGTGTGATTAACTACGTGGAGAAAAATCAGGATATGCATCACTCTTTTGATTTAAAGTCAGTAGAAACACATAGCGCACATATTCACCATATAAACGAGAATGTCCCATAAAACAGTACTTTTCCTTTTCAATCAATCAATAAATCATTTAGGGCTGTCGCTCAGGTGGTAGATTCCCTATCATGTGTTTATCTAGTCTTTCCTTAAATGATGTCAAAGGACAGAAATTTATCGAACATTTTTCATCATAAATTATTTTGTGGAAAGATATAGGCCTACACTTCGCATTTCATACCCAGTTTTATATTTTACCGAGGATTGACAAACTACACTCATGTTCATAAGAAACATAACACCTTCAAAGACTTTTTTCTTTTTTTTTGCTATTTGTTTTACGTCGCACCGACACAGATAGGCCTAGGAATGGTAAGGAAGCGGCCGTGGCCTTAATTAAGGTACAGCCCCAGCATTTGCCTGGTGTAAAAATGGGAAACCACGGAAACCCATCTTCAGGGCTGCTGACAATGGGGTTCGAACCCACTATCTCGCGGATGCAAGCTCACACCTACGCGCTCCTAATCGCACAGCCATGATGCCCGGTCCTTCAAAGACTAGAGAATGGAAGTTCATATTAACAGGACAAGTTTATTAGTACGTTCTGCAGAAACGATTAGCATTTCAGTCACCTAGGTTCAACATGTGTCCTGTTGCTTAGTAGGTACTGGGTCCTCCATGGGCATTGATAATTTGTTCCATGCGTGATGACATCGACGCGTATAAGGCGCGAATTAGGTCCTGGGGTATAGCCATACATGCTGCATTCACCTGGTTCCACAGTTTATATTTGGTGGTTGGCATTGGATCACAGCGCCGCACCCGTCGTTTCACCATTTCCTACACATTTTCGATTGGCGACAAGTCCGGTGATCGGGCGGGCCAGAGCAACAGTCTGACATCCTGTGACAACAAGAAGGCACGTGTTTGTGTAGCAACATGTGGTCGCGCATTGTCCTGCTGAAATATGGCGTGTGGGGTGTCGTGCAGGAAGGGTATTGCTACGGATGGCAGGATGTCATTCACGTAGGTCAAACTGGTCACAGTGCCCTGGACACGCACCAACTGTGATTTGTGGTTGTACTCAATAGCACCCCAGACCATAAGGCCTTGACCTGGCGCTGTTTGTCTTGTGCGAATGCAGTCAATGTGATTCCCCTCCCCCTGTCTGTGGTGAATCAAAATGCGGACATCAGTTTTCAAACAGAACATGGATTCGTCCGAAAACACTATCTGCTGACATTCCTGTCCCCAGCGACGTCGTTCCGTACACCATTGCAGTCTAGCATGTTTATGCACATTAGTCAAAGGTAGGCGGAAAAGTGGACGACGCGCCGGTAACCCAGACCGTAATAAACGGCGACGAACTGTCACTCCTGTGTGTCTTTCCTAAATCTCTGACTATCTTTTGAAACATATAAAACTGTATTTATATTTAAAAATCTGAAATTCTGCATTTAACTTGAAAATTATGAAAATTAATATTCATTAAATAAAATGCACACTCGTCGGACCTTGTACTCACACTTACTTGTTACCTTATTACGTTATTTGAAGAGCGCCAGCTGCCACTCAGTCCAGCAATAATAGAATGAGACTCTTGACTATCTCTAGGGTGTGGGGTAATAAGCTTACTTTTGACAACATACCATATAAGTTCTGGGAAAAGGAGATTGGCGTTTGCTTTCCCCATTAATTTTGAGGTTAAGATATTTTACTGTCATTAAAATAAAACTATGAATTCGTTTGATAGAACAAAATATATTCTTTAAATAATATATAAAAAATAGTGAGTCTTGTTGCGATAAAACAGATGAGAATATGAAATTATGACATTGCAACTGAAAGAAACTAGGCATGAATTTGAATTCTTCTTGACCGGACATTTAACAATATATACGAAATATTTCCCTCACTGATTCACTTGACTGTACCTTCAACACTTTGAGTGTAATTACGACGTAATCCTTTGATCTGGTGTTTACTGTAGATGTGTCACGCCTAACTTGGTGATACATCCTTGTGACTGCTTCTTCTCCGTATCATCTGACTTCTTTGTAAGTCAATATGGTATTACCTCTTGGCAGGTCCAGGGTTGCCCTCTCTGACTCCATGGTAAGCCCTTGCGTCCGTGTCTTCCACTAAGTGACGGACCAACTTTGGCCTCACTCTCTCAATGACCAATGATTAATGGCTCACTGAGTCTTCTCCATCTCTCGTTCACACTCGTTGACTGACCGACTGAAGCCTCTTCATCTCGTAGACTTCTTCACTGTACTGCTTCCGTTTAACTAATGACTGACGCTACAATATGCACCCACCTTTTATAGACGTTGGTTGACACAGCTACGTAATCTCCAGAAATAACAATGACATACTCCCACAACGCCTCAAACTGTTGCATGTAATGGTAAAATGCCCTGGGGCTCCCTAAGAAAATCAAAGGAATAGAGCTCAGTGCTACGTGAGCACGATGACGTAGCCATGACATAGCAATGACTTGGCAGAATCGCCAGTAGTATAACAATATAACGACGTCACATCCACATCTGATACATCGAAACTCTCACTGTACAGGTATTTAATGTTGATCTACATATACGTATATATGCATACACTCAATTACAACTACGCATGCGACAAGCTGTGCGTAATGGAATTGAATAATAATTATAACAAAATAATAGTAATCTCACAGATGAAAATAATACTGACAAAATAATAATAATAATAATAATAATAATAATAATACAATAATTATTATTATTATTATATCTTGTAACGGGATTTGAACCGTTACACCTGATAGTGTACGATATGTTACACTGTTCCACTGTTGCGCCAGAGCCGAGGAGGACGCAGATCTGTACTGCAATGCCATTCGGATGAGGTGTCGATCTTCTCGGGGGATGGTCTGCGGGTTGGGAACCACACCCATCTTGTCGTATTCTGCGGCCTTCTGTGAATCATTCTGCACACACCCGTTGCACTGCCGACACACTTCGCCCCAGCCCAGCAGCCATTTTCCGCATGGATGCATCACGTTCTCTCATGCCAATAATGCACCCTCTTTCAAACTCACTCATTTGACAGTACGGTTCTCGCATTCGTCTGCGAGGCATCCTACACGTCTGCTCAAATCATACAGTTCCGTTACCTTCGGTTTCTAGCAACAACGAGAGACGCAGGCATATTTTACCAGTCGGTGGTGGTGCGCCGGGATATCGATGAGGACCTTGAACCTGAGGGCCGACATGGTTCAAATGCTAATCATTCCTTCAGAATATACTAATTCACATGTCCAGTGAATATGAACTTCCTATCCCTAGTCCTTCAAGGTGTTCTTGTTTTTATGGACATGAGTGTACAACTATCGTCTAAACATCGAATATATTTACAGCATTTGGTCATAATTTGCATCAATTGCGACTGCATAAATAATCACATATTACAACGTGTTTTACAAACATAACACACTCGTTCATCTCCTGAGGCAAAGTTCGCGGACTGAACCGCGAGCCAGTCCGGTAGTATTTTTTGAATTTACTATCCTGGTGTCAGTAGATATTTTTTTGCTAGGGGCTTTACGTCGCACCGACACAGATAGGTCTTATGGCGACGATTGGATAGGAAAGGCCTAGGAGTTGGAAGGAAGCGGCCGTAGCCTTAATTAAGGTACAGCCCCAGCATTAGACTGATGTGAAAATGGGAAACCACGGAAAACCATCTTCAGGGCTGCCGATAGTGGGATTCGAACCTACTATCTCCCGGATGCAAGCTCACAGCCACGCGCCTCTACGCGCACGGCCAACTCGCCCGGTGGTAGATATTATTATTATTATTATTATTATTATTATTATTATTATTATTATTATTATTATTATTGCCCTCCTTTTGCAGAAACCCTCAAGAAATATGCATTTTTAAACAGTTTTCAAGAAAACACTATGCATGGCTTACTTTTTAATATAACAACGAAACGATGAAAATGTAAACGGATCTTTTTTAACAATATGACTAGCACCTTATTTTTTAGAAAGAAGCTTTTACTAGTCTCAAGTATCAACTACCAAGGGATTACGCTAGGACGTTATTGGTTTATTTGTATTACATAATACACATAAGTGGGCCATAGTAACGCAAGAAATTCGGAACATCTGCAGGGCAATGAATGAAAGTAGTTGAAATGGCGTATGGCTTTTAGTGCCGGGATTGTCCGAGGACAAGTTCGGCTCGCCAGATGCAGGTCTTTTGATTTGACGCCCGTAGGCGACCTGAGCGTCGTGATGTGGATGAAATGATGATGAAGACGACCCATACACCCAGCCACCCTGTCAACGAAATTAACCAATTAAGGTTAAAATTCCCCCACCCCGCCGGGAATCGAACTCGGGACTCCTGTGGCCAAAGGCCAGCACGCTAACCATTTAACAATGGAGTCAGACATTTATTCAAATATTGGTGGGTTTTATAGAACTGATATTGTAATACTGTACATTTGAATCACCACAATTTATTCTATTTTTTGCCAATATTTTCAAAATTCTTCATAAAGTTTAAAATAAAAATGTACAATTTAAGCCTGCAAAATATCAGTCTCATTCTATCAGTAATTATGAAGTAATTTGTACCTACTTCAGGATATACAATGGTTGTACTCCTACCATTTTGTCAACTGTGCAAAGTTTCGATTTTCTTTGCCTGAAATTGTGGTTTCCGTGCATTTTATTTATTCTCGGTTACTTTTTTTTTTGCTAGTGGCTTTACGTCGCACCGACACAGACAGGTCTTATGGCAACGATGAGATAGGAAAGGGCTAGGAGTTGGAAGGAAGTGGCCGTGGCCTTAATCAAGGTACAGCCCCAGCATTTGCCTTGTGTGAAAATGGGAAACCACGAAAAACCATCTTCAGGGCTACTGACAGTGGGATTCGATCCCACTATCTTCCGGATGCAAGCTCACAGCTGCGCGCTCCTAATCGCACGGCCAACTCGCCCGGTATTCTCGGTTACATCCTCCCTTAAGGTTGGTTTACAGTACGCATGCACTATACGGTTGTTGATAATGTCTGTGTGTCGTTTTTAATGTAAGTACGTGCTCCTAATTGGGTATTCTACGTAAAAAGTGAGCAATTACCTTAGAAAATTGTGTGGTGTTTTTTAGTTATATTTGAATTCCTTTGTATAATAGTAATGACTAAATTTCTCCCATAAAAGAGTCATAACATTCGAATTTCTTTAAAACATCGGCCGGACAAACCATGGAATTAGATCACCATAATCATAATTAAGTATCAACTCATATCACCAGTATTCGATCCTACAATTCTGAGCTCAGCAGGTGAACACCCAACCGAGTACACTGCCCAGCTGTTCCAGTCTCGATACGTTCTCCAAGTTGGGGATTCTATCGGTAACCTGTAGTGTGAGGAAGAATGAGCTCAGTGCAATACTAATGGTCATGGACTAACACAGTGATGAGAGATCCAGTTAGCACTGATGAAATCCGCAGTCTGTAGCGGAGACTGCGGTGGTGTTAATTTCACGTAGTGGTTTGTATCTAATCCCACTGTACTCACAACACGCACAGTAAACCGCAGCAATGAACTACTATGTTCAAGTGCGTGTTCACATGCTTCGACAAGTAGCATTGTGTTGCTTAAAACGACCATCATTGTTACACTGCTATCATTAGAGCTAGTGTTTATTGTCTAGCAAACTGTATTGCAACTCAGCATATCCTAGATAGCGGCAAAATTGTTTGTTTATGTATATTGTACTAATGGACCCGTGCACTGCTCCATAGCATTAGTTATAAATAGGTCAGATAACTCATCTTGATATCCCTGTCGTAGTCATTATTTTTCCTGCCCATTTCAATAATTTTATGAACATTTAATACTGATAATATAGTTTATGGATTTTCCAAAAATAAAAATATGTTTATTTTTAAAGAAGATTCCAAATACCAATTTTAACGTCTGTAACATCTTCAGTTGTACGATCCCGCCCGTCTTTCAACACTGTTTGGGAAAGAAAACTGTAGGGTAAGTCACAATATCTTTACCATACCGAATGGGAACGAACTTTGACTTAAACGGCATTCAGAGTGTCACAGTTCATCTCAGCTACCCCAAAGACTAATATCGTCATTTTCGGATTTTTAAGTTTCACCCCCTTCCTTTAGGGGTTTCTTGCCCTACTGTAATTTTTCCACATAAAAGCAGAAATGAGTTTTAAGGAACACATCATAATCTTCACACACTGTTGGGTAGGCAACCGACTGATCGGGCTTGTCTTTCGGTTTGCTTATCTTCCTCTATTTTATTTTTCACCCCTTAGTGCCGAACTACCAAACAGATTTCGTTCAAACCACTTTATAATCCCTCTCAGATTTAATAAGAACAAACTCTGAAAATTTCAGCGAAATCGGTCCAGTAGTTTTTGAGTCTATTAGCTTCAAACATCTTCTTCTTCATAGTACCGTATCAGGTCCCCCTGACGTTGGCGATCACTGTGGCGAATGCAGAACGATCTCTTGCTAGGTGGAAAAGTCTTTCAACACTGTGAATTCCAGTCCATTCATTGATGTTTCCAAGTCATGATGTTCGCCTCCTCCCGACACCTCTTCGACCCTGTATTTTGCCTTGTACAATCCGCTGTAAGATGAGGTAACGGTCATTTCTAAGGATGTGGCCAAGGTAAGAGATCTTCCGCAGTTTTATTGTTTGAACGAGTTCCCGACTTGCTCTTGCCCTTCTGAGTACTTCTTGGTTCGTTAGTCGTGCAACCCACGGTGGATCCACATTTCAAAGGCTTCCAAGCGTTTCACTGATATGTTCTTGAGAGTCCATGTTCCCACACCATATAGCAAGGCTGACCATATATAGCACTTGACCATCCTCTGTCTAAGTTTTAAATTTAAGTAGTCATTGCAAAAGAGAGATTTCATTTTTGTAAATATGTTTCGTGCTATTGCTATCCTCTGTTTCACTTCTTTCTCGGGATCAAGTTGTTCAGTGACAATGGCACCCAGATATTTAAAAGTGGTTACTCTCTCAATCTGTCGGTTGTTTAGTTGTAAGATTGCCTCAGCATTGGCACGTCTGCTGAAGATCATGAACTTGGTCTTGTTTACATTTATTTTTAGTCCCATGTCCTCACTAACTGCACTGATATTATTGAGCAGGAGTTGGAGACCTTCAAAATTGTCACACAGGATGACTGTATCATCCGCATATCTTATGTTGTTAATTATGCCGCCATTTACTTTTATTCCATATTGTTGATTTTCTAAAGCTGTTTTGAAAATTTTATCCGAGTAAAGGTTGAATAACAATGGAGACAAAACACAACCTTGTCTAACTCCTCTTTGGATGGCTATCTCGTTTGTAGTTTGATTTCCGATTCGGACAACGGCCTTTTGTCTCCTGTAAAGGTTTTCAATAATGCGGATATCTTTGCTGTCAACTCCTATATCCTTTAGGAGTTCTACAAGTTTTGGATGTTGTACTCTGTCAAATGCCTTTTCAAAATCAATGAAACAAGCAAACACTTCTTGCTGTTGATCTAGACTGTTCTGAATTAGGATATTTAGCGCAAACAATGCTTCCCTTGTACCAAACGAATTTCTGAACCCAAACTGTGTTTCGTCGAGGTCTTGTTCACACTTAGTCTTGATTCTGTTATGTATTACACGAAGGAATACTTTAAGTGTGTGGCTCATGAGGCTTATTAGCCTATAAATCATTACACTTACATGCCTTTTGCTTCTTTGGCAACATGATGAATGTAGATAACAGCCAGTCAGAAGGGATGTCTCCAGTATTATATATAGTATTGAACAACTTTACCAAGAATTGGATATTGTCTTCGTCAATCATTTTAAGAAGTTCTACAGGGATGTTATCTGGACCTGGTGATTTCTTGCTTTTTGAAACTTTCACAGCATATAGCACTTCTGATTTAAAAATGTCAGGGCCTTCACAATTAGCTCGTTGGTTAGTTTCCTCACCTCTCTGATCACAGAAAAGTTCTATCAGATAATTTTCCCAAGTATTTAAAACTTCTTCTTCATTAATAATAGGCCTGTTTGTAGCATCAACCAGTACAGAAAGGTTACGTTTTCTGTACATGCCAGCTATTTCCTTTAATTTTCGATGTATATTGAACAGATCATGTTTAGACTGAAAGATTTCCATTTCCACACATTGTTATTTCATCCAGTTCTCTTTCGCAGCACGTATTTCTTTCCTTATGTGGCGTTGTAATTTTTTGTATTCCTCTGCATCTTTTTTTACTAATCTTCGTTGTTCCATTAGTTCAAGAATATCATCTGTCATCCATTTCTTTTTCTTCATTGGATGTATCTTTTGATCTTTGTTTTGAAGAAGTATCTCTACCCGACTTTTAAACTGATTCCATAAATCATTTTCTGTTTCACAGTTATTGGTATTGATTTCTTTTAAATGCATATTCAAATCCTGAGCAATTTTCTGCCGAGCTTCACAATTTTGCAGATTAGGTGTATTTAGTACCTTTCTTCTAGGCTTATTCTTCATGATTTTCGGACGAACTCTTACGTTAGCTATCAATGGATTATGATCCGTAGAAATATCTGCACCTGGATATGCTGCGACTCTTTTGATGGAATTTCTGAAACGCTTATTTATCAGAATGTAATCAATTTGGTTCCTTGTTGAGTCAGGATTCTGAGGATCATCTTTAGGAGCTTTCCATGTGTATAAACGACGTTTTGGAAGTTTGAACCATGTATTGGTGAGAACCATTTGATGTTCTACACAAAATTCGTACAGCTTTTCTCCCCGGTCATTGCATTTACCAAGCCCAAATTCGCCTACCAAGTCGCAACGACGCCCTTGACCAATTTTTGCGTTGAAATCACCCATTATGACAGTTATTTCATCCTTCTTCAAGTCCTTAAGAACAGTTCCAAGTTGTTCATAGAATGTTTCTACTTCGTCATCGTACTTTTTGTCCGCTGTTGGTGCATATATCTGCAAGATGTTTACGTTAAAAGGTGAGCATGAAAGCTGTAATAACATGATTCGATCAGAGACTGGTACAAAGTTGCTGACATACTTCGTAAGTTCAGAATTTATAAAGATTCCGACTCCATTTCTATGATCTTTATCATTATCTTCGCTACCAGAGTAATAGAATGTACCATCATCACGATGACATATACCTGCACCCGGCCAGCGAACTTGACTAATTCCCATTAATGGTGTTCTTAATCTAACCATTTCCTTGATAAGATTGTCAAGCTTGCCAGCTGCATAGAGACTTCTGACGTTCCAAGTCCCCATTCTTATTGCGGAATTCACTCATTTGAGCCGGGAGATTCTTAGCACCCCTGGCCCATTTAAGGGCTGCCCGGGACTAGGGGCCATTTCTTTCTGATTCCTCGCCATAGTGATTTCCTGGGAATTTATACCAGTGCGGTTTCCCCTTGCCTTCACTGGTGTAGACTCAGCCGCCCCTAACATGGAGAACAGACGCTGTTGGTAGCCGCTCCTAACATGAAGTACAGACGCTACCTGATTGATTCTAGTGGCATTTCCTCCACTAAGGGACCATCACCCTCCTAAGGGAGCTCCTCCGCCATAAGCCGTTGGCTCCTTTAGGGTGTCAGGTTATTTCCCGCCGCCCAACACTCGGCGTTGAGTCGCTGGCTGTACGGTCTACTCCATACCGTAGCAGGATAACCTGGCCAGACAGGAAGCTTCAAACATACCAACATTCAATTTTATATATATAGATTCATCAAAGTAAATATTGGGTAATGAGGAATGTTACGGAAAGCAAACCAATATCCTACTTTCTTGTAAAGCATGTGAGTTAGAAACATTCGTTCCCCCACCCGATTTAAGTCTAGTATTTGCAACGTATCACTTCACTCGCTTTCTGCTCCATACTGTGCAAACATTGACTAAACGTATGACGGAATGTACGACCTGACTCCATGTAATCAGTCACACCCAGACATGGCTAGGCAAGTCATCAATAGGGCACGGGCCTTCAGAGTGCGAAATATGTACATAAAAATATAGTAAATGTGGTAATTATCAGTGCAAAAATGTCCCTATATTCCTTTAAGTATGACTTATAGTTATGAGACAAAATTGTTTTAAATACCTCCGCATTTTATGACAAAGTTGTCGTTGTTGCTTTAGATAATTTTGTGTAGTCTACTGTTTTCTAATTTTGAGAGTATTAAATAATCAAATTAAAGGCATAATCAAAATATTTCAAATAGGCCATTTAAAAATGATGTTGTGCACTGTAAATGCCGGAGTACATTACACAATGTATTATTGGAGCTACTTTTCTTTTGCTCTCATGCCCTGAAAATGAAACAAATAAATGTTACTAAATAAAGTAAAGCACCCGTGCTGCTCCGTAGCTTTCGTTGTAAATAGGTCAGATAACTCGTCGTAATATAACCGTCGTAGTCATATGGTTTTGTCTGCTATTTTCAATTGTTTTATGAACATTTGATGAGAAGCGCGTTATGGTATGCCGCAGTTCGTAGTCAGAATTCATCCATTCTGACGTCATTATGCTGTCTGTTTGGTAACAAAACCTATCCATATATTCGCTTTTTTATCCTGCAGTTCTTAATATAAAGCTCGGTATTGTGTCATAGAAGGCAATGGTACTTTAATCGCAGTTCTTCTATACAGAACGGCTGTTTTGTGAGCTCATAGGTTAGTCTCGAAGGAGCGTTATTGCCAGGCGGAGAACTGTTTTAAGGTGCATGGCCTTAATTCTTTCTAATGCAGCTAGGTTGTCGTTCGATAGGTGTTCCCAGATAATGTCTAAGGCGTGCGTAATGTTGGGGTCTGTTTGTACGTAGACTTTTTCCTCTTGGTAGCATGTGAGTTATTAGGAAAGCTCTGCAATCTGTTGAAAATATTTGGAAGCTGGGAAAGGTTAGAGAATCAAAGAATACCTAGCAGGGAATAGCATTCTTCCGTGATCAGAGGAAGCGTATACTCTCTGGCTTGACAGGTAGTAATTAAACATGGCTGCATGTAATGTCAGTACTAAGGATGAAAATAAAATATAACAGAACATTAATGAAAGTGTTAACCGCTTAACAACCTGCTAAGTACAGAATGTATTGCGGGTATTCGCCTGCAATTATTGGAGTGATCATTAAGTCAGAACTAATTCATTCTTTAATATTATTTCCTCTTTCCAAATATTGATCTGAATAGATTATTTTTGAAATTTAAAATCCAAATTTCACTCTTTTATGCAGTTGTAAAATAGTGTTGTAATGAAAAAAATTGAAATGGTGTATCGCTTTTATTGCCAGGATGGTGGTGGTGGTGATTATTGTTTTAAGAGGAAGTATTATTGCCAGGAGTGTCCGAGGACAAGTTCGACTCGCCAGATGCAGGTCTTTTGAGTTGACTCCCGTAGGCGACCTGCGCGTCGCGATGAGGATGAATTGATGATGAAGACTACACACACCCAGGCCCGTGTCAGCGAAATTAACCAATTATGGTTAAAATTACCGACCCTGCCGGGTATCAAATCCGGGTCCCCTGTGACCAAAGGACAGCACGCTAACCATTTAGCCATGGAGCCGGACAGTGTTGTAATCAATTAAAAATATCAAACCTACATTTCAACCGAACTATACACATTATTTCATACTGGTACTTCTGTACTATTTGGAGAATCTTACGAAAATTAGCCTATTATTAAAGTGTGGTCCGCTATTTTGCCTAACGTTTCCAATGTGGCCCTCGAGCCCTCATAAATTGGAAACCCTGGTAGAAGGTGTATGCATGATAACTATCACTATTTGCAGTGGGAGCATCAATATCAAATAGTGATTTTTTAATTACTGCAGGGTTTCTTTCATCTGATCAGTTCTTCTTGCCACCTACCTTTCCTTGAAATTATCTGAAGCCGACTATCGATTCCCTAAATAAATTCCTGGCTATTATTTACTTATTGTTTCTTGACTTGGGCCAGTATGGACTGCACATAACCTTAGTCCAGTCGTATTATTATTATTATTATTATTATTATTATTATTATTCGTTCAAGTCCTTCACTGGATGGTCAGCGTAGTGGCCTTCGGTCTATAGGTCCCTGGGTTCGATTCCCGACCAAGCCAAGGACTTAAGCCTTGTTTCTAGTTAATTCCTCTAGAAAGGGGCTGAGTGTTTTGTTCATCTTAGTACACATCTTACTATACAGCACACCATACTACCAGTCGTCACAGAAACACGTAATAGCAATCCATTCCTCCTCATAGGGATGGCGTAATGACTGACGTCCGATCGTATTAAGGGGCTTAATCCATATTAGTACCGACCGGAAGTAAATGGGAAATGAAATGAAATGAAATGGCGTATGGCTTTTAGTGCCGGGAGTGTCCGAGGACAAGTTCGACTCGCCAGGTGCAGATCTTTTGATTTGACGTCCGTAGGCGACCTGCGCGTCGTGATGAGGATGAAATGATAATGAAGACGACACATACACCCAGCCCCCGTGTCAGAGAAATTAACCAATTATGGTTAAAATTCCCCACCCTGACCAAAGGCCAGCACGCTAACCAATTAGCCATGGGGCCGGACAGTAAATGGGAAAAAGAGCAGGAAAAAGAGAATATTGCTGAACTATTTCAAGTGGCGACAAGTAATGGGGTTATGCAGCATTTCCAGTAGTTCTGAGAGAAGGGTCAGTTCTTAAGATGAGAATGAGTTCAAGAAACTTCAGCCTACATACAGCTACAAGCTCACAGTATCGTATGTTGGGTGGTCTGCTCATGAAGCAAGACTAATTTGGAGCGACATGAAACAAAGATGTCATTATCAACACACTCACACATAAATCAACTCTGCAATTTAATCTGCAGTGACTGTGGGTTGGTTACTGGTAGCTACTGATTGTTCGAGGTCAGTTCATTATCAAAAAGAGGTCGCGCGACACAGCAAGACCAGTTTGCAACCCACACGCATCTCCTAAGCAACATCTAATCTCCAATAAGAGTTATTTAGTTACTAGTTTTTACCCACGAATTCGCACGCATGGAATTTTTATTACTGCCAATTCACAGAATGGATTTACACTGGCACTTGTATCACAATGTGTTCGGGAGGTTTCGAGAAACGGTGGAACGCAATTTGAGACAGTCGAACTTTCGGCTCTTTGTCAGTTTCCTGGAGGCGTATTAATTTTCCTTTTCTTGCCTTAAAAGTATTTTGGGATAACAGGGATTTTCGTTTTGGCATAGGATCGATACCGATAACAACGAAGCTTATTGAATATAACTTACCCAGACAACTTGGTCCTAACGTAACTGCGATGAGCTTCATCGCAACATAGGTTGTTTGCGCCTGGCTTTTCATAAAGCAATTTTGAATGATCAGCGCTGCAAGCGAACGTTATGTGAGCCCTGTTTTATGAGCATAGGTGCTCAAGTGCGGGTAGATGTTATTTTCGTAAACAAAACTTAATGTATACTAATGATCGATAATCCATATTGCAGTTTATAGTGTATTTTGTTTTGTTTATTAGGTCATCACCCCAGGGGCTAGTTGGATCCTCAAATAGCACTACTAAAAACTATTCGGTTATAGGGAAACCGTAAAAACGAATGGCAGTGCTAAAATTAGGGGTATTAAGCAGGATTGAGAGTGACGTAGTTTTCAATTACTTTCCTCACTGGGCCAGAAAGTGCTATTGCAGCACGACTGACCCTATGAGCAACACATTTCAAAACACTCAGACGCGCTAGTAGTGCTCTCACTGTCATTACTCAGCATCACCTATGCTAGCACCCCCATACAGTGTTCTTTAAATTTCCCGAGATTCTATCCCTCCAGTTCAGTTCGCTGTCAGGAGTTGTTGAACAGTCATAACATTAACCTGACAGACCTTTAGACGCACATTTTAGAATAGAACCGTTCCACAGCGGTAACCCAGTCCTTACTTCGATGAAATATACTCTAAAATACGAACCTATCCGCCGCGGAACCGGGAACAATTTTCCTTTATGCAAACATGCCCGTAGCACAACAGACCGGGTCCTCTACCTCTCGTATCAGAGAGCCCCTCAGTTGGTTTCATGAGGCGGACTTAAATCCGCGCCAGTCTTCAGTCCAGAATAAAGACTGGTCTCCTAGGAATCGAACTCTCAGCTTCCGAGTAAGAGGCACGTATTCTACTCCTAGATCACTTGGACTGGCTAAAATAGAAGGCAACGATTGAGTGAATAGCCTTGAGCCTGCCAATTCTGCTGTAAGATAGAAAATTAAGCATTTATTGTTCACCATAACGATGTAACTTTTTAAAGGGAGAAACAACTTTTATTGCAATCTGTTAACATGATAAATTAGAATATGTTATCACTGTCCGTGTTTACACTTTCACGGACTTCATAGGGATCCGAAATAGTTATTTAAAATTCACTTCTATTAACTATATATTTTAAACATGTAAAGAATCTACTCCGTGACTACAAACCACGAAAAAAGGTGGTATCTTTAAAACTATGGATAATACAACGAGTCTGTAACAAAATAAAGATATGTAAAAGAGATCAGGAGTATCATAAATTGCCGTGTTGAATTGATAAGCGTTTGAAAAATATATTTTTTAAAGGAACGGAGGTTATTAATCGAAATTACAATGGGAACGTGTAGCCGTAATTCTAACCTATTGTGTGTCAAAATCTTTAACGGAATAGATGGGAAACAAAAAGGGAAAAAATACCATTCAAAAGTTGAATAAAAGATTCAGAGGAGAAAGTTAAAACGCAAAAGACCTGAGGAATAATAATAATAATTATAATAATGTTTGATGATGATTATTATTATTATTATTATTCCGGGGTTATCTGTGGAGCAGAAAGAGGTGAAAGGGGGTGTTGTGGTGTTGAACGGGTCTAACTACGATATCAAACAATGAATTAAAGCTTTAAATAAAGGTTATATTTCTTTCAAAAAACAAACTTAACAAATTTTTTCACTGAGTGAACATAACAACATGACAAGTACAAATAGCAATCTTGAAACAAGAATTGGAAACTCCAACAATCGGTAATTTACATTTTTTTTAAGCTTCAGGCTCCAAAATTACAAGTTTTGAGCTTCGGGCTCCAAATTTACAATTTCCGCAAATGTTGCGTTAGTCAGATAGGAAGAGATATCTCCCAAATACACAGTGTTCACGAGCACCAGGCTCCAACAGTAACAATTTATGACCTTCCAAAGGCACCTCTCAATATTATAGAAAACTTAGAAAAGAGCTTACATGCTCTCCAACATTAACATATTTTTAACAGCCCGCTCAAGGCAACATTACACAAAATCCTACAATCTCTGGCCCCTCTAGGCACAATTTACAATTTAAATTTCTTCTACACAGGGGTATCTATTACCCAACCTACTGGGCCTTTGTGGAAATAGAACAGGTTAAGTTAATGGCCCGAACACAACATGAATGGAGGTGTATACTTTCACTCCAAGAAACTTTAATATAAAACCCTAATTGGTCTCTCGGCCCGAAGATTCAGAGGCCAATCCCAAGCTACTGAGGTGACTAGAATGAAGGTTAATGAAACGATTTACAGAAAAGAGAAACAGTTACAAAAGCGTAGTCACCTCAAACCAAGTTGAAGGGGAACTCGAGAGGGTAACGCACTCTCTATCCCCGATTTACAGTTTAAAGAATTTGTGAAATTTTACATTAGCCGAAAGAAGGTTTACCTTTTAGAAAACAGGTTCCATAGTTAGAAATTAGGACCTGCCCCTCGTGTAAGTCTGCGGAGGTAGCTACAGAAAAATAAGTCTGGTGGACATTATCTTGGCTGCTGGTCTGCCTGGCGAAGAATGAGGCACCCCGCCTCCTGTCTTAACACACGCACTCTCTCAGAAATACGGCGATCAAGAGACAAGGTAGCCAGAAAATCCGCAGTTTATATACGCGAGCGGACTATTCTAGAGGGTTCTGGACTAATAAAGGCACACCCTCCCTATTTTATTGGCAGAATCAAAAGTTACACCAAAAGAACCAAAAAGAAGCATGTGATAGGCTGAAAAATAATTACAGAAAATTCCTATTGGCCAGATTCAAAACTGGCGGAATGAGAAAGAAGTGTTGCAAACTTTCAAATATATATAAAAAATAAATAAAAGTTAATTTACTTGAAAAACCCACGAAAAGAAAATTTATCTCAATAACGACATTTTTACCTTGCACCAGAGTGCATGACCTCAATTTTTTGTAACGACCTCTATGGAGAAATGTCCAAACTACTTGATGTACACCAAAACACAACAAAGATAAATCCAATCAGTTTAGGAAACTTAGAAATGACTAACTTCTCAATTATAAAGTAGTGACATCTTCTGATTAATGTCCCAACTTCATGCAATAGCAGTTTCACGTTTGTTGGATAGATAGAGTTTATTAAGGCGCTTCTTTTGAATGAGCGGATTTGAGGTGTATCTCTCGGTACAATTATTATTATTATTATTATTATTATTATTATTATTATTATTATTATTATTATTAGATCCCAATAGCTAGTTATAGGAGAAGCTGAGTTGCCGGAAAGTTGTCCCGCAGTAGTATTTACGTGTCAGTAAATCTACCAGTTTGAGCACCTTTAAATACCAACGAACTGAGCCAGGATCTAGCCAGCCAAGTAGGGTTCAGTAGGCCAGTGTTCTACCACCTATTCAGCTCGGCTAAGCAAAAAACAATTCACAAACACCGATGATGATAATGATGATGATGCTTGTTGTTTAAAGAGGCCTAACATCTAGGTCATCGGCCCCTAATGGTACGAAATTTTATGACAATTTAAAAATTCATAATCCTCCACTGACCAGAATTTGAAAACGTGAGGACGAAGAATGAATGAATGGATATGAAGTTAAAACAATCAGTGGATCCGACCCGCAATGCCACATTCCCAGAAACCAGCGTTAAACAATAGTATTACTGACCAAGGGACTGCTTCTAAAGCACAATACTGAATCGATTATGCTTGTAGTCGAAATGGGTCCAAAATCCAGGTCATCGGCCCCTCATAATGATACTTAGCGCTAGGAAAATGGAACCATACTATTTGTCATGTTGCTGTACTAATCAAAAATAGCGTAGACTCGCGGTATTCTACACATTATGGTATTGCTCACAAGTAATGAAATTCGCACATGTAAAACAGACCTGTGGCGTTCCTCACATAAGTGGATTAACCACAGGGACCCGCACTATCCCGTGGTGTTCCTCACATAATGGGTACTAAGCATAGGCAAGGCAGAGCCATAGTGACGCTCATCCCATGGTGTTGCTCATATATACGGTTACGAATCACAGGTACTGTAAAATGCATCCTGAGCCACACACTGGCGCTACTAATCACAAACCTATTTTGTACCTAACACAGTGGTACTACGTACAAGTAAAAGCGACCTATGGTGTTCCCTGCGTGATGGTACTAATTACAAGTAGTCTCATGGTTCTAATTTGATCATCCCTTGGTCGCTCCTTTTAGTCGCCTCTTACGTTAGGCAGGGGATACCGTGGGTGTATTCTTCGTCTGCGTCCCCCACCCACAGGGGGTGTGTGTTTGGTCCGCGAGAGGTATTTTATTTCCCTCAAGTCCGCCGGCAAGCCGGTTAGGACCCCCCTATCCGCCACCTGGGACGCGCTACGTGGGAGTATCAGCTCTCCCCCTGCTACGCCAGCGTAGAATGTTCGTGGCACAAACATCGAATGTCACTACAGACGGCTCAAGAATGAACTAGCCCATAAGTAGAGCCGCGAGGTGGTTGATAGGAAGAGGTCAGCAAAATAACAGAAATAGATCAACAGTAAAATAGGACCACACGACAACAAACTTAGATGAGTTATTTTTACTCACTGCCCATTGTTACCTCCATCCATTGTTCATTAATCTGCCCGAATTCCTATGTCGTTCTGGCATGTCCTTTACTCAATTCAATCTCCTTTCAAGTTCACCGCCCGACGTACCTTGGTCGTGTCATGTTATTAGTCATTTGCTAGAGTTTCTCGAAGCTTTGCTTCCAATCTTCCTACGATGCTTAAACAGAACTTTCATCCAGACACAATTGAAGGGATTATTATTATTATTATTATTATTATTATTATTATTATTATTATTATTATTATTATTATTATTATACTCCTTGCAAAAAGAAATTCACCAGCAGAGTCACCGAGTGTGTTAACGGAGTCGAACTCTGCATTCGGGAGATGAGTGGGCTCGAATCCCACCGATGGCTGTCCTGAGAATGGTTTGCTGTAGTTCCCCCTTTTCACTTCGAGGCAAATACTAGGACAGTTCATATTGATAGTACAGAGCCGATTCCTTCCGCGACTTTAGCCACTTTTATTCACCATCATTCATTTCATCTTCATTAGTTCCTCAACTGAGATTGGCGTCAGGAAGAGCATCCGGCCGTAAAATCATGCCATATAATTTCAAGTTACCTCATCCCTGACACTCCTCTAGGAAACAAGACTAAGGAGTACTGTTAATAGTTTATTAGACTTAAATGTAATTATTATAAAATTATAATTTACCTCCCATGTGAATATCTTCGGTACTGAACGCAGTTCAATTATTGATAGTGAATTTACGATAGAGGCTAGCGGAATTAAGTTTAAAGAACCAGTAAGGAAATTAATTAAAGTAGTGTAATAAGACTGAATAATGAATTGTATATTTAATATAAAAGAACTAGTTGCAAAAATGATTCGTTGCAAGTATGTATGTTTGGTCACGTTTTCCATTTTGAGGTCATATTTAGCTATTTAAGAGCATATTTGCCTGCATATTTAGTGTAGCTATTTTAAGAGCATATTATTTTGTCTGCATATTTAGCTGTTTTAAGAGCATATTTGTCAGCATATTTAGCTATTTCAAGAGCATGTTTGCCTGCATATTTCGCTATTTTGAAGAGCATATTTCTCTGCATATTTAACTATTATTAAAAGCCTGTATATTTGGCTATTTTAAGGCTATATTTGTCTGCATATATGGCTATTTTAAGAGAATATTTGCCTGCATATTAATATTTTAAAAGCATATTTGCCTGCATATTAAGTACGGTACCGTATTTTAAAAGCATATTTGCCTCCATATGTAGTATTTTAAGAGCATATTTGCCGGCATATTTGGGCGATTTTTAGGTCCTAAACATCCGAGCTCTAGTGATGCACATATACTCATTCTATATATTCATAGATCGGGCGTGTTATTTCCAGTTATTTTTTTACACTCACAGCCTTGACCTCCACCTAAATATCAGACACGCAATTTATTCTTTTCTAATTGCAGAGAGTAAGCTAAAATCCATTATCCTGACTATCTGCACGGCCATGTGGCTCACGGCACATGTTACGCGGGTAGAGATCTCATATCGCACTGAACTCAATTAAACGTGGAAAATAGTAACGCGTCAGGTTGAGCATCAGGTCTATGGAGGCGTGACCGACTCCACCCAAGACAGCCTTCAAATCAACATCACATGACAGCCATGGAAGGGGTAATTAATAGCTACAAATTATTGACACTGACTGCAGCATTTGTTTTGGCATCCAGCCCTGTTATACTGGTGCTTCGTGAGCTTATATCAAGTATTCAACGGCATGTTGTCAAGGTTGGAAACTGACTCACAGCCAGACACGACGAAATGAAATGAAATGAATCATATTTCAACGCAATAATAATAATAATAATAATAATAATAATAATAATAATAAAAGTTCCACGTCTCACCAACTAGTTTTACCGTGTCCGAAGATGCTGAGATACCGAAATTTTGTCCCGCAGGAGTCTTTATACTTGCCGGTAAATGAACAGATACGATGCTGGTGTATTTAAATACCTTCAAATACCACCGGACTAAGCCGGGATCCAATGCTGCAATTTGAGTTCAGAAGGGCAGAAGTTTGCAAGCAGCTAGCCCCAAACTCGCAAGGATACAGAAGTGAATGAAATTTCCCACCAGAATCCCAACAAAGTATTGAAATTACAACAGGAGTATTTCCTATTACGGTAAAAAATTTATACTATGCATAGACCAGCTCGGCTGGTGCTCATGATCGTAAAGGCGTTAAGTCTTTATGGTTTTATGCAGTTGTTATGTGGTTCGAGTCCGGTAGGTGGAAAAAAATCGCCATGAGAGTGTTGGCCAGCAGGGTAGGAGAGAGGGTGGTATAAAATTTACAATTTATCTATTTTGAAGAGCATATTTTCCCGCATATTTAGCTGTTTCAAGAGCTTGCCAAAAGCCTGGGTCCATTTACAAACCTCTCCGCAGTGTCCATATGGAGTGAGGGGCAAA
This sequence comes from Anabrus simplex, assembly GCF_040414725.1. Lineage (NCBI taxonomy): Eukaryota > Metazoa > Arthropoda > Insecta > Orthoptera > Tettigoniidae > Anabrus > Anabrus simplex. The sequence goes on along the minus strand of NC_090270.1, from coordinate 76,920,486 downwards.
TGACGCTGGTGATGGTGATTGAGACGTTGAGCCTTCAACAGGCACCTGGGTGCTATTTGACAGGGGTAGTTACCGGGTTTCCTCCTCATCATCTCCACACACGTAGACTCGCAGGTCACCCATAGGCGTCAGCTAGAAAGACCTGCACAATACCTCTCTTGAGACCACATTACATCCATCAATCAGTCCATTAACATGCCTTAGCCTCATTCACCAGCCCCACACTCCCTCTCATCAGACAGCTCCCGAGTTTAACTCACGGGGCTTAGTCCAGGCTTTGATTCCCGGCTAATCCAGAGGTTCTGGACTGAATGTTAAAATTTCGTTCACGCATCCTCAAAGGATCTGCCTGATAAGAGAGGAGCGGGCTCAACCACCATCGAATATCACCAGACTGAGCCACTGTGCCCGGCTATCCGACTCGTTGGCGTACTGGCCTTCGGTTCAGAGGGTCCCGGCTTCGACTCCCGGCCGGGTCGGGGATTTTAACCTTAATTGGTTAATTCCAATGGCCCAGGGGCTGGGTGTGTGTGGCGTATTCAGCATTAGAAATCATCCTAGATAGGGCCCTTATCTTCACAGACATGCAGGTCGCCTAATAGGTCGTCTACGAGAAAAAGCCTGCACCATGTCTCTCCGGAGTGCATACGCCATTATCATTACTGTGCCCGGCTTATTGTGATTAACTTGAATTGCAGATTTCTACATGCTTTTCACATAGAAAAGAGTAAATAACCTTCGCTCATCGTAACTTTTGTATAGAGTTCGGGCCGTATAGCTGTTAGCTTGCATTCGATGGATGGTGGATTTGAATCCCACTGTCGGCAGTGGTATTCCATTTTTTTACACCAGGCAAATACTGGGACTCTTACTGAATTCCGTCCACGATCACTTTCTTCCCAGTCTTTTCTTTTAATTGGCTTTAGGCCCTACGTCGCAGCGACACAGATAAATCTTAAGTCTTAGACGCGTCCTATTACATCATCGCCGTAAAATCAACTGCCGGAAGTTCTCGTGAGCAGCAATGGTGGCGATTAGGGGGGGGGGGGGGCGGGGGCAGTCACCTCTCCACTTTGTGGGGGAAATTTTTGTTCGATTTTAGCCGCCTAAAACCAGGAGATATGGGAAATATATACACGAACCTTGTTGTCTGATCACCTAATTCCTTCCTTTAAGTTAAATAATTATTTTAAAATTACTTAGAAGAAATACGAACAAAATATCATGCGGCGCGGCTAACTGATTCGTACAGCACCACAGCAAGTAGTGGAGACTCACGCAACAGTGTGTATGATGTGTTGTAAGGAAGGGTACCAAGGGTGTATTTTTGCCATATTTTTGCCGCGTGCATTTGTCGATCTGCTAGTCTCACTCATTCAATGTGTCTGTGTAGAAGGTCATCTAGTGGCTGTTGGTGTGTTGTCAAATACTAAATTACTCTTTTATTGTACAATCACACTATACTTCTCTTCAGTTGTAATACATGTATAATTGCTCCTTTGGCGAAAGTTTTATTTTATAGTGAATATGAAAACCTACAACCTGTTTTCCAATCATTGACCGGGTCAGGGATGTAATGAAGGAACCATATATATAGGCTATTATTACAATGGGGTCGCCACTCCCAAAATGATTTATTAATGTCTGATAAATGCTATGAAATGATAATGGAGAGTGTTGCTGGAATGAAAGATGACAAGGAAAACCGGAGTACCCGAAGAAAAACCTGTCCCGCCTCCGCTTTGTCCAGCACAAATCTCACATGGAGTGACCGGGATTTGAACCACGCTATCCAACGGTGAGAGGCCGACGCGCTGCCGTCTGAGCCACGGGGGCTTTTATTGTATTGTATTGTATAGTATTGAACCAAAATCTCGCGTCCTAATTCGATCAGAAATTGTACAATATTTACCATTCTGTAGCGTTCTTTTTTTTTCAGTTTTGTTGTGTAACTGCCCCTCCCCCTTACCCCATATCCTCCAAAGGTACATTTCATTGTCTATAAATTTCGGTGACCCCCCTCCACTTCTAATTCCTAATCGCCGTTACTCGTGAGCAGGGAAGAAATCTATCATGTTTACCTCCTTGAGGTATTTGAATTAAACTCGATCACACAGAAGAGGAAATACTGCGGCAGGCCACAGAAATGAAAGGTGCAAGTCTTCCACACGTGAAGGTATAACAGCACAAGAACTCCGTCATTGAGCAGAAAAGGGAATCCCCCAAGAACAACAAGCAAATGCAGTCAGTAGTTCAGGAGGTTATAATAAGGAAGTAGAGGCGCACTAAGAAAATAAACTGCAAGACACATGGCTAATATTCTTGTTTAATTCATGATTTATAGAGTCATTTATATTACCGGCTTTAAATATCTTCTATTTCAAACACACTCAAAAGAAATAACCAAACCATCTCCCTTCTCGGAATGTAACGCTGTCGGAGTCAACGGAATGCTTTTCCGGTATTCCACCCCCTCTCCCTACCTCATCTCATCAAACATCTAGACACGCAGGTCGTCTATGGACTTCAAATAGGAAGAACTGTCTCAGGCCAGCCAAAAACATGTCCTCAGACACTCCCGGCACTAAAATCCATACGCTGCATAAAATAACCGGGCTGAGTAGTTCAGACGGTTGAGGCGCTGGCCTTCTGACCCCATCATAGCAAATTCGATCCTGGGGTATTTGAAGGTGCTCAAATACGTCAGCCTCGTGTCCGTAAAATGACTCCAGTGGGACTAAAGTCCGGCACCTCGGCGTCTCCGAAAAGCATAAAAAGTAGTCAGTGGGACGTAAAGCCAATGACATCATTATTACTAAATAAATAAATAAATAAATAAATAAATAAATAAATAAATAAATAAATAAATAAATACCTTGAGACCGAGTTCATACCTGCAGTCGCTAAAGTGCGGCAAGCATCCAATATTCGGGACGTAGTGGGTTCAAACCCCACTGTCGGCAGCCCTGAAAATGGTTTTCCGTGGTTTCCTATTCCCACACCAGTCTGTATCTTAATTAGAGCCACGACCACTTCCCTCCAAATCCTACCCCTTTCTATCACATCGCCGCCGTAAGACCTATCTGTGTTGATACGACGTAAAACAATTTGTAAAAAAAAATACCTTGAGATATTTGAAGATGCTCAAGTACGCCAATCTTGTTTCGGTAGATTTATCGTCACGTAAAGGAACTCTGGTGAGACAGTATTCCGGCAACTCTGTGTCTCCAAAATCCGTAATATTAATTAATAGAATACAAATCCTATAATAATAATAATAATAATAATAATAATAATAATAATAATAATAATAATAATAATAATAAATACCGGAGGAGTTGGCCGTGCGGCTTGGACGCGCGGCTGTGAGCTTACATCCGGGATGTGGTAAATTCGAATCCCACTGTCGGCAGCCCTGAAGATGGTTTTCAGTGGTTTCTCATTTTCACACCAAGCAAATGCTGGGGCTGTACCTTAATTAAGTCCACGGCCGCTTTCTTCCAACTCCTAGGCCTTTCCTATCCCATCGTCGTCATAAGACCTATCTGTGTCGGTGCGACGTAAAGTCACTAGTAAATAATAATAATAATAATAATAATAATAATAATAATAATAATAATAATAATAATAATACGCCAAGGTGCACGTAAGAAAGATGTACCTTACATATAATTTTGTGAGGCTATTGCTAGCCGGGTGCAGCCCTTGTAAGGCAGACCCTCCAATGAGGGTGGGCGGCATCTGCCATGTGTAGGTAACTGCGTGTTACTGTGGTGGAGGATAGTGTTGTTCGTGGTGTGTGAGTTGCAGGGATGTTGGGGACAGCACAAACACCCAGCCCCCGAGCCATTGGAATTAACCAATAAAGGTTAAAATCCCCGACCCGGCCGCGAATCGAACCCGCGACCCTCTGAACCGAAGGCCAGTACGCTGACCATTCAGCCAGCGAGTCGGAAAAATGCAAACTCGTGTCCTCATCCCGAGGTAGTGCAGCTCTTTTCAGGCACACCCCCATTGGAGGTGAGCTGCATGTACCATTTCAACCACAGACCAGCCCTCGTGACATACTTACATTTCTGGCAGTACCGGGAGTCGAACCCGGGACCCCGAGGACAGCAGGTAATAACACTAACCGTTCTGCTACGGAGGTGGAGAGATGTACCTTAAGAGAGGTAATGAAGAACTATTCAGGGTGGTTGGAAACAAAGTGAACCGGGTATATGAGCGTTACAGGGTTGGTCAAACTGATAAATAATTTGAAAAAACGTTATTCGATATCTCACGCCGTTGTTATTTTATCAGCTGCTGAAGTTAGCCAATCAGATCTTTTCGCAGGTGAATTGAAATGGGCTTTGCGCAGCGGTGTTGTTAAATTTGTAGTTTATTAGACCGGCTTGAATGTCATCTCGAGAAATCAGCATCAAACACAAACACACTGTGAGTTTCAGCCGGTGACACCGGAGCGTACGTGGTGAGACGCGATCCTGTCAGCTCGAAGGACACAAACACACTGTGAGTTTCAGCTGGTGACACCGGAGCGTACGTGGTGAGACGCGATCCTGTCAGCTCGAAGGTCATGTGATTAGTATATACCACTACATGCGGAACACCTCGGGTTTATATTGCCTGCAATTAGTACCATTATGTGAGAAACACCATGGGTCTGGGCGTTGCTTGTGATTAGTAACACTGTATGAGCGACACCGTGGGTCTGCGGTGCCTATGATTAGTACCCACTACGTATGTAAGGAACACCACGGGATAGTAGGAGTCCCTGTGATTAGTACACCTATGTGAGGAACACCATAGGTTTCCGTTGCCTGTAAGTGGCGCCGCAATGTGCAAAACACCATAGGTCTACGTTACATATGCGTATTACAGTACATTACCTGTGAGTAGTACCATAATGTGTGGAATACCGCGAGTCTACGCTACTTTTGAATAGTACCGCAACATGACAAATACCATGGTTCTACTTGCCTAGCGATAAGTACCATTATGAGAGGCCGATGACCTAAGTTTTCGACCCCTTTAGACTACAACCATCACCGATTCAGGATTGTGCTTTAGAAGCAGTCCCTTTTTCAGTAATACTATTATTTTACGGTAGTTTCTGGGAATGTGGGGCATTGCGGGTCGGATCCATTGATCGTTTTAAATTCATATTCATCCATTCATTCTTCGTCATCACGTTTTGAATTCTGGTCAGTGGATGATTTTGGACTTTTAAATTGACATTCAATTTCGTCTCATTTCGTACCATGACGGGCCGATGACTTAGATGTTAGGGCCCTTTAAACAACAAGCACCATCATCATCAAAATGAGAACTCCGCGAGATACCGAATTATTCTTCACAAATCTTTTATAAGTACGACCAACTCTCTAACGGTTCACATTGTTTCCGACCACCCTGTACATAAACACAGAGAATAACGGATACAATGAAAAAAAGAATACTGATGAATGACAACAGGCTAGCCAAGAGACTATTCAATCACTTCAACAACAACCCAAAGACAAATTGGAGCTGGATCCCTACTAGAGAAACGTAAAAATATGAAATAAGCCAACATTCGAGAGTCAGACTTACAGAACAGAATAAGATTAAAACAACTCAAAATGTGGAAGGGTTTCCAGGAGGCTACGGATAGAAACAAAATGTGGAATAAAGACAGGAAAAGACTAGAAAGTGAAAGGATGACAGAGTGGTGAAGGAAGAAGAAAGCAAACATATTGCTTAATGTAGTCCTGAGATGGCCGGTACAATAATAATAATAATAATAATAATAATAATAATAATAGTCTTTTTTGCTATTTGCTTTACGTCGCCCGACACAGATAGGTCTTATGGCGACGATGGGTTAGGAAAGGCCTAGGAATTGGAAAGAAGCGGCCGTGGCCTTAATTAAGGTACATCTCCGGCATTTGTCTGGTGTAGAAATGGGAAACCACGGAAAACCATACTCAGGGCTGCCGACAGTGGGGCTCGAAACCACTATCTCCCGATTACTGGATACCGGTCGCATTAAGCGACTGCAGCTATCGAGCTCGGTATAATAATGCCTTTACGCCCCACTAGCTACTTTTACGGTTTCCAGAGACACTAAGGTGCCGGAATTTAGTCCCGCAAGTGTTATTTTACGTGCCAGTAAATCTCCTGTCACGAGGCTGACGTATTTGAGCCGAACTGAGCCAAGGTCGAACCTGCCATGTTGGGCGTAGAAGGCCAGCGCTCTACCGGCAATTCCATAAACATTTCTTCCATCGACAATTCTGGTTTTGATTTCTATATCTGGACCCCGTTCTTATGTTAGATAGCATGCATCCATGCATGTATTATTATTATTATTATTATTATTATTATTATTATTATTATTATTATTATTATTATTATTATTATTATTATTATTATTATTATTATTATTATTATTCGTTATGCCCGATTAAGGAGCGCGATTGAATTTATCTAGGTCATGTCGTTACCCTTTTCTTCTCCCAAAAATCTCATCTTCTCGCTGTGCATTTTTCTTGCGATCTTCCGACCAAGTTTTGTTGGTGCCAGTGCTTGGATCGTGTGTAAAGCAGTGATTGTAGACTAAATTTCTGAACTTAGATCTATCTAATATAATGTCATCTGTGATGCCTATTTCCTGAAGAACTTTTCCAACTTCGAACAGCCGATTGTTTTTTACTTTTATTGATAGGGTAAGGTTCAGAATTCTTCTAATCAATCTCTGATTACTCATTCTGAGAATATGTCCGTAACATTTCAAACGTCTTTCCTAAACGTGTGTCTGAGATTTTCTCTGAGCGTTGGCATACTGTAAGTCATGAGATTTCCTTTATTACTTTTTTAAATCGTAATGCCCAACTAAGAAGCGCTTTTGAACTTATTAGCACATTGTTTTTGGTTTTCCTTCTCTTCATCCTCTCGCTGTGTTACTTTTTACGTTGATCATTCCATCATGTATTTAGTCGAGTGGGCTTTACAGAAAATTTGTGTTTGTGAATTAAAGTTCTGAACTTTATTCTATCTTGAATGTTTTTTTTCATTAATACCAATTTCATTTAGGTCTCCACCGATTTATTTTAGCTAATTATTGTGATTTTTTATTGATAAGGCTAAATTTAAAGTTTTCTTTGTGAGCCTGTTTTTATCCATTTTATATAAGTGATCATAACATTGTAATCGCTGTTTCCTGATTGTGTCTGTGATTTTTTTTCTGCAACTTGATAGATTTTATGTAATTTATTTTTCATCCAAATTCCATTATTAATATTATTATTCAAGAACTGACCGGACCTCAAGGTTAAAAGTGTAATTCATTAAGTGTATTGAATTATACTGAACACTGTCATCCATGTTAATGGAGCTAAAGACGACGCCAAGGCGAGTGGAAAAACTCCTGAATCAGTAACTAACAGAGGAGACCATGAATAAAGCATAACGTAGCGCACTCGTCGGGCCGAAGAGCTACTGCTAATAACCGGCCGACCACACGTGTTAGCTGGTAAGTCAGAGTAAGGTTTGTAAACAAATAAAGCTTCGTGAAATAATTGAGGAATAAAGTTCTCGGTTGAACAACAGAGAGGAGTAAAGCCAAGTAGCAAGAAGATCAAGGTACGTAGAGTTAAAACAAGCGAAGCGAGGCACGGCAAGTATGTTGTCTTGTGAGCGGGCCAACACATATGACGCACGCTTCACTCACCTCCATGCAGGACCGAATTGTGTCCCCTTATCATTACCGTGACCTGCTACGTAGCGGAACGGCTAGCGTCAGGGACTAGTATCCCATGATTAACTTCCTTTGTATTTGGTTTTGGCAGCAGCGAAGGGTTAGAGCAAAACTGTGTCATCAGCTGTGAAAGTGACAAGAAAACGTACAAAAGTAGAAAGCCTTGCAGTTTAAAATAGAGTTGATGGTGGTGAACAGAGTATTAATGAATATGATACGGGCCCGCCTGCAGAAAAACAAATTTGGGGCCCCCTCAAAGAAACTTTATAAACCATATCAATAATACAAATTTAACTACAGAAGGTACTTTAATGAAATATTCTCCTTTTTCTTCTTCTTTTCCTACAGTTTTTCCAAGGTATGTGGAGTCGATGGTGCGACTGTTTCATGGCCGGATGCCCTTCCTGACGTCAACCCTATAATTATGGAGTGATGTAATCAACTATTGCGTGTTTCTATGGTGGTTGGTAGTGTAGTGCGTTGTCCAAATATAAAGAGGAAAATGTCGGGACAAACACCCAGTTCCCAAGCCAGAAGAATTAATCAGACGAGATTAAAATCCCGACCCGCCCGAGAATGGAACCCGGGACCCTCTGAACTAAAGGCCTCAACGCTGACATTCAGTCAAGGATCGAACAGATACTTTAATGCAATATATATCCATAAATAGTCCATAAATGGACTATATACAAAAGACTTACTCTGCATGTATGTATATGTTCAGTCCTCAGCCCGAAGGCTGCTTGGATTCCAACAGCTCTACCATTAGCTGTCATGGATGGCCTAGGCATCACTGACGAGGCGTACTAGGGAAATGAGGAGTGAAGTAGTTTCTCGATGCTTTTCTCACAGAGCCAGAAGTTACTATTACATACCAGTCTGCCAAGCTCACTGAAATGCATCCACCAACCGATCCTACGCGCAATATTTTCACACCATTCATAGCAGGAACTGGCAGCATAAGGAACGGCATTACTACCATCGCATATACTTCAGTCACTTTCATATTGTCAAAGCCAAGGATGAGACTGTGACAGATCAATAAAAGTAACAAATTTATTCTAGCCCATACCAGAAGACATGTTACACTGTAAACACTACATCTCCCCAGCAACGGCATAATGGTAATAAACATAAAAGCTGTCCACTTCCTTGAGATATTTCTGTTGCAATCTCCTCGTACGCTGCCATTTTATTCATTTTCATTGTGGTACTCTACGGTACCCACTGAATATGGGCAGGGATGTGCCTCATACTTAGCAATTACTACACACACAACATCTCTTGGTCATGAAGACGAAGCCATTTTTGTTGTCTTGATTCCCGACCCGGCAATCCCAGCATGCCTAGCGGCATTTCATTGATCAGTTCCGTCAAAGATTTGGCATTTATTTCAATTAGAACGTGTTCTAATTCACTTTCAAGACTTTTGGAGACTTCTCAATACTTGTCAAGTATTGCAAGCGATTTGACAAGTAAATTTGTAAAGCGTTAAAAATTTATTATGAAGTCTTCAATTTGACAAAAATTTGATCGTGTACAACAGGCTTTAGACTCAAGACAGTAACAATAATTTGCAGGCAGATACATCCATCTAACAAGTACACTACATACGCACTGTAAAAACAAACTTTTCCGGCCCGTTCTACAAGCATATCACGTCGTCACCTTTCCCGTGCAGAGAGCCCCTTAAGCCCCGGGGCCCGCCCGCATTGCAGGCCCAAACATTACACCACTGGTGGTGAAAGTTGTTTTAAGCAAAATGATTATCTGCCTTTCTTAAGAAATTAAATGGAACCAGAAATGAAAAATAATCGAATACAATAATCAAATGTAACACAATACTTCATCGTTGCACCTGAAAAGACTGCAGGGTGGTGATGTCTGAGAAATACTGACCCGCAGCACAGTAGCATGATGGGAGGTGGTAAGAAACAAAAACATAACTGGTAGCGTTTTATTTCTACGATTAGGAATTATTCTAACTACTAATTGCTCATACGGGTAGCGTGATTAGCTCATTGGCTTAGTTGCTGGCTTCCCACCCAGAAGGCTAACGTTCGAATCCCGATCGATTCTGGGTCGAGATTTTCATCTCAAGAATCACGTGACGTGAGGAAGGGCATCCGGTCTTAAACCGCCGGCCAAAACCAAAATGAGCCTAGGTGGCTCCAGCGACCCCCCAAAAAACTGGGATAAGCTGCAGAAAGTTACTAATTGCTTATACCCTACACACTGATGTTTGTTGTTCAAAGGGGCCTAACAGCTAGGTCATCAGCCCATAATCGTGCGAGGCGTAACGAAATGAAAATTAAAACCTCGAAATGTATTCGCTGACGAGAATCTAAAACGAATGGTGATGAGAAACTGATCGTGAAACAAAAACAATCAGTGGATCCAATTCACTCTGTCTTAATTACTGGGATGTCCGGTTCCATGGCTAAATGGTTAGCGTGCTAGCCTTTGGTCACAGGGGTCCCGGGTTCGATTCCCTACAGGGTCGGTAATTTAACCATCATTGATTAATTTCGCTAGCACGGGGGCTGGGTGCATGTGTCGTCATCATCATTTCATCCTCATCACGACGCCCAGGTCACCTACAGGCGTCAAATCAAAAGACCCCCCATCTGGCTAGCCGAACATGTCCTCGGACACTCCCAGCACTAAAATCCGTACGCCACTTCATTTCAGTTACTGGAATGGTGCTAATTATCTAAAGGGATCCAAATACCAGGTCACCGGCCCCTCACAATGGTATTAATGACTAGTAAAACAGAACCATGGTGTTCCTCCTAAAGTGGTAATAATCACAGCTATCGTGAACTTATGGTGTTTCTCGCATGGTGGTACTAATCATAGGTAATGGAAACCCATGGTATGTCACACACAACGGCACCTCTTGCATGGCGTTTCGCACACAAGCAACGCAGACCCATGGTGATCCTCACCTAGGTGTACTAATCAAGGGCGTCGGTATTCCCGTGGTGTTTCGCACATAGTAGTACTAACTGCAGGCAACGTAGACCCATGGTGTAATACATAAAGTGGTACTAGTCATATGTAACGCAGACCACACTGAAAACAGTGGAATGGACCAGTGGAATACACATGATCTATTTCACAAGCAACACTCAGACTCATAATACTCCCCACAGAATGGTGTATGTATGTTCAGTCCGTCAGCGATTCCGCTGGTGGGATCCTCAACAGCTCTGCCATCAGCTGTCATAGATGGCCTAGGCATCACTAAGAGCCGTACTAGGGAAATGAGGAGTGAGGTAGTTTCCCGTTGCTTTCCTCACCGAGCCAGAGTTGCTATTACATATCAGTCTGCCAAGCCCACTGAAATGCATACACCAACCGAGCCTATGAGCAACATTTTCACACCATTCATAGCTGGGACTAGCTGCATAAGGAATGGCATTAGTAGCATCGCTCATACGTCAGTCACTTTCATATTGTCAAAGCCAAGGATAAGACAGAGACAGATCTATGAAAGTAACAAAATTGCTCTAGCCTATACCAGAAGACATAGTGCACTGTAAACTCTAGGTCCTGCCAGCAAAGGCATACAGAATGGTACTGCTGCTATATAACGTAGACCCTCGCAAGGTGGTGCTAGTCGCAACAGATTAGCATTCAAACATCTAAAACACACACACACACGGTGTTTTAATTACCAAAACAAACAGTTTCTTTTGTAGGTTACAATCCCAACTGGCTGTCGTTATAAAGTTGTCTCTGAGCCAGACACGACGGTCTCACAATGTTTGTGCTATGAAACACAAAGTTAATGGGGTAGAATATGTGAGAATTTCTTGTTTTGTTGTATATCGACTTCTGAAAGTAAATTCCGACCCATGTCTTGCATTATTTTTTAAAAAGTTTATTTACGTCTCAGCGACACAGAGAGGTCTGATGGCGACAACGGGATAGAAAGGGGCTAGGAGTGGAAAGGAAGAACCGTGGCTTTAAGGTGCATCCCCAGCATTTGCCTGGTGTGAAAATGGGAGCCATGATTTGTGTATCATTGTATGGAGATTATTTCACTCTACATTAATGGTGATATTGCGGTACACTTAGGAGTATTAGGGTATAGATATTACATGATTTTCCACTTACTTAAGCGCATGCGTCGACTGGTACAGAATGATACGGTGTGCGTGCTCGGGCTAAATAATTAAACATCCGCGTTGCTACACAGGCCTAGAATCAGGCGGCTGGATAATGTGAAGACGGCCTGAAAAGGATGGGAGTTAGACGGTGGATTAACTAAGCAAACGACAGAGACGTTTGGATCAAGGACGCCGAGACCTTTCAAGGCTGAAGTGCCAAGAAGTACATAAGAAGACGTTGCTACGCAACAAGCCAGATAGCTTGGTTCACAATGAATATAGTTATAACAGCTCATCTGATCGGAGAAAATCTGGGGCGTGGATTCGTGCAACAAAAGCACCATTCAGAACGTGTTGCACTGCACGGCCGGAGACATAATTGTGGGCCACTCGATAAAGGCTGAAAGAAACCAATGCCATGGGAAACTGTACCAACTTCCGGAAGCAGAGTCCGACGGCGTGCCTTATATGATTCCATTTGCGGTTGACTATCAACACATCATCACAGGCAGCATCGACCTGGCCGACGGCCTGGTGAAAGGCATCCTGCGACACAAAGAGCGTTTAAGGTCTATCGACCAGGATCCCGTCGACGATTTTATTGTTGTGGCGTGCAACAATGAAGACGATCAGCAGCATGAAATCGAACACGACATGTTAACATCGATGACCATGTGGCTGCTGGACCATCACGTGCGCCCGATTTGGCTAGCAGCAGCGTCGCAACCTCAGAAACGCGAAGACCCCTAGCAGTAGCAGGCACTGGTGCATCGATATCGACGATGGTCTCTTGATTCGAGCTCCTATCATTTACAAGTACCCGACTCCGCAGCTGCAGTAGGTCGTGTAAGTGGCACTCAAAGTTATTAGTCTGAATGTTTTGTACATTGTTACCGACAACTATGCCCCATTCCGATTCCTCCACGTGAGAAGAGGCAGCGAGGCACCCGTCATGTGGTAGATCCGCGAGGAATTCAAACGACTCCAGCATCATCTGCCCGTACGGTGACAACTGTGACGTAAAATTTCTGTTATGACACCTCAAACACTGAAATATTCGCCCCCGATCTGAATCCGCAGAATCTCAGCAGGGTTCACGTGGACATAGACTCTGTTATACAGCGATGCGACTTCTTAGCACTGAACGAAACATGGATGCTTGACAACAAGGATGCCATACCCATTCGCAACTACGAGTGTGTTACTGGAATTAACAACCGCACCTCATCGATACCCAATGCAGCCGGTGGAGTGGCCATCTACGGACACGGCTCAACCAAATCCACTTGCAAGCCACTGGACGCCCGTTCCATCAACCAGGCCATATTTGGCGGTGTGTGTTACGCTGAAGTCTCCGCATCCACCGACGATATCAGTTTCAACCTGGTATTCGGGTCCATCTACTTGCATCGCGGGACAACTCCTCAGAATATCACCATGGTCGTGTACTAAGCTCTCTTCCAGTACATACACAACTGCCAGTACGTGCCGCCATATGTCAGCGCAGACCCCCGAATTCTTGCGGTTCGTCAAAAGCACCTTCTTTAATATTAAACTGATACTTAGTTTATATGCCACAAAGGGCAACAAATGGCCTAGAACGGATTCAGGTTCTCCTTTGTCAGTCTGTTTGTTACAGCATCGCAGAAAACGGAACTCTCTGTCACTTTCACTCTCTCTCTCTCTCTCTCTCTCTCTCTCTCTCTCTCCCCCTAGTTGTTACACTCAAGATTAAGGCCCGAATTCTTATGTAATTATCTACTCCACTCCTATAATAAAGAACTGAAAATGAAAAATACCGGCGAGTTGTAGATATGATATGGTTATACCTTGTGTTTCATTTTACATATTTTTACATATTCTTACTAATATATATATATAAAGAGTTTTGTCTCTACATTGCTCAGAATTCAGTATGGTATTTCTATATCGGTCGTGACCATAGTAACAAAGAAAAGCACTTTTTAGTCTGTCTGTGTCTGTCTGTCTGTCTGTCTGTCTGTCTGTCTGTCTGTCTGTCTGTCTGTCTGTCTGTCTGTCTGTCTGTCTGTCTGTCTGTCCGCGCATCACGAGAAAATGGCTGAAGAGAATATAATGAAAATCGGTATGTAAAGTCCGGGAGTAAGTCACTACAATCTAGGCTATAAATAATCTTATTCACATTGAGAGAAATGGTAGATTAGGGGAATGCCTAAAATTGAATTCTCAAATATTTGTGTTATTAGTGGTCATATAGACAAATGTCTTACACATTTTTACCGTACCGGCTATGATAACAGAGAGATTAATGAATTTGGATTTTTGTTGCTAAGTCCATATCAGCTCCGTCACGAGAAAATGGGTAAACAGAATTTAATGATAATCGGTACGTAAAGTCGAGGAATAAGGAACTACAGTTTACGCTATAATTAATTTTCTAAGACGCCCTAATATACAGAGTCGAAAGAAAACTAAATGTGAACGCGTACAATACAGAAAGCTCATAATTGATCAACAATAACATTACATTGGCCACTGTTAGTTGTGATGTGCTTTGTGTCTCTGTTGCCACTCATCTCTGATAGATGGGATTACTGCTGGGATTACAGATAGAACTCATGGAGACGATGGCTTAGGAAAGGGCTAGGAGTGGGAAGGAAGCGGCCATGGCCTTAATTACGTTACAGCCCCAGCATTTGCCTGGTATGAAAATGGGAGACCACGGAAAATCATTTTCAAGGCTGTCGACAGTGGGGTTCGAATCCACTACTTACCGGATGCAAACTCACAGCTGCGCGCCCCTAACCGCACGGCCAACTCGCCCGGTCGTACCGAGTATAACAGCCTGCCTGAGTATTGGCGGGAAATAGCTGGGGAGTTAGATAACTTTCTTCTTTAGCATGCCATTACTCCTCTGGTTCATAAATTTTCTGATACTACTGGTACGTAACAAACTGGTTCATCACAGCATTCGAGCTATTCAGTTACTAATCTGCGGCACTGATTGGAACGAGCAGTGTGCATGTTTAACGTTATAATGACAGAGGAGTGTTCATGGCTGTCTGCGGCCTGGTCATTCCAGCACTGGAACTTTGGGCTGTTAGATCGGCATCGCAGTACTGTTCGTTAAAAGTGAGAAAATGTGCGGTTTTTCATTTGATGGAGTATTTTATATGATAACATTGGTTTTGATCGCTACATTCCTACTGACGTTTTTGTAATGGCCTAAGTTGACTTCAGTTAGGAAAACTACAAAGACAGTCTTTTTGAGAATCCCTTAGCGAAGCACGGGTACATCAGATAGTATTACATATGTTTCCCCATTTTGTACATATTTAGGTAATTATTCAAAAAATTAAAAATGTGTCAGCTCGTTTAATTTTCAGACTATAGTAAACTAATTGGCGAATTTCATTTGACTTTTTGCGATGTTTAACTACCCTTCTCAGCCTACAACAGAATTCTATGGGATAAGCTTCAAAACTTGACAATGTAAAACATGGAGAAATACTTGGTGACACACTGCTCATCACGATAAAAAAAAGTCACTGTACTATTTGTGTTTTGAAGGCAAGCCCTATATTAACTTCACTTAGCAACATTTACTTGTTTCATTTTCAGGGTATAAGGGAAACAGAAAATTTGCTACAACTATACATTATGTAATATACTCCGCGATTTACAGTACAAAAATTATTTTTAAATATTTGAAGTATTTTGATTATGCCCTGAAATCGATTACTTAACACCTCCAAAATTAGAAAACAGTAGACTATATAAATTATCTAAAGAAACAATGATGGCTTTCTCATAAAATATGAGGTTCCTAAAACCATACCATTGTCTCGTATCGTAACCATAAATCGTAATAAAAGGAATATACTAAAATTTTCGTAAATTTATTGCATTCATACTATTACATATTTTATGAACTTTGCATATTTAATTTCTGATATTTACTACTTTTTATATACATATTTCACACTTTTATATTAGATCAAAATCCGGGCCCTATTATGACTGAGTATCGTGACCCCAAGAACTTTGTTGATTTTCACGTAAGTTGATACCATCGCGTGCTATCTTCCATCTTCCGGACAATAGTTATTGTGATCTCTCTGATTTGAAAACGGATACGAGGATTTTAATGAAACTTAGTCGGGCCTATTTAAGTTTGAGATAACGGCTAGTAGCATCACATATGCTGTTCAAAACAATAAATCAGTAGGAGAGGGGTCGGTGGCTTCAGGGGCAGTGTAAAATATAAAAATCGATACATCTCTCTTTCTCCCTTGCGGTTGGTTTTTAATGTTCAAAACTTTTTAGCAGACGAAGTAGGGGTACTCATATTAAACAAAACGTAAAACTAAGCAATTTTCTCAGTTGTGTCGAAGGACTAAAGGGCCCGGGAGTGTTTCAAATTGTGAGTCTTGGATAGCTCTATCAAATTAAAAAATAAATTTCGAAAACCACTTCCAGCCTAAACGCAGTTCCACAAAAACAATCTAAAATCGCTTGTTTCTTTATTAGTTTTCTCTTTTATTCAAATTCTAGCCAAATTAACTTATTTAGATAATTATTTCTGTAATGTACTCCTTGGTTCAGTACCCTCAGGCATTTTTTCTTATTTTTTGAAAAAAGTCAACACCGAATGTAGTTATAAGGGCTTAAGTGAAACTCTGCATTCACTCACATTAGCGCTCGTAAACTGCTAATCTAATCGACAACATAATGATAAAGAAAATTATTGTAATTTTTTGGAATAAATAAAGAATATAATCTCACACTTTATTATATTTTACTTACCTAAAATTCGTAGCTCATGTCCCTAGGATGTTTTCGACATTGAATTACTTGCCAGAAGGACTAAAACTGTGGAATTTCAGGATGGTTCGAGTCGGGTCATGACAACAGTAATTTAGAATCTTGATAACAAATCGTTTTGTTCTAAATCGTTTCCCGATATGGTGAAAAGTAAGGGAAAGATCAGCGGCGGTTATATGGTTCATCTGGTTATGAGGGTATTTACGAGTTGTAGTAAGGATGTAGAGGAGAGGGCGTGAAGGTCACTGATAAGACCCCAAGTAGAGCAAATTTATAACATTATCAGATAATTAATTGGTAAGATATTCGTCCATAAGATCTTGCAAATGTCAGTTGCTGGAAACCGTGTTCATTATGGGTGTTCACGACAATAAAAACATTCAGTTATAGAGCAAACAGGCAGACATACCCTTTACGGCAACCCTACCACACTAAAGAATGAAGCTTTATTTGCAAATTCGAAGGGGGCGCGCGTTTATGCGTATGTGAAGAAGTCGTTGATTTGTTTCATTCCATTTCTCCGATGTGATTTGTATTTCTTATTTTACTTTTAATTTTATTGATCATTAACCCAGAAAACAGCTTATTTACATGTATTCTGAAAACTGTAAGCTTGGTTAAAGCTCCTACCACACTGTGTCCTCTGATGGAGGAAGTTGAACAAAGATTTCCTTCCCCTTATTTATGTTCTTAGTGTACTGAATTTAAAAGACAGACTATATCCTCAATAAGTATCTAACTACTGAACTAAAGAATTTCACAATAGAAGAGGTCTTAATTTCCTCGTCTAGCAAGCAGCTAGTGTCACGAAAGATGTCCACCTCTTCAGACAGGGCAACCATTATTGAAACCTCAATCCGTAGAGTGTTGGACGCGGTAATATCTTTCTTCTTTGCTCACTTCCAATCTAAGGAGGAAGTCTTATTTATAACTTCACCACACGTAATAAATGGGTTAGCAGGTGGCTGTGATTTAGCGAGACACAGACTAACATGGCCTCCTGAACACTGTGTGATGCCAAACAGCGCTTGAGACTTTACTCCGTGAAGTCTTGACCAGAAGAAAGGTTGTCTGTAGTAATATAAGAGCCCCAGGATTTATCTTGACAGAATACGGATCTCGATTTGACTAGTTTGATTATTTAGTGAGTAACTACAAAATTAATGATAATACAAATGAATAAATATAAAACAAAAAATCAAATACAAATTCCTGATATTCCTATACGAGTAAGGTTACTGATTCATGGGCTAAATAGTCATTTTAAATTTCAAAAAAACTATTCGAACTCGCACACTTTCTCCGCTACACGGGAAAGTATAGAGCCATGGGCATGTTTTTGAGCTTAGAGGACGAGAAAGCGAATACAGATGCTTTGGTCGTTCCCCTCCCTGTATCCTCTTCCGATAAGCAGGGTGTACAGATATTGTTCCGATAAATCGAAGGAAAAATGAGTGTATCCACATAAAAATAGTAAAGCTCAGGAATTGTGAGAAAATGAAAGACGTTCAATACATAAATACAGTAGCAATCTAGAGGTAGAAGTAGCGTGCCTGTCTCTTATTCCAAGGCCCTGGGTTCGTTAACCGGCCAGTTCACGGACTTTTACAAGTTGCTTTACGTCGCACAGACACAGATAGATCTTATGGCGACGATGGGAAAGGGAAGGGCTACGAGTTGGAATGAAGCAGCCGTAGCCTTAAAGGTACAGCCCCGGCATTTGCCTGCTGTGAAAATGGGAGAACACGGAAAACCATCACCAGGGCTGCCGAGAGAGGGGTCTAACCCACTATCTCCCGAATGCAAGCTGACAGCTCCCCGCAGCCATGTGCACATCACCTCTGTCTACGTCCTGCGTAATCTGTAAAATGATCTGTCATATCGTGTTGCCTGTGGTGGAGACAGTACCTCTAATTTTCTGCACCGGTGTTGAGAAAGATGTCCTCGAGTTCTATTGTACTGTAGTTTTGTTCTGGTGTTTATTTTAAGTGAAGAGCTCCCCTCTGTGGACCCAGTGGTAAGGGTATCGGTCCCCGAATCCCAACATCACGTGATAAAAACCGACAGAGGTAGTTCAATTGTTGAGGGATGGAAACATTTAAACTTAATCAAGGATCACCTAAGAGACACCTGGTTTACCCTGCACTGCCATCTGTTAGAATAAAATGGGATGTCGATCGGGTCAAATCAAAATGCCTGCGCAAGTAGCTGAGGTCATATTATTATTATTATTATTATTATTATTATTATTATTATTATTATTATTATTATTATTATTATTATTATTATTAATCACTACTGCACCGTTATTCGCCCGGAGGTCTTCTATGAGCGCAGAGCGTCTTGCAATTAACAAAAGTGGCGTTATTGAGAAACTTGAGATCAAAGAAAGAAGGAAAGAAAGAAAGAAAGAAAGAAAGAAAGAAAGAAAGAAAGAAAGAAAAAGAAAGACAGGAAGAAAGATTTTGAGGAAAATCTTGGGCCCATCAAAGACAAAGGTGAATAAAAATGAAATGGCGTATGGCTTTTCGTGCCGGGAGTGTCCGAGGACATGTTCGGCTCGCCAGGTGCAGGTCTTTTGATTTGACGGCGTAGGCGACCTGCGCGTCGTGATGAGGATGAAATGATGATGACGACACATACACTCAGCCCCCATGCCAGAGAAATTAATCAATGATGTTAAAATTTCCGACCCTGCCGGGAATCGAACCCGGGACCCCTGCGACCCAAGGCGAACACGCTAACCATTTAGCTATGGAGCCGGACGCGGAAGATAATGATTGCTTTCTATGGTCACGAGCCTCCGTGGCTCAGGCGGCAGCGCACCGGCCTCTCCCCGCTCGGTTTCGGGCTTCAAATTCCGATCACTCCATGTGAGATTCGTACTGGACAAAGCGGAGGGGGACAGGTTTTTCTCCGGATACTCCGGTTTTCCCCGTCATAAATTAATTCCAGCAACACTCTCCAATATCATTTCATTTCATCTGTCATTCATTAATCATTGCCCAGAGGAGTGCGACAAGCTTCGGCAGCTGGCACAATTCCTATCCTCACCGCTAGATGGGGGCTTCATTCATTCTTTCCTGACTCGGTCGAATGACTGGATACAGGCTGTGTATTTTTCTACGGTCACGTGACAAGAATGAGCCCTCCAAAGTCAAACAAGCGGATCATCTTTTATTTCCAAAGATGACAAAAGGGGCCTGGTTCAGTGAGAAAGAAAAAGATCTACAAAAGGTGGACATCACACATGATGGGTGATATCCTGGAGCGTAATCCACTTAAGAAGAAACGTCAAGGTCACAAGGGTTTCAAGCAAAAGCCTAAGCTGAAAACAGGGAAGGCGTGGACCGAACCAAGAAAGGAACACCAGCAGGAACGAGTGAGGAAGTTCTGGGCAAATTTTAAAGCCAGGGGAAGGAGAGACTTGGTCTTTAGTTGGTCGAAACAACATGAATGATCTTAATTAATTAATTAATTTAATTAAGGTACATGCCCATCATTTGCTTGGTGTGGAAATGTGCAACCATGGAAAACCATCATCAGGGTTTGAACTCACAAATCAAATTTTTAACGAAGATATTTGGAAGAGAGAAAATACTTAACAGGATAATACAAGTCAGTACCGAAGCTGAAATAAACACATGAAAACACACGTTATGCTCCGTAAGTTACTATACACTTTTAATTTGGAATGTCTTATAGAGGCACGATAGTACCTCCTCCTGTAACCTACTCTGAATCAACAAAGATATCATTCATGGCGTTGCTCTCGTATAATTGAGAGGATCAATAAGGATACTGAAACATCATCTACCTTCAGGTCCATGTTAATCCATTCAATGTGCCGGAAGTCAGAATATTCCCTTTTAATATCTATATATCATTTCCTTTATTCGTAACTGCTGGAAGCTATTAATTTATGAACTAGCTTTAGGACTCTGAAGCCTCGTAATCACCTGTAATTCCAGTCACGGCATATTAATAAAAAATCTCACTCTCATCCATTAAGCGAATGAAAAAAACTGATATTTGACACTGAGCGAAATGAAATGTTGTTCAATGAACTTTATGTATGTAAAAAAAAAACTAACACCTAGAATAGGAACAATGAATATACACGCTACTAACATGCAAAACAATTCATATCGAATAAGGACCATAAAGACACGAAGAAATATAAGCAAATACAAAACGTGCATTAAGACTCAAAAGAATAAGAACTAGAACTATAAGGAGAACATTGAGAAGAGATAATCAAAACGAATAAGAACTAGAACTATAAGAAGAACATTGAGAAGAGAGAATCAAAACGAATAAGAACTACAACAAGAAGAACATTAAGCATAAAAAATCAAAATGAACATAAAAATCAAAACTAGAACGAGAAGAACAATGGGGCAAAGACCGAGCTTGAAGGCTGCGCAGTTTTAGTCACGTAGCTGTGAGCTTGCATTAGGGAGATGGCCCGTTCGAATCTGACTGTCTACACGCCTGCAGATTGTTTTCCGTGGTTTCCCATTTTCACATCAGGTCACCTCAATTAACCCATTTTCACATCAGGCCACCTCAGTTAAGGCCACGAACCCTACTGTTCCAAATCCCAGCTCTTTGTCATCTTCACGTCGCCGAAATTATCCCACGTGTTAGTGTGGCGTTAAAATATTTAGCAAAGACACATTTAGCCTAATATATTGACACGCATAATAATTCAAAACGAATAAGAACTTCATTTTTACAAATTATTTTATGTCACACTGACAGTGATAGGTTTTATGGCGACGATGAGATAGGAAAGGTATGAAAATGAGAAAACACACGGTAAACAATTTTCAGGGCTGCTGGCAACGGGGCTCGAACCGAGTATCTTCCGAATGCAAGCTACGTGACGCAAACCGCGGAGCCACTTGCTCGGTCGAATAAGAACTACGAGAAGAAGAACGATGAACTTACACTAACAATAATGAAGATTCAGTTTTTCTTTTCTAAAAACTATGGAATTCTTACTAGTCCCATCATCATATCCTCAGAGACTCCAGGCATATCAATTGTTTTGAGGTCAATATGATAGTAAACAGACTTATTTCTGTCGTAATGCAATGAATACACACTTACAGTTTCAAAATAACAGATCTCAAAGAAGACACCCCGTTCCTTTTAATTGGGCAGACTCCAACACTCGGAGACAGGTGCGACGTGCAGACAGCCAAGTCTGCTAATAAGACCATTTTAATATTTCGCGGTAATGTCCTCTCAATCATGAGGCAAGGTTGAAAAACCTGCTATTTATAGTTCACGTTGTAGTAACAGTGCAATTTTACTCTGAAACACAATCCTATTTCCGCAAATCACGACGTTGAATGTATCTCTTGTTTGAAATTGGGTTTTGAGGCTTTGGATATTTCAAACAGATTGAGTTGAAAATAACTTACTACCTCAAGGCACGAACATAAGCTGTCTTATTTCTATCCTGTACCTTAAGATACAAACAATTCTATCCCCAGCTCAAATAGCCAGAGTTTACTTTTTTAAATGACACGCTACGGTTCGTGACACGGGAATTTAAACCATTTTTAAATCATGTAGGATAGGCGATATCGATCTCAAGAATAGGCATTATACTATAGATCTCATGAATATTCGTTGTTAGGATATTGTAGTCCATTTCACCGTGCAGTTCGTTGGTGAAGTCTTTCTGATAATTTGTATGGCCTATAGTGTCCGTACTGAATTTGAATTTTTATTTGTAAATTGCCTCTGAGGCTAATGAGCCCTTTGGCGTCTTCATTGAATACAAAATAAGCCCAACATGGCAAGTTCGAGTCGCTCAAATACGTCAGCCTCGTATCGGTAGATTCACTCGCACGTAAAATAACTCCTGCGGGGCGAAATTCCGGCACCTCGGCGTCTCCGAAAGTTGTAAAGGTAGTTAGTCGGACGTAAAATCAATAACATCATTTATTATTATTAATAATACAATATACAATTATTTCTGAACGAGGTGCAAGATAAACTAAAATCATAAATAATACTAAAGAAAAGAGCATAATCATATTTAATCTTCTTTTACTAAGCCTTTTTACACTTAAATTTAATTAATAATCAGAAACTGAAAGAAGTATATTTCGATCTGAGTAAAGGTACTTTAAATACATAGAAAACAGTTTGAAATTTGTTATTCACAAATATTATAATGATTACGGAGATTCAAATGGCTTAATTTGTTTGCAATATAGAATAATGTTGATGATGGAGATGTTCGTTTGATTTTCTTACTAATACTAAAGATAAGACATCTTATTTATTTATTTATTTATTTATTTATTTATTTATTTATTTATTTATTTATTTATTTATTTATTTATTTATTTATTTATTTATTTATTTGCTAGTTGTTTAACATTGCACTAACACATCAAAGGTTTTCGGTGAGGGAAGGATAGAAAAGGGCCTTAATTACGATGCAGCCTCAGCATTTGCCTGGTGTTAAAAATTGGAAACTACGGTAAAACATCTTCAGGGCTCCCGACGGTGGAATTCGAACCCACAATCTCCAGAATAGAAGACCATAGGTACGCGACCCTAACCGCACAGCCATCTCGCTCGTAATAAATCTATTTTAAAAGAAAAGAAATTGCTGATATTTTAAAAAACAATTGCTGCCTTATAGACAGGAAGTGTAATGATCGCAGTACATATTAAAAAGTATGCACTCATGTTTTTTTTTTTTTTTTTTTTTTGCCATTTTCATTACGTCGCACCGACAGAGATAGGTTTTATGGCAACCAGCATTTGCCTGGTGTGAAAATGGGAAACCACGAAAAACCATCTTCAGGGCTGCCGACAGTAGGGTTCGAACCCACTATCTCCCGTATGCAATTTCACAGCTGCACGACTCTAACCGCACGGCCAACTCACCCGATGACGCTCATTATGGGTCGACGTTTTAGATACTGTAGTCGTACATAATGAGGTGTAAATACATATCACATCAGATAGTGAGGCTTTTGTTGTTGGGTTTTTTAATTATTTTTATTTTTTGCTGGTTTTCGGGGACACTGGAATGCGAAATGTCCAAGCTCCCAATTTGAGAGCTTTGTAGGTACATGGTGAATATATTATATCCCCTGTTCACTAGAGTGAAATGCCGCCGACTTCAGCTAGGATCAAATCCGCTATGTTTGCTACAGAAAGAAAACGGCTAATTAACTTCATCACTGAGGCACTGCTCAGAATAATTAGGCTATACCAGCACTTATAAACAAGTAATCTTATTTTTTCCTGTAACTTTTTTACATGGTGCTAAACAGTATAAAAACAGTAGTAGACATGGTAATAAGCTTTAGGGCTTTGTCAAGAAAACAAGGTGAAATTCTTTATGTTTCGCAGAAAATTTTGCCCCGCGTCTTCAGAAGGAAATATCGTCTGTTCACGAGGAAAACTTCTCCAATAATGAAGGCTTGAATTTATACATCATCTTTGGTTTGAATTTAAGAATGCTTTACCGTTGGTCTATAGTAAGTGTTTCTCTCGTTCGTCACCAGATGGCTCACTGTGCGATAGCCTTCCGAGCTTCAATTAAGATGGTCCTTGTTTCATCGTATGTGCATTTCGAAGTAAACAGCAAGGTTATCAGACGAATCAGGAACGAATGTGGTAGAAGAAGTAACTTTAACATAAAATAAATAATCTAAAAAGGGTTAAAATGATTTACAGTATTGTTCACTTTTCCTTGTTCTATATTTGCCTTTCTGTGCATATAAAATAATGTTTCACCAGGAAAGTTGGCCGTGCGGTTAGGGCCGCGCAGCTGTGAGCTTGCATCCGGGAGACAGTGGGTTCGAACCCCACTGTCGGCAGTCCTGAAGATAGTTTTCCGTGGTTTCCCATTTTCACACCAGGCAAGTGGTGGCTGGGGCTGTACTTTAATGAAGACCACGGCCACTTCCTTCCCACTCGTAGACCTTTTCTATCCCATCGTCGCCTAAAGACATGTCTGTGTCGGTGCGACGTAAAGCAAATTGAAACAAAGATTCATAATGTTCTTCCAATTTTTATGCAGTACTGTATCTCGTAACAACATTCTCCGTTTCTTTAACGTAGCGACAGTTTTAACATATACAGTATTACAGTATGAAGTCAACACACTTCAAATTAATTGTAGTTTACAAGAAGATTCCAAATGTCCGGCTCCTTGGTTGAATACAAGAACTGCTCACCTGGCCTTTAGTTCAGAGGGTGCCAGATTCGATTCCTGATCGATCCTGAGGTTATCTGTCTTGAAAACTGGAGTTCGTGTTCGCCATACCACACCTCTCTTCATCTACACCACTCCAAACTACTAACTACCACAGAAACAAGCAATAATGAATGCATCCCTCCTTAAACGCATCCCGTCATAAAATTGGATCAAATCCATATAAAGTGCCGACCCCGACAAAATGAGAAAAAAGGCCAAGACGAAGATTTAAAAAAATTCAATATATAATTCACACGTGTCCAAAGTAGGCGGTCATAGCTTAGCAATTCTTGAACTCACCCTGTACGGTATGCCTACCCGCAGAACAAGTGATCTGCGAGTCAAGGATATATACGAGCGCTCAGAATGGAACTTGTCTTTTTTCTCTTTCCATGCTCATTTAACACCTGCGTATTGTGAATAATAGACCGTAGCAATTAATGTGAGTGGTAATGTGAGTTGCTGAAAGGAAGATGAGACGTAAATCAACTTTCATTTAGCGAACGTCACCTTGCATCCTTGAAAGCCACCTACACTAAGGTCAGGGTCAAAAAACAGTCTGGTAATCTTTCTTGTAACGGTGTCTGTGGAAGAGTGTGTAGCTATATTGAACCGGATTTAACACTCGGCATGATGACCTGTCGGTTTTCCTCAAGTTAATGCCAACAAAAACTAAGTCAAACTAGACTAAGCCCTCTCCGCGCAGGCCATGAAGACCCTTAAAGTATGGGGTGAAAATTAGGGCTCGGATTTTGCCTATTTGTCTGTTTTTTCTTTAACGCAGAAAAGTACATTTTAATATGAAATCTTTTCTAGGTATTTTCATGCAATTAAGGTAGTTTTGTAGTGCCTATAATTGCCTATTTCATGGTTAGGGGATATTTGATGTACTATTGCCTATTTAGTGCCCTTTAGAGGTTTGACTATTATTTTTATTTTTATTTTTTTGCTTTACGTCGCACCGACACAGATAGGTCTTATGGCGACGATGGGACAGGGAAGGGCTGGGAGTTGGAAGGAAGCGGCCGTGGCCTTAATTAAGGTACAGCCTCAGCATTTGCCTGGTGTGAAAATGAGAAACCACGGAAAACCATCCTCAGGGCTGCCGACAGTGGGGTTCGAACCTACTATCTCCCGAATACTGGATACTGGCCGCACTTAAGCGACTGCAGCTATCGAGCTCTGTTTTTGAATATTTTACTGTCCCATGAAGCAACATTAGGGAGATTTTCATTCATCGCGTTTCCCATTACTGCTTTGTTCTCGGAATTATCGAGAAATAGCGCTCGTTGTTTATATCTAACTTACAATAAAGATAAAGGTGTAGCGAAAGTGGAAACTCCTGCAGACAAGAGTAAGGCATTTTTTGTTTCTGCCAGAAGTCACAATGTAGGTCAGCGTCTTGGAAGACCACGTCTTAGTTATAATGCGGAAGGGAAATACATCTAAATCGGTTTTATACGAGCGGTAGATCAACGGAGACATATGGGAGAGTCTCTTTTGTCAAGCTTACTGCTAAGAGTTATTCTTATTTCGAGTAATACAGATAAACTGACCCACAGCTGCAGAGTAACAATGGCGGAGAGAGACAAACATTATTTTTAAAATGAACAAAATTTTATTTTCATATTCCAAGTGCAAACAGATGAGGTTGGATTTTTAAAGAGGTCACCATAACATTTAATAGGAAAGTAATAATTTTGCAAGTAAATAAAGTTATGTTCAAGTTAATACTTTTCAGGAAAAATGTGAAAAGATATATGAAATGAAGCACATAAGGGCACATAATTGCACACACACACACACACACACACACACACACACACACACACACACACGCACACACACCAAATATTGTGGCTGTCCATTGGCATTATTCTCGGTAAGTTTTAATAGCGAAGAAAATAGTTTTTAATTAATTAATTGCTAAGTTACTTCCATTGGTAATTATTTTTCATTCAACCATGAATATCATCCTTAAGATCTGTTTAACGTATTTAGGAAACCATAAATTCAAAATGCGTGAGTAAAGTATATTTAAAGGTGTTTTGCACGTCTACTTTATTGCTTAATTTACATAAAAGTGGCGATTTTGAATCTTTTACTGCCTAGTTGCGTGCATATTTGCTCATCCTTAGTGCATTTTAATTCCATCCCTATTTATAAGGGTCCATGCGCCATTCGTGTTCCCTTCTGGGCTGTTAGAGTTTATTCATTTTTTATAATTTTAGTAATTTTTGACAGCATTTTAATATAGTAAGTTAGTTTAAAGAAAGGCTACTTTTCTATGTTTTATATGTATAAAGGTGAGGAATGAACTTGATTTCGTGTAGTTTCAGGCATAAAATGTATCATTATTTTATCACAATTCTTAAACACAAGAATAATGATCCAGACATACTTTTGGGCTCAGTTTTTTAATATTATGCCACTGAAAATATCAGAATTGTAATATATACAATTACTTAAAAACAAAAAACAACTACTTCATTCTAAACTGTTAAAAAAGAATAAAATATTATGATTCCTGTCGCAAAATTAAAAAATGTTTATATCCTTTCCTTTAAGCATAATTCTTTAACTATGACAGAACGCCGCTATTATTGTCTGAGACATTCCCCACTTTTCCTGCTGCACTTGAAGGACAGTCCCGTACAGGCGAGTAGTCGCCACGGGCAGGGTATCCCCAGCCAACATCAAAGCGAGCGGTCCGGGGAGGTCCACCCTCTAAGTGACGCAGGCCGGCTTCCTCTTTGAAACAAGCCTTGCTGCCAAATATCCTTCCCCCTTCACTACTTCAGTGTACCCTAGTATTTAAAGCAACACGCTCGTGATTTAGTTCTCCTTAGTGCTTTCATTATTTTGCATAACTGTGCTAAGGATTACTGCGGGAGCCTGATTTTTTAAATGCACCTTCAAACAGATGCTTGTCTGCGAATGTGAGCAGTCAAGCGGTCAGCATAGCTACATCGTACTGTTAGAAGCCCAGGCACGCGCCGTTAATAGCTTTCTAATGTGTTAAGGGATAAAAGCAAGTGTTCCGCTACAACTCAAAGGCTGCCGGCTAGAGATCAAATGGCCGTGGCTAAAATAACTCCAGCGCACTTAGTTAATAGCAGTGTGGAGTGTTCTTTGTAGATGCATTAAGGGGAATTAACCAGACATGGATAAAATGCCCTGTCGGACCGGGAATCGAACCCTACACTTTTGAACAGAAGGCCACTATACTGATTATTCAGCCAAGAAGACAGACCTTTCTGGATCCTCCATTCATTAACACCATATCCTGCAACATCCTTATATGGAAAAAACATGAGACACCCTCAGGATACGACATGTGTTACAGAAGTTGATTGTGGAGTAGCTACTGTAAGTGGACTGTAGAAATCCATCTGAAGGGCCTCGGTGCTGAATGACTGGATATATTGAACCCATAATTCTACGTTCAAGGGTTCAATATAGTGCGCTGTAAACACATGTGATCTGCCGACTGGCGACAAGAATAGCGTCTGATTTAAAGGTATCCACTGCACTTAGCCTCGACACGCAGTGGAACGAAATAATGCAGTTCAATGCCAAGCTGTCTTCAGAACTCATTTCTGTTGTAGCGTAAGTCAGCTCCAGTGTTCTGTGCCTCTCCTGAACAACGTGGCTTATTTCCACGTTTCTCAATCATCAATCAATCAATCAATCAATCAATCAATCGCCACTGATCTGCAGTGGGCAGTTTCGCAGGTGGCACATTCCCTATCAGTTGTTTACCTAGTCTCTTCTTAAATAATTTCAAAGAAGTTGGAATGTCTCAACTTCCTTGAGAATGTCTTTATTGTTTTGACAAGGAAGCTCACTTCCAATAAAACCCCTTAAGTTAGGCCTCCGCACAACACAGTAGCAGCTCATTGTAGCCTTTGTTGTCGTGCAATAATCAGGCTCATGTTAACAGCATCGTGGGTTATTTCTACAACTTGGTGTACCCTTTAGGCACATAATTATCTTCACACTACCCATATTAAGTTTAAAAATTGTTTTTTACACCAACTCTGATCTTTTAAAAATGAATTTCGTGGCATTCGGTTTGACCGACCATACAGGCTCTGTCTGTGATTGTTGGATGACCCTGTTACGGCATGTTTCCTAAGGCTTGAATAATGTTTCATAAAACTTTGGATGATGCTGAGCGTAGTTTCTGCAATTAAGTCTGCTACGTCATCACGGTCAACTGTTGCAGTTTGGTGACTCAAGAGCTCGAAAATACTGGGAGAGTCCGACTAATGGCCATAGAGGTTGGGGGTAAGTGGAAATATAATTTTACTGCTTTTGCGATAAGTTGGAATTTTATAAGGAACAATTTGCCGGCCCCGCGGTGTAGGGGTAACGTGCCTGCTACTTATCCGGAGGCCCTGGGTTCTATTCCTAGCCAGGTCAGGGATTTTTACCTGGATCTGAGGGCTGGTTCCAGGTCCTCTCAGCCTACGTAATTATAATTCAGGAGATATCTGAAGGTGCGATGGCGACTAACGGCCGAGAAGATTCGTCATGCTAACCAAATGGTACCTCATAATTTGCAGGCCTTTGGGCTGCGTAGCAGTCGCTTGGTAGGCCATGGTCCTTTGGGCCTGTTGCGTCATACGGTTTGGTTTGATTTATAGGGAACAATTCACATACACTCGCTGACACAGTTAACTAAAATTAAAGAATTGTCCAATTTGGATCTAATTTGGTTCACATATATACCATCGACGGAAGAGTGTGTGCATGTAATTTGAGTTCAGCCATTTCTAACGTGTATATTGGCCACTAGAGTGCATTAATGGTGGTACCAAGATTATAACGATGAGGAGTGTGTGGAGCGTCAGACAGTCCAGTAACAACAGTAAGTGTTCGTAACGTATTCAAACAGAGAACATTCCACCCCATCTCCCCGATATAGTTCCACTAATAAAATAAGTAGTACATACGCGATAGAATGAGGAACGACATCAAAAAGCACTTGTGGACGCTATTACCGGCACTCTGCTATACAACCATATCCTCCAAACATACATGGTTTTAAAGTGGAATGTGAAGGAATAGATTATTTATTTATTTATTTATTTATTTATTTATTTATTTATTTTTTATTTATTTATTTATTTATTTATTTATTTATTTATTTATTTATTCATTTATTTGTTCATTTATTTGTTCATTTATTTATTCATTCATTCATTCATTTTTTCATTCATTCATTTATACCTGTTTAACGTCCTACTAACACACTGAAGGTTTTCGGCTACGATGGGATAGGCAAGGGCTAGGAATGTAAAGGAATCTCACAGTTACGCGGCCCTTACCCACACAGCCACCTCGCTTATTTAGTAGTATTTTCCTTCCTTTCTTTTCCAGTTCCACTTGTCTACCTCTTTTGTTCAACGTTAAACATTCTTATCCATATAATACCTTTGGTTTAATTACAATAAGTTGTGTAGTACTTGATTTTTTTGTTTGTTTGTTGTAAATGTGTTGAGAGTTTATAAGCTATATCCATCTTCTTCAATCTCTCTTTGCTCGTTGTGTTATCGAGTCAATTTGACTGGAACCATTCTCCCACATATTTAAATTTATCAACTCTTTGAATATGTCCATGTTGTGTTGTTAGGTACTTTTTATATGTCTTTGTTTATTATGTTTACTTTTTTCATATGAAATTTGAAGACCCGTTTTAATGGCCATGTCATGTAGAGTTTCCACCATTATTTCTGATAGTAATAAGTCATATTATTACACAGACAATAAATAATTCAAGGATATTATTTTGTTTCTTATAGTCTAAAGATTTAGGGTGATCAGACATTCTTCACTCCGGCGCGCATTGTTTTTACTATGCACCAGCGCGCGCTTGTTTGCCGCGTGCAGGTTGAGGTCAGTAGCGGGAAGGTGAATCATACAACGGTAACACACACACAATTGTAATAAGTTCATTACTTACCTAATCATGCCCGCCTTCATTCTCTACATATTTTTAGCACCTCGTTAAGAAATTATTCATCACTCGCTGCAGTTAACATTTTGAATCCCGGAAATTTCCTGACGAATGTTATGTTTCACTTCATGTGTGGTGTGCGGGTTCATCTTGTACACGGCATTTTTTGTTTTTTGCTCCGGAAATAATAATCGCAAGCAGATAACTCTAGAGACCGAATGTGCCACTAATAACTATGCTCTGTGGGAACACTTTGTGAATTTCTGTCATGGAATTATTCGCAGTCTGAGCAGTGACAGTAGTCCTGTTTAAAAATATTAAATCACACTCCCTGTCGGTTAATTTTATGAAAACGTAGGGTTCGTATGGTATTCACGTAAGTAAGAGAATCAATTATATTCTCGAAAAAAAATTAGCCTATGATTATTCACCACTAGATGTGAAACCGATTCTTAAGTCATGTCATGGAGGAGCATTTCATGTGCGAAATCAGGTTAAAGAGCACTCCAGGAACGGTTGATTTTTGTACACGTATAACTAGATCTCGTCCGAGAAGAATATTAAATTTGGATATATTTTTCCACTGTATACATTTTCCAGAATCAATTCGAAAAATGTGCACCAATGTACAGAATCACCTAGTTGAAGAACGCACTTATTTTATTCGGTTTTAAAAGAAATAATTTAGTAGTAGCCTTTCGCATAGAACCATATAAAATTCTCGCTTTTTACGCACGATGAAGAAATAACACTTCAGGATAATTTTCCACATGTTGATCAATGGCATCTGATTTTGCTTCGATGAGAACACTACACTGCTTTTTTGGTATCTCAGGCTGGATAATTAAAGTTTCCTAAAACTTATTATAAAGATTATGTACTGTTTTAAGACTTGGAACATCTACATCTGGGAATCTTTCTTGAAATCGTCTTTATTCACGAGCTCAGTTAACACATATGAATCGTACATAACACGCTGTGCTGTTGAAAATGCAGAAGACATACGTACCCCGCATGATTAATTACAGTTTTAAGAGAAACACACACACACACTTGGGAACAACTGGAATACGACAACATCGGGCTCGTGTACACAAGGTCAGCTAGCAGGGATGCAGGCGCACGCAAAACAAAGGTTGGGGCAGGGAACTAAATATATTATGATAGACCGCGCCATCATCTTACCGCACGCGGCAAACGAACGGGGAGCTCGTCCACTGGAAAAACACCACGCGCGTCGGAGTAAAGCGTATCAGATCACTCTGGATGTAATAGCATTTTGTGTTCACAACTGTTTTCTTGTTGCTGAGTGAGGTATTTGATGATTGAACCCCATTTGAGTTGTATGGGACAAGTGGTTGTTTGTATAATGGCAATAAACATAGGCAGAGTTACTGTATTTATGCATTGGAAGAAAAATATGAAAAATGTGATATTAAGCCTGATGTGCTAAACGCTATTGTTTGTTTGCATCTGTTTCAAATTCTGTGTTTAATATTTTAAGAACTGATATTTACAGGTGTCATCAGAAGCTGACCCACAAACTACAACGTTTACATGAACAGCATGCCATGTGTCACTGTTGCCTCAAATGACCTGTAGCGTGATTCTGAAGCAAACGATTCCGACGACGAATATTTGGTATAAGGTGATAGCCAACCAGGGAACGCCAAAGACGAACCTAGGAACCTTTGAGCATTTTGTGCAACGTTGTTTTAACAGCGGTGACTTGATATGTTCCAGTTACCCTTCTCCTCACTTCGTTAGGCGTGGTTAGTGTGAAACCGCTTTGTGTTTTCGATATTTCTATCATGAACATCATTGTTGAAGAAATTGTCAGGAATGACTTGCTTTCGTGCGTAACGTCCTTTGTTATACTGATGAATCTTTCCCGATAGCAATCTTATTCTGTTGACTTTATTGACCCACAATCAATGCAGGGATTACATTATTTCTCTTAATGCCACTACATCGTTTTCGCGACGTGCTATTAACGGGTAAAAGAGAACATCAGTGGCGTGATCCCTCGACGAGTGAACCTAGCACGCGCCGCAGTCCCGCAGCCCTGAAGATGGTTTTACGTGGTTTCCCCATTTTCACACCTGGCAAATGCTGGGACTGTACCTTAATTAAGGCCACGGTGGCTTCCTTCCCGTTCGTAGGCCTTTCCTGTCCCATCGTCGCCATAAAACCTATCTGTGTCGGTGCGACGTAAAGCAACTAGCAAAAAATAAAACCATTCTTACAACCTGCCCATTAAACATAGATAGGGAACATCTTATCTGCTCTTAAGTAATTCCACTATCTAACGAAGGTTGCCAACTTCCTGAGAGTAGACACACTTTAATGTGTCAATGCTATCTGCTGCTTTTGCCGTGGTCTGCTTCGTTTGCGCAAACACGAGAAGACCAACAGCAGCAATGACAGGGTCATCTGTTATAAATAGAGCCCGGATTTTTATGCATTAATAGGTTAGAATGCAAACTTACTGAAGCGAGTAGCAAGTCTAACTTCACAACTACTATGCTACGGGGTTTGCATAAACATTAAGGGCACGGCCCATCAGAACCCCTAAAATTTATGTTACTCTTGCTACATAATGGAAGAGCGGGTGGCCGACACTTCCCACTAACCAAATTAGTTTGCAATCTAACCTGTTACTGCATAAAAATCCGGGCTTTAGTTATAAAATACGGTGTTTAATGCACCGGATGGCTTTGCCCTGCTCTGACTAATTAGGATGTGTAAACGCAGTGCATTAATAGCGTGCAAAGCAACAGAAACTGAGTGGCTGCCAACGTCAAATATTCATTGTGAATATCGACGAATTAATAGCTGTTATAACAAGCGCTAGCAGAGCTCAGATTAGAAAGAGGAGCGAACAGTGCTATTTATTACCGCTCTCCCTCCAGTACAGTGTTTATTGCTCAAGAAGACGCATATATAGCTGATATGGTCATCGTAGTTGAAGATAAAGACGGAGGAGGAGGATGAGGAGGAAGAAGGGAAGTGGTAAAATTACATGAGCTTTAAATATCTGGAAAGCGTACTGTCACAGAGCGTGAGAGACCTAGTGTGGAGTTAATAGGTACCAAGACAATGCAAAGAGGTGTTTAAAACCTATTTTGTCCCAGTTTTGGCATATAGAGCAGACTCAACGGTTACAAAAACTAGAGAAAATTGAGAAATACATGGAAATTAAATAATATTTCTACGAAGAATGTATAAAGAACGCAGAGATACAAGACAGGTTGGGAATGGAGAAACTGTATGTTAGAATAGAGAGAAACAGCCTAAAGTGGTAACGTCATGTCAGAAGGGAGAAAGAAACAAAAATCTCAAGAGCAAGGCTCCAATATACAGTTAATTGAAGGAGACCAAGAGATCTTCCAAGGAAAAGATGGACACAGAAAGTGAAGGAAGGGGCCGAGAGAAGACTTTTTGATGTGGCGGAAGAATTCAGAAAGGAGTGATGGAAGAAGAGGCAGAAATAGAGGTCAATGATACAGTACCCTGCCATAGGGGGTCTGATAAAGAGAGCGGTAAAATAATAATAATAATAATAATAATAATAATAATAATAATAATAATAATAATAATAATAATAATAATAATAATCTCACTATGTATATTTGCCATTCTTGTTCCTTATTACGTGTTTAAAGTCGCATTAACAGATAGGTTTCCGGCGACGATGGAATATGGGGGCTGGGATTGGGAAGGCTTTAATTTAATTACAGTGCCGGCATTTGTCTGCTGTGAAACTGGAAACAACGGAAAACTCTCTTCAAAGCTGACTACGGTAGGGTTCGAATCCACCATATGCCGAATGCGTAGTTAACTCGCTCAGTCAACAGAGGTCGAGGGAAATAGATAATAGTTTGCTACGCATGAGTGAGTCCACACATCTGTCTTCGAACCTGAGGAAAGCTAATATGCCATAGAAAGATTTCACTGTACATCACAGCGGTTGTTATGCCTCTCAGACTGATACGACTACAAGTAGCGTTCACTGTCTGCAAGAGAAATACGTTGATGTCAGTATTCACTAGATACTAAATATATTCTGACACAGCTTTGTTAGAGAAAGTACTCTTTCCTGGATGAATTGTATACATAATCTCATAGCTAAGAATTCAGCCGATAACAATCGAACCGCAATGATTTTTTAACAGCCCCTTCCCCGTTGTAAATATCGCATTCACTACTTTCATTCCGTAATTGTCGTTCAAGCATAGCGGTTAGTTTTGTATTTACTGGTACCGGTATATATTAAAATTACCTTTTGTTCAGTGAAGTTCAAAGAAATAACA
This sequence comes from Anabrus simplex, assembly GCF_040414725.1. NCBI lineage: Eukaryota > Metazoa > Arthropoda > Insecta > Orthoptera > Tettigoniidae > Anabrus > Anabrus simplex. Next base: position 76,885,316 of record NC_090270.1, on the reverse strand, counting down.
CTTTTATATTTAGTAAGTGTATTATTATATGTTGCAGTGTAACATTAATACGATAAGGTGGTCTGCAAAAATAAGTAGTGTATTACAGACAATTGTAACGTTGGACTTGATTTTCATTATGTACTAGTTGATACTCTGTGTGCGTTACTACGCTTCAGTACATAAAATGTGGTTTTAATTAATTCTAGTTTATGTAATTTTTCTTCATTATTTTTGGTTGTTTTTATTTACATTTTTCTTATTACATTTACTATCAATTTCACTTTAGAAACAAATAAATAATTACTGTAAATTATGAGAATAATTTAATCCAGAAAATTATTGTATTTCAAAATCATTATTTCATTTGTTGGTTATGCTTTGTCCATTGTGGTAACCTTCGACTGAGGGAAGTTTTGTAAATAAAATGTTATAGATTCCTATGTCAATTCATTTGATGAAACTAGTTCTGTTTGTTTACATAAATGTTCATTCCAACGCGAGTGGATACACACCATTCTTTGCTTTCGATCTGGTGCGAAAATTATCAAATTCCTCGGCGTGCCCACTCTGAAGCAAGTAATGCACAGTTGAGCACGCGAAAAAGCATGGGTTTTTTCTTCAAATTCAATCCAGCAACACTTAGCGATTGTCCTTGGACTTTACTGATTGTAACAGCAAAAGCTAGGCGCACTGTAAACTGTAGTCGCTCGAAGTCGAATGGCAAATCTGTGGGAATCATTGGAATGCGCGGAATTCGAACATTCTCTCTTTTACTTTTGCCACTGATGATTGTCGCCTCAATGAAGTTCGGCATTAAATTTTTGACGGCAAGTCTGGTTCTGTTGCATAATTTCCGAGGATCCAAATTCCGAAGAATCATTATCGGTGAGTCAACTTTCAAAGTCACTTTGTGCGGTGGTATGCCAGATGGTACCAATGAGTTCAGAAATTCTATTGGATAATTCACAACTTGATCTTCGTCGACAACTGCGTCGACAGATTTGTAAAATAAGCAAGAAAGGGAATTTATAAAACATGGCGTCGTGTTCCTATCCTCCTATATCGGACTATCATGAACGAAGTAAGTCGCTGTCGCCTAGCGACAATCTGTCCATTAAGGTCGCTCCAATCTTGGTGCGGATTTGTAATTAAATTACTCATCATCAAAAAAACTACATATCGGATTTCGTTCAAACCATTTCCTAAATACTAACACAAATTGTGAAATTTTCAGCGAAATCGGCTCACAAATAAACAAACAAACAAACAAACAAACAAACAAACAAACATAGTTTAACTTTTATATCTAGGCCTATACTAATATATAAAGAGGGAAAGTTTGTTTGTATGTAATGGCTAATCTCAGGAACTACTGGACCGTTTCTAAAAATTATTTTACTAATGTAAATATTCATTATCCCTGACGGACATGGGCTGTATTTTATTTTCAAAAGAATTTGAGGGAGGGCACGGGAGGAGATATAAAAATACTAGGCTAATATCGGCGAAATATCGAATTTCTCGTACAAGGACGAGACAAAGCTCGATTTAAGCCCCTTGACGCAAATAACAAAACTCGGTAAGTCCTACGGGCCAGTAAACCATGTTTTAAGGCCCTAAAACCAACCGTTATGGAAATATTGGCACCACACTACCCCTGCTCTAGGAACTGGATAAAGAAATGAACTGCCGTAACCATGGCAACGTCAGCTCTAAGATTCTAACAGCAGCGAGATTGTCTACAAGATATCACATAAACCTAACCTGTTACAGACAAGAAAACTGGCATTTAGAATCTCCTTTAAAAATAAAAGAACACAAATTTTTGTTTTCAGAAAATCCACTTAAGGGGTGATTGGGGGAGGGGGGGTGAAAAGAACTGAGGAAAGATTTGAATTACTTATATGAGGATACATAAATATCTCAGAAACTGAAGATGTTACAGACGTTAAAATTGGTACTTCGAATCTCCTTTAAAAATAAATGAACATACCTTTTGAAAAATCAACTTAAGGGGGTGAAATAATAAAAAAAAGCGAGTGAATTTTTAAAGTGAGTATCTTCATCTTCCACCACTTTTCCCACACCTGTGGGGTCGCATGTGCGAACTGTGTTACAAATGTGGATTTGGCCCTGTTTCACGGCTGGATGCCTTTCCTGGCGCCAACCCTATATCTAGGGATGTAATTACTATTGCGTGTTCCTGTTGTGGTTGGTATAGTGGTGTGTTGATTGAATATGAAGAGGAGAGTGTTGGGACAAACGCAAACAACCTGTCCCCGAGCAATTTAATTCCCCGACTCAGCCCGAAATCGAATCCGGAACCCTGTGAACCGAAGGCCTCAATGCTGACCACTCAGCCAAGGAGTGGGGTAGTTTTTAAAACGAGTATATCTACAGTGTATCTCAAACTTAAATGTTACAGACGTGAAAATTGGTATTTTTAATCTCCTTCAGAAATAAAGAAACACGTACTTTTGTTTCCGGAAAATCAACTTAAGCTGGAGATATAAAATAAGTGAAGAAGGGGTTTAATTCTCTTTATGAATATACTAATATCTCAAAAACTAAAATGTTTCAGACGTGAAAATTGGTATTTGGAATCTCCTTTAGAAATAAAGAAACTCTTTCTTTTTTCCGACTTAAAAGAGGACTATTTCTCACATGTAGAGTTCCATGTCGCATGTTCCAGATTTAGCTCTGCCAGTAGCCTGGTCATCTTAGCCCCAAAAGGCAATGCCACAAACGTGGTTTACAAAGAGTTTCTGGGGTAAATGAAATGCATTTTTCGGCGAATTTTTATACTTTAGGGATTTTCAGATAATGTCTTAGTGCAGTACAGAGGAACAATTAATTTTTACCAACTTACGAAGTCATCGCGAGCGAAGCCGTGGGTAACAGCTAGTATATAGATAAAGCGTAATTTCAATCAATATTGAAACGATTTTAAGTTGATCTTTACTTACATGAATTCAATGTGATGGGGAAGAGGATCACAGAATCCCTGCTTCCGACCTGTGTGTTGGCCCGCTCTGATAGTGGTGGTGATAATGTTGCTGCTTAAAACTTGAGAGAGTCCTTCATTCCCAGTATGGCTCCAAAGTATATAAATAATTAAAATTGGTCTGGAAGTGGCTGAAAATTGGTGCTCTGAGACATGGATGGCTAAGTTCGTCACTTTAATGGGAAGGTACTTTTTTAAGACAACTTGAACGGCCATTTCCGAAGTTGTTTCCTATCAGATTTGATCTGAAGCGCGACTAAACACAGCTGTGAATAACGCGTATCATATTTCTCTCTCTGTTTGTTGACAAACCTAGACCTTGTCTAGAGCGAGCGCCACCTGCCCTGAAGAATCAAAGGCGCTTTAGATGCACAGCTGGACAAGAGCTGAAGACTAATAGTTGCACTTATCTGACCACAGGACGCTTCCTGTCACTTCAATTTGTGGATATTATGTGCACGGTTCTATTTTAAGAAAGGAAGATGTCTCATCTCTATGACGTCCGTGTCTGTCTACCACACAGCCTCTGCGAGTCTCCTCTCCACATGCTATTCCAACTCCTGTGTGATGCAACAGCTCCGCACAAATGCTCTTCATTCCATAAATTTTCACAACATTACGACTGGGGATCTGTTCTGAGTGTCCTGGAGACGTGTTTCAGTTTTATTTTGCTTTCCCCAGGAGATCATCACTATGTTTAGAATCGTCTCCGCTACTGCCTCAGACGAACAACTTCCGAATATTGATTCAAACCTCTCAGTACTTGAATAAGAAAGTTGGACCTAGGATCCTTGCAGACAGCCTTTGCCCTTAGGAATTAACCTGGCACTCATTCATTCCAAAAAGTTGGTTCTCGTTTCTAAATTTGTCGCCTGCCTGACGGGAAAGCGAACGTAAATACTGTGTTTTAATTTTTTTTTAAACACGAGTTTTGTTTATAATCGAAGTGCATTCATCGTAAAAGGTTTTTTTTCTAGTTGCTTTACGTCGCACCGACACAGATAGGACTTATGGCTACGATGGGACAGGAAAGGGCTAGGAGTGGGAAGGAAGCGGCCGTGACCTTAATTAAGGTACAGCCCCAGCATTTGCCTGGTGTGAAAATGGGAAACCACGGAAAACCATTTTCAGGGCTGCCGACAGTGGGGTTCGAACCTACTATCTCCCTAATACTGGATACTGGCCGCATTTAAGCGACTGCAGCTATCGAGCTCGGTCGTAAAAGTTATTATAAACTCGTATTATCAAAGACATTTTAAAACAAAATTACCAAAACAAAATATGGATTATATTCTCATCTACGTCATTCCATGAAGTTAACGCATATTTTTAGGTTCATTTCTTAGAGTAAACAAGTATAAAATGTAGTACATTACATACATTTTTCATGAAGCTCATCTTCTACACATCGTTGACGAGAAATGAAGGAACAAATAATACAAAGTAGTTCAGTCGCTATTGCCGGCCCCACGGTGTAGGGGTAGCGTGCCTGCCTCTTACCCGGCGGCCCCGGGTTCGATTCTCGGTGAGGCCTGGGATTTTTACCTGGATCTGAGGGCTGGTTCGAGATCCACTCAACCTAGGTGATTACAATTGAGGAGCTACCTAACGGTGAGATGGCGGCCCCGGTCTAAGCCAAGAATAACGGCCGAGAGGATTAGTCTTGCTGACCACACGACACCTCATAATCTGCAGGCCTTCGGGATAAGTAGCGTCTCTTCATTAGGCCAAGGCCCTTAGTTGGTGTTGCGCCACGGGGTTTAGTTTTGTTTGGTTTTGTTTTATAGTCGCTATTGCTATTAATGATACGGTTTAATAATAATAATAAAATGTTCTTATGTTTTATCGCTTGCAGAGACGGCGAGGTGTTGATTTTTTATTTATTTTTATTTTTTTTTGCTATTTGCTTTACGTCACACCGACACATATGTCTTATTGCGACGATGGGAGAGGAAAGGCCTAGGAATGGGAAGGAAGCGGCCATGGCCTTAATTAAGGTACAGCCCCAGCATTTGCCTGGTGTGAAAATGGGAAACCACGGAAAACCATCTTCATGGCTGCCGACAGTGGGGCTCGAACCCATTACTGGATACCGGCCAGATATTCATAATTAAGCTCAGTACGATCGGGTCATGGTAACTGCGCAGATTTCCACTACAAGTGGAAAATAATTCCTACGCCTAACTGTGACTGTGGTGCCTCTAAACAGACCATCCTGCACATTATCAGCGAATGTCCAAAAAGGAAAGTACAGTGGCGATATCAGTGACTTTGCGCATGCGCTTCCAGATACAGTTAGCTATATAAATAACCTTAGTTTGTTCTTCAAAATCATTGTGTATTGTATCTGTGAATCCATACGCTAAATAAATAAATAAATTGTATCCCCCAAACCAATGTCTCTCGCTCCAGGACACTACTCCTGAGGCGGTAGAGCTGAGATCCCTCGCTGAGTCCGAGGGAAAGACCAACCTTGGAGGGCAAACAGATGAAGAAAGAAAGAAAATAAGTATTCTATAAATGAATATACACACAAAATACTGTTAGGATACTCGTGTAGAGTAAACACGTTTGTTTTGTGATAGCGCAGCATGTAAATCGTGAAAGTATCGAGAGAATATTACACTATGACAGCTTGTGATGTGATGTGGGTGGTTCTCTGCATACCGACTGTCTGTGACGAGCGGCTATAAACAAACCGGTGTAACCGCAGACTGCGGTAAGGCTCTTTGCCTTGAAATGTTCTGTGTGTGAAGCAAAGTACCATCTACCGTATGCTCCTGTTTTGTCTCAGCCAATGTACGCATCCTCTACCTCTACTGGCCACACGCTCACTGGCGTGTCTACTATACATGTGGTCGTAGGTCGTAAGTAACAGGCAAGAAATTCATTTTTTCCAAAATTCAACCACTAAGGAATAAGTGGATTAAAAAAGGGGGTAATATTTCAGAGCAATAGGTCATCACCTGATGTAATAGTTCACTTTTATGCCCCTTGGTAGCGTGTGAAATTTGAAAGAATACTTGCTTTACGTCGCACCGACACAGATATGTCTTATGGCGACGATGGGATAGGAAGGTCTAGGAATTGGAAGGAATCGGCCGTGGCCTTAATTAAGGTACAGTCCCGGCATTTGCCTGGTGTTAAAATGGGAAACCACGGAAAACCATCTTCATGGCTGCCGACAGTGGGGCTCGAATCTATTACTGGATAGTGGCCAGATATTCATCATTAAGCTCAGTGAGGAATTAAGGAAATACACACTCTCTCACCCTCACTCAATTTAATGTTATTTCTCCTTTAATTTTGTTATACGCATTACTATAATTGTATTCTCCTGTTTTTACCTTGTCTAAATAAGTCAGCTCCCTTCTCGAAATTTGCTATTAAGTTACTTCTCGGACTGAAGTTAAACCATGCTGTAATAATACACACAAGCAAATATATTACATGTACATATGTCGTAAGTCAATAGAATACATGAAGACTAAGTGCAAACTGCATCAAAGTCATGATAAGACAAGGTTAGGTTAGGCTGATAACGAAATTTCCTTCTATTTCAACCGAGTTGTTCTTTATAGAGGAGGTAACGTCGCTTTCCTTTTTCGGAGGAGTTCTTGCAGATTTTTCCTGTTTCTTATGCATCCTAGTTTAATGCTATACATACGAAATGGACGAAATGAGACCGTATTAATAAAATGCTGCGTTCACCATTTAACACCAACTACGCTATTAAATGCATTATTCGAATATGCCACAATTCTACTTACCTGGTATTACGCAAACAGATTTACTATCCTACATAAAAAAGAATATATGCAATACTTACTCCCGCAAATATAACATTAGTTATTTTCACAATACAGTAGTGGCAGTAACGTTTAATCCCGCAAGTCACGAAAAAATCATGACTAAATTGTGCCAACCTGCAAGATTAACAGTAACTGTAAGGCGTCATATCGGCAAGTAGGGTCCCTAAACTGTATGGTTAGCGATACTGAATCGAACCAAACAGTTAAAAAATAACTATAAATCACTAACTTCAGTATTAAAAGGGGAGAAAGAATGTATAAGCTTACATGGCAGGACTACAGATGCACTGCATAGCAGACAGGGCATGCATTGTCTGCAGGAGTAGCAGAGGGCCAAGGCATTTGTTCTAAGCGTGTTATACATGAAATAAAAACATTTCTATAGCAAAACACCAAGAACGAGTAAATTCCACTTGTGAGATATAACTAGTGATGTGCGCGAATGACGCCTGGAATCGCGAGAATCGGTTCCGACTCCGAGGTCGCACTTCATGTCGCATGCGAGGAATTGGTTCCGCAAGGACGTCACCGGACTGTGCTGGGCGCACTCACTAGAGGGAATCGTCCGTAAAGAAGTGGGGCAAATTAGAACGTGTAAGATTTACTATTCGTTTTGTATACAGTATAGTAGGTTATAACACTCATTTAAATTAAATGTCTTATTGGTTGTCATGAATTAATTATTTCACATTGTAATGAAATAACAATTTAATTACACATTTCGACACTAGGTGTAGCAATCGACGTTGTTATTTATGTTTATACTATATTCTGATTCTAATGTGGTGTTCAAATAGTATATGTGTATGAAGTCCGTAGAATGACATTTCTAATAAGTACACAACTTGTTGGGTAGCGTACCTGTCTTTAGTCACATTTAATTTGCAATTAACATTTCGTACAACTACTAAATATTATTATGAGAAACTGTTAGAACTACTATTTTTGTTCTTATCAATGCTTAACACTATCTAAGTCTCTTCATTAAATTGTAATTTGATGAAATAGTAGTATTATATCACAATCGTCGTATAAGTTTTGATTTATTGACAATCCATACACTTTGATTAGTTTCAAACACAGAATCATATATTCTGATCAAATAACAGTCTTATTTGAATATATAACTCCAGGGTACTATAATGAGAGCAGGCATGGCTTGTAGAGTGACCTGGTTATAAACCAAAACGAACTCACATTATAGTAAACATTCGTTCTGCACGTGTTTACTTATCTGCATCATAGATGGTGCTACTAGTTCCTCGGAATCGATACCGGAATCGGGTACCCGATTCCCCAAGCATATGGAATCGACTCTTCGCGATTCCAGTCGCAACCCATCACTACATATTACGGAGGAAGTGGGATAGAGAGGCTATAAGGTGATTCATACACTGAACCTTGCTGCTGGTCGTGAGTACTGCAGCAGGAGTGGGTAATTGGACTGCTGTAAAAGAGCTTAGGATGTAACAATGGACCCTTGATTGGGCACGTACTCTAATTGGATTACATTGTATATACGAACATCGCACATGACGCCAGTCCTCTTTTGTTGAGGGAGAAACCTAAAATCCTACACCACCAACTATTTTCATGGCAAGACTCTTGTGACTCTTGATATAGAGATCATAGCCTTGAGACCGCCAGTTTTACATGAAACATGAACCAAATGGACGTGACTTCTTTAAAAAAAAAAACTTGCGTAGTCCGCAATTAGAAATGCAGAATTGCAGAACATTACCTGTGAATACAGACACACCATCTTCACCTGGACACAAGTTCTACAGAACGGTCTTTTGAATCAGTTGATGATATTCACTAAATTACAATGCTGCACTCTGTTAACAGAAACAAGAATCGCTTGAATAAAGTAGAACAATTTCTCTCATGGATTCGACTTACGAATCCAGATTTTTTATTCACTAAAGCAGAGCGCAATACCGGTTTTAACATAAAAATGCGTAAATGGCTTGTTTAATACATGGAGTTGTTTAAGAAGACCCTGCACCAATGTGGAACTAAACGCTACGGAAGACGAAGAAGAAGGTGAAAAGAAACTAATGAAGGTTAAGTCCCTGACCGAGTAGGAAATCGAACGCGGGATATCCTAGACCAAAGATCAGCATGCTTATCATTTAACAATGGAACCGGACAAATTCGTGTCCTCGTCCCGAGGTGGTGCCACTTTTTTTTAAGGTAGGCTTCACCCCCAATGCAGGTGAGGTACATGTACCATTTAATAGCCCTCCTCTCATTCTTAAATCTCTGGCAGTACCTGGAATCGAACCCCGGCCCACGATGACGGCAACTGATAGTGCTAACGTTTACTCTTCGAAGGCAGATATTTACAGGTAAGATAACTAGAACTAAACAAGGTCACAGAGCAAATACGGACATGTAGAAGCGCTTAATTCATTGGTAGAGGCTTGCAGCCTTAACACTGAAAGGCATAACAGTCCAAGATTAATAAATAATAATAATAATAATAATAATAATAATAATAATAATAATAATAATAATAATAATAATAATAATAAATCGTGTGACTATAGCTTCCATATGCAGTCATTTTGATTTGACGCTAGTGATGGGAATATCGAATGTTTTAAATTATCGGTAGACTGCCGATTGTGAAGCGTGACTATCGAATGAAAACATTCGATAGTAGTAGTAACAACTTGTAATAAATCATTAGCTACTAACCACCGAAATGTGGATTGTTGTATTATACTACCGATTTTTATGGCGTGTTTCTGTTATTGGTAGTGATATAAGCGGAAATATTGAGACTAGTAACAAACGTTACACAATGTTCGAGTGAAGTGATTGAAAACTGAAATACCTCCGTTGGTCTATAAAATAAGACAAAATGTCCCGATTAAAGTGATTGTGGTCATTACGTTTCATTTTAAATAAAATGCATTTTTGTCTCTAACCACAAGTTAATGAATGTAATATCGTCTATTCATAAAATAACAAATGTTAGGCAATTTCAGACGAAGGTTAGGTTTACACCTTACTGTAATGACACCACATATTAAAGTAATGTGAATAACTTAACTAAATGAAAAATCAACGTATTGTCTCTGGACCAAGTAATAGTGCATATACTAATTTAAAATTAATTCCATTCATTTAAGGTTAATGATCAATCAGAGGTTCATGGTTAGTATATGGAAAGTATTTATAAAAACTATAACAATATATACCGGTAATCATGTTCAAGTGCACAATACCGTAATATAATTGCATTTATCATTATACAACTTTGAGTCAGATATCTATTAATTTATAACAAATGACTGACTTCACTCCGTAACAAAAGAGGAGGCCGATTTCAGCGCTGACTAGTGGAAACAATTGGAATTTGCGATCCGAATGAAATCCGAATGCAAACGGAAACAATCGGTCGTAACGGTAGTTGACATCGAATGATTCGGTAGTTTTCATTCGATAGTCCCGTCACTATTCGACGCCCTGTTGTATGGCGGAGAAACAGGAACTTATTAGCATTTTCGCGCCAGTACAGATTTCACTTTACGGATCGATGAACCGCATTTCACTCGGTCAAATGCAGGATTTTAGTCGAGCTAGACGACCTTCATATCTGCGGCTAGTGTATCCTGCCAGCTTTACTTCGGCCTTCCTCGCAGGCACTTGCCATTAGTAGTGGGGACAGAGCGGTTCGGTTCTGAGCAAGTACTATAACGTCATTATTCAATTGAACCGAGTACAAATGTATAGCGGTAAATTTAAACTTTACGTTGACCTTCTAAGCTACAGTTTACATTTATAAAGAAGATTATCAATTATCAGTCGTACTATGCTCCATGCCGCCTCTGTGGTGTAGTGGTTAGCGTGATTAGCTGCCACCCCCGGAGGTCCGGGTTCGATTCCCGGCTCTGCCACGAAATTTGAAAAGTGGTACGAGGGCTGGAACGGGGTCCACTCAGCCTCGGGAGGTCAACTGAGTAGAGGTAGGTTCGATTCCCACCTCAGCCATCCTGGAAGTGGTTTTCCGTGGTTTCCCACTTCTCCTCCAGATAAATGCCGGGATGGTACCTAACTTAAGGCCACGGCCGCTTCCTTCCCTCTTCCTTGCCTATCCCTTCCAATCTTCCCATCCCTCCACAAGGCCCCTGTTCAGCATAGCAGGTGAGGCCGCCTGGGCGAGGTACTGGTCATACTCCCCAGTTGTATCCCCCGACCAAGAGTCTGAAGCTCCAGGACACTGCCCTTGAGGCGGTAGAGGTGGGATCCCTCGCTGTGTCCGAGGGAAAAACCGAACCTGGAGGGTAAACAGATGATGATGATGATGACTATGCTCCATACTTTCCATTATTGGTTATTTGCACAATTTTTATAATGTACCGTAAATTTCACACACAACATAACAAACAGTGTACCGGTAATTACAAATCTGTGCTTAATATGAGTCATATCAAGTAGACATAAAGAAATAAACATACAAAGGAATAAATACATAAAATAAATATTAATGCATATGGATAAACGTCGGCTACCGTATTCCATAATGTGATAATTGACGAAACGATATCTAGTTCTTTAAAATGTGCCTAAACTCAAATAATGTCAAACATTTCATTGGTAAGTATGTGGTAAGGAGTTAAATGGCAAATCTTTTAAGATAACATCAGTAATGGAAATGTGTAAATTATACAAATGAACTCAATTCTCCATCTTGCGACAAGCATTAAAATCAGACACAACACACACAAACAGTATGGGAAGTACCGTTAGTGTTCTGTATTGCATGGAGCAGGTGTAATATAGGAGGAATTTCTATTCAGAAATATCAGCGTTTCAGCCCATTTTGCAGAAAGCGACGACGTTCGGTCTGAAAGAATTTGTCCAGCACATGAAAATACCTCCTCTGCGGCACAGATGTAGCAGGTACGCTAAGGTAAACAAGAGCAAGTTCACTTAAGAGTCCATGAATATTGAATTTTCACGACCTCATTGTAATCGAAATAGACTTTCAACCTATTAGGTCGTGTTACGTACATTTAGTACGTGTTGAAGAGATGTTAAGTACAAAACAAAAATAGCCAACCGGACACCAGTGGGATCCGAACCCACAACCTCCCAATTTCGCGTTGGTAGCTCTACCAATTGAGCTGTGGTGGCCTAGCTCATATTTGCTCTGTTGGAAAGGGTCTAAGATACAGCTCTGGCTCGATCCTCTCTCCTCTACAACCCTCACTGACTGCATTTCTTCGCATACAAAAGTAGCCAAACTCCTATGCAACTTATTTCTTCCTACACTGTCTCTTCCATGCGTAGGAATGGAATTACTTTCACGATGTACAACTGTATCTTGTGCCATGTCCTTATAATACGCCCGTTTTATGTGATTCCATAAATCTGACGTTCCTCCACTTGTACAATAGTGCAAATTTTAAACGTAGCAAATTTTCTACCTGGACTGCTAGTGAAATGCTGCCATGCTTGGGAGAACTTTCGTGGCATCATTGCTTCTTTCTTATTACAAATATCGATAGAAAATATAGCGCAACAACTTTAAATAAAGATATATGTATAAGGAAACATACAAATAGAGCAGACGTCTCAGTCTAGAGTCTGAACAACAGCACAGTGGTGTTGCGAGTGCAGCCTAGCTAGAAGGTTTAGAAGCACCTGCAGCGCTATACGGAGTAATCGAGTTGAATCGGTGCTCCGCTGTGACGTCAAGATCCAAGTTACTCTACAGTTCTACTTGCTCCGTCCCCACCGCTACTTTTCATACAGAGCGAAACTGTAGGCAATGCAGACAACAGTGCAATACATGACCTTACTACTACCTTCGCCTACCCGCATTTTCTCGTGTGTCGCACGCAGCCATGTGCTGCTGCATAGTGTTGTAAGAACAGACCAATGTCATACACATCTTCATCGAAAGCAATGGACGCTCGACGCGTTTAGTAACGCGGCAACGCTTCATATGGGTTATGAGGGTACTTAGGGGTTGTAGTAAGGATGTAAAGGAGAGAGCGTATTGGTCTCACTTCGAGTATGGTTCCAGTGTATAGAACATTCACCGCGATTACTTCATCCGAGTCCGGCTCCATGGCTAAATGGTTAGCGTGCTGGCCTTTGGTCACAGGGGTCCCGGGTTCGATTCCCGGCAGGGTCGGGAATTTTAACCATCACTGGTTAATTTCGCTGGCACGGGGGCTGGGTGTATGTGTTGTCATCATCATCATTTCATTATCATCATGACTCGCAGTCCGCCTACGAACATGTCCTCGGACACTCCCGGCACTAAAAGCCATACATCATTTCATTTTTTTTTTTTACTTCATCCGAGAAATGGAAAGGAAACGAAAGCAACACGATTTGTTCTGGGTGATTTCCGACAAAAAGGGTAGTGTTACGAAAATATTGCAAACTTTGAACTGGGAAGACTTGGGGGTAAGGAGATGGCCAGCTCGACTAAGTGGTATATTTCAAGCTGTCAGCGGAGTGATGGCGTGTAATGATATTAGAATAAGCTTTAATAGATTTTTTAAAGTAGGGAAGATCATAATATGAGGATAAAGTTAGAATTAAAGGGGACAAATTAGGGTAAATATTCCTTTATAGGGAGTGGAATTAGGGACCTGAATAATGTACCACGAGAAATGTTCGATAAATCTCCAACTTGTTTGAAATATACAGCATAAGAAATGACTAGGTAAACAACTCATAGGAAATCTGCCGCTTCGACGATAGCCCTAAATGCAGATCAGTAGTCATTTATTGATCGAGTTATTTATTTACTGAATTAGTTTACGTTGCCACCCGGAGATTCATTGTTCGCTACACCTTGAATGTGAGTTGAACATATTCCAGTTACCTCCTTCCAACATAGACTCATGACCAACACCACAACACAATTTTTAAATTTTTATTTTATTTACTTATTTATTTTCAAATGGTATCTCAACTACCATCCTCAATTAGATTGATATCGGGGGGCTGTTCTGGGGTTTTAGGGTGTGGGGCATATTATAAAGCACTCATAATCGAACAATCTCGGCTGTATGTTTGAGATCGTTGTAATGCTAGAAGTAGTAATAGCTTCCAAAACCAAGTTTTTCTACAGATTAACATGTTCTTTCAGAATATATAAATAAGCAAATCTTTCGATAGTTCCCCTCAATGAAAACTAGTTCCCCGACACCACACGCGGAGATATATCCCCAGACCATAACACCACCTCCCCCATGCTTAACAGTACATTTAAGATTCTGGATGTAGAGCAGTATTGGGCCTCCTCCGAACCAAAACAATGCCATCGTTATGAAAATAGGTTGAGTTTCCTTCCGTCTAAGAAAACAACGCTGTTTCAGAAATTCAGATCCTTTCTTCCGATTCTTTCTGCCTATATAGTGCTTCTTTCTGGGTACTCTAGCTCTGTATCCTGTACGATTGATGAGACTCTTCCTCGGGGTATCGTTTTCTTTCTTAACTGTTCTCCAGTATAAGCAGATATCGCATTACATGTAAACTTTGGGTTCTCCTTGATCATTTGGATTATGTTCCTAGTTTCTCTGGTGGTCAGCTTTTGTGGGCGACCAGCTGTTTCTTTGTTTATTACCAAGTTTGTTTCTTTTAATTGCTTAACTGTACTCTGCACAGTCGATCGACTTCGCTCAACGATGTTTGCAGTTTCGGAATACAATTTCCCTTCGGGAGTTAATGAGACAATCAACCGCCTCATTTCCACTTTCCTTTGCGACCCATTTGAACCACTTTTATCACACCAATCACACAGTACAGCTAGTTTAACGTCCAGTTAACACCTACGAGAGCCTGAGTGTGGAAGACAACTAGTTTGTCCGTTGTTTCCTTGTTCACAGCCAAGTGTACGAAAATACGTCAGTCTGGTACTATATAAACACTTCTCGTCTTCACACACTAATACGGTCTTGCACTTGTGGCTGATATGTGGCATTACAGGAAATCTCAAACAAGGGGAATAGAGTATGCACACGAATATACAGTAAATCGAGTTAAAAGTCGCTTACTGTAACATGTTTTACTATATAAATGCTTAAGACCCTGTCTGTGGATTATGCTCAATGTGTCTCCGAAAATGCGCCATTTGACTTCGTTGGCTAGACCTAGCGTTTAGAGTGCACTATGCCTTCTCTTATGAGCTCCAAGAAATGTGTTACTTTCATTAACCTGTGTGAAAAATGAAAATCTACACCCTGTTCCAGTCATCCGACCGGGTCAGGAATGGAATGAATGAAGCCCCCATCTAGCGGCGAGGATATGAATTATGCCGGCTGCCGAAGCCTGTCGCACTCCTCTGTCATTTTTTAAATTTCATTGGAAAGGTTCACCCGAAAGTACATTTTAGTACAATAACACTAACTTTCCTTTTTTATTTTTATATTTCGAAAAACGGTATAGCTCACATTTATGACCACACAATCTTCAAACATAGTCATAGTTTGCTTGGTAAATTTTTGTTTTTGCACAATTTATAGTGAAAACCGATTTTTTGGGTACTCTAACACTGTATCCCGTACGATTGATAAGAATATTCCTCGCGGTATCACTTGCTTTCCGAACTGTTCTCCACCATAAGCAGATGTCCCACTAGATGTAGATTTGGGGTCCTCCGTCATTTGAATTACGTTAGACAATAGCATGTAGTTGCGTTTGATTTGGACCAGTCCCTGTTTAACGAAGCGACTGTTGAGAAGAAATTAATGTCATCTTTCTGTTTCTGCTTTCTTATAAATGCATATAAACGCATTGCATGGTTCCATATATAGTAATGGAATTTTTACCCTTACATCTTCCAGGAGGAAAATTCCTCTGGTTACTGGATATATCATCCAGTTTGGTGCAAATTTCCCTGCTCCAAGTGCTCGTTTCATGAATTTTGTTTTAATGTTTTCGCTTTTTTGTATGTCTGCGATGCTTAATTTCTCCCAAACTAGAGTGAGACCATATGTTACTATTGGAATTATTGTAGTGTCAAAAACCTTCATTGTTGGTAATGTTTTAATATTAAGAATTGTATGTATAGCTGCTGCTGTCCTATCCTCAATGTGAGCTCTATGTGACGAAGAGGTTGCCAGTAGTGTTATTCCAAGGTATTTAAATGTTCTTACGGCCGGGCTGAGTGGCTCAGACGGTTAAGGCGCTGGCCTTCTGACCCCAACTTGGCAGGTTCGATCCTCCGTCCGGTGGTATTTGAAGGTGGTCAAATACGTCAGCCTCGTGTCGGTAGATTTACTGGCACGTAAAATAACTCCTGCGCGACTAAATTCCGCCACCTCGGAGTCTCCGAAAACCGTAAAAGAGTAGTTAGTGGGACATAAAGCAAATAACATTATTATTATTAAAATGTTCTTACATGGTGCAGTGGTTCTTTTGTTAGTAATATGGTGTCCCTTGCTGATATTTTTCCTCCTTTCCTAAAAAGCATATCCTTCGTTTTATCTAAATGTATTTTGAATGTATTTTCGTCCGCCCAACTTTCAAGGTATACAGTATCTATTAGATGACGAACCAGTGGACTACAATAAACGTGTGTATGTGTCAGTTCGTTTTAACATTCCAAACAGTAAATAACAACTATAAATAGTTGCTCCGAGGTGAATCGCACTGTTGTAAGGCCAGTACCATTGCTGGTCAGATACTAAGATCACTTTCGCTTTCATATCGCTGTTGTGTTCATCCATCTCTAGGTCTTTTCCCACTTACCTCAAAGTAGAACGTTACTGCTGCCACAGAAGTGGGCTGTGGTCTCCTCACGAGCCTATACCTTCGAGTCTCCTTTCAAACATCCTTTCGGCAAAGTTCTACTTTGAGGTAAGTGGGAAAAGACAAAAGACCTAGAGATGGATGAACACAACAGCGATATGAAAGCGATATGATGTTCATAACAGGATAAAGTGGGGACAGCATTCAAGGAGGGCAGACCCTCCAGCTTGAAACGGGAAATTGCCAAGAGGATGAAGGAGAAGAAGAAATAGTTGCCCGCCGAAATTAATAGAATAATTATCATAATTCGCACGCTCTGGTCGGCACAAACTGGGTTGCCAGTACTGAATCCCGGATGCGATGATGGCGGATTGATGCAAATATCAATGCTAACGGAGGGCATTTTGGACATTTCAAGTGAGAGTTTCATGTGATATGTTCTGTTCCTGTAGCCGACCCCGCGGTGTAGGGGGTAGCGTGCCTGCCTCTTACCCGGAGGCTCCGGGTTCGATTCCCGGCCAGGTCAGGGATTTTTACCTGGATCTGAGGGCTGGTTCGAGGTCCACTCAGCCTACGTGATTACAGCTATGGAGCTTCGGACTGAACAACGGCCGCTTGGTAAGACATGGCCCTTCGGGGCTGTTGCGCCATGGGTTTTTTTAATGTTCTGTTCCTGTGTGTTTCCCATGAGTGATGCATTATACAAAATGAGTTCCAACATGGCAATAAGTAGTTTCCGCACTTATGTCCATCTAATACATTTTTTCTTCCATGTGTAAGGACTGTGTACTGGAAGTTTGGACACACCTTTTTAGATCCTGTGCAACACTTCACGACACCCGATCAAGCTTCCCGTTTATTTGACAGTAGAACACAAATATTATTGTACAGGGCGGTATACCTCCACCCGCTAGTTTAAATATTGCGCCAATTGAAACTCCTCTACAGGAGAAAGCCTGAACTTTAAAAAACTGTATTAACTCAACAGTTTCTCCGAAGATGGCTCTGCGTGAATTTTGATGTGTTTTTGTTTGTCATTGATCAAGAAGTGTGGACGTTCTCTACCAGATGTCTCTACAAAAAAACTATGATCATGCACTCTGGTGCAAAGGAATAAACCTTCTTGAAGAAATTTTGTATTCAAAAGTTGTTGTCTTTACTAAATTTTTGTTCTTTTATTTTTGGGTTGGCAATATTAATCCTTCCTTCCGCCAGGTTTGAACTTAGCCAATCCCGAATTTCTTTAATTAATTCTCAGCCAATCGTGTATGTCTTCTTCGATATGGATATGTAGCTCTAAGCTATCCAATAACGTTGAGGGGGTGTGTCTACTCATTCTTGAAAGGTCTCGAATTTTCCACGAGGGTATAAAAACTGCTGATTTTCTTGTCTCCGGGCCACTAGTATAACATCTAACTCAGTGTGTGGATATGTAGCAGGGGGCGGGAAGCGCCCCGTTCTTCAGGCACCAGTTCTTCATCACGGTAATGGCCTCTTAACATCTTTATCTCTTGCTAGCTCAGCAGTTTAACTCTCGGGGAAGGTTCGAAACCTTTAATATGTAACCTACCAATTTAAAATGTAAATTCCTTTTCAGTCTAAGTATAAACTACAAATCTCTTTTACTGTAAAGCGGGGATAGAGAGTGCTTTACCCTCTCGAGCTCCCCTTCATCTTGAAATTGAGGTGACTAAGTTTTCATAACCGTTTCTACGCTACCTTAATGTGTTAAGTTTCCTCATACGAGTCACCTCCATAGATTGGGATTAGCCCCTGTATTATCGGCCTAGTGCCTCTTAGGTTTTAATAACTTTTGTGTAGGAGTGCATGTATTCGCCTCCATTCAATTTTGTATTTTGGGCCATTTAATTAACCCGATGTTTTGTTTTCTGCATGTGAAGGCCCTGTAGGTTGGGTATTAAATGCCCCTGCTTCTTTGTGTGCCTTGAGGGCAGTTAGTAGTAAGGGTTGTTGTGGCCTTTGATAGGCTTGTAAAAATCGAGAGCAGGTCAGCTCTTTCTGGTATTTTGGAAGGTGCCTCTAGGAGGCCTGACATTATTAAGCGGGAGCAAGAGCTCCATGTAATGAAGGGGTTTTCTGCCCTTTGTTAAATTGTGGGTGTGAGCTGAGAGATCAGACTTTGGGGCTTGTAGCCCAGAATTTGTAAAGTTGCTGTGTACCTGATTTAACTGTTGTTATTTGTTGTACGCTCAAAATTCTATGTTACCATTGTTAAGTTTTGAAAATGTAACCTTGTTGAAATTTTAATTCATCTTTCGAACTTTTGTAGTTGAGACCTATTCCAGCCCGCACCTTCTTTCACATCCAACTACCACGGATATCTCCGTAACAATTATAATTTCAGGAATTCTCGTTTTAATTTCTACAGACGGATCCTATTCTTGTATAGATGACATCCTAGGTACCTGAAATGTGACACGCATTCAAAGGCATTTTTGTCTAATACGATAACAGCGTTAATGATTTTCTACTTGCTAATTACAGTAAATATTGCTATGCCTAGTTGCACTTAAGTCTTAAAACAAAAGTCACCACCATCAGCATTTTCTTCCTGGTCATTTCCTAGTTACATGGGGTCATCACATTTTGTAGATTCGGCCCAGTTTTACAACCGGATGCCTTTCCTGACACCAACCCTACGTGGGGGAATGTATTTACTATCGTTTCTGTGGTGGTTTATAGCGCGATGTGTAGATGAAGATGTGTATTGAGACAGACAAAAGCATTCGGTCCCCGAACCAGATAATTAACTATACAGAGCTAAAATCCCAGACCTGACCGGGATTCGAACCGCAGTCCTCCGAAGCAAACAGCAGTACGCTATCAGAATGTTACTTTAGATCAGACTCCTTTGTTTATTTCGTTGATGCTCTCCAAAAGGAATTTTAGGTCTTTTTAATAGTCGGCTAATACCACGGTATCATCTTTATAGCGTCCGGCTCCACGGCTAAATGGTTAGCGTACTGGCCTTTGGTCAAAAAAGTCCCGGGTTCGATTCCCGGCGGAGTCGGGAATTTTAACCATATTTGATTAATTTCGCTGACACGGGGGCTGGGTGTAAGTGTCGTCTTCATCATCACGACGCGAAGGTCGCTGACGGGCGTCAAATAAAAAGATCTGCATCTGGTGAGCCGAGCGAGGTGACACTCCCGGCATTAAAAGCCATACAACATTTCATTTCCTCTCTATAGCGGACAGTGTTAGTTTCTTGTTGTTGTTGTTGTTGTTGTTTCCTTCATGAATTTCATGAAGGGTAATTCAAAAACGTCCCCCTGTGGCGGTAGAATGCATTCACAGTATCCCCTGCCTATCGTAAAATGAGACTAAAAGGGAACCAGGGGGCTTTAATCTTGGCAGCGTGGGTTCGTAACCACAGGTCACCTAGCTTATTCTGGTATTGCTTCTACTTGTATAAGACAGCTCGTCTTCATCTATCCTATCCGACCTCCCTTTGTCAACTTTTGTTCTTTTCAGACCCCGACGGTATTAGGTTGCGAGGCCTAGGGAGTCTTTCATTTTGTTTTATTTTTTCTGCCTCCATATCGTAATGAGGATGATTATCATGATGATGATGATGATGATGATGATGATGATGATCGCATCCAAGTATTTAAAGTCTGAAAGCGGCCACAATACCTTTATCACCGATTGTAACGAAGTCGTCAAGTTGGGTATCGACAGGTCAGTTTTGACAGTCAAACAGACGCTCAAGATCTGACAAGCGTAACGGTTAAAACTATTAGCTGCCGTCCTCGGAGGCCTAGGTTCGATTCCTGGTGCTGTCAAAAATTTAAGATTGGTAAGAGGGCAGATATGTGATTAAAAGGGGTGCATGCAGCTCACGTCCACAGAGCTCGTTCTTACGGGCGCACAGCGTGTAGCCCACAAACTTATAGTCCTAATATTGAAAGAAGCGTTCTGACAGCTAGCGAAGGGAGTGTCCGTTTACTCCCTGCCTGGCTGGCTAGACAAAAGGAAGTAGAGATGTGGTTGCCATGGAAACGTGGGCGGACCCTATGCAGTCGCCATGGAAACGTTCCTGCTGCTCGTCTGGAGTTGCTTGGAGTTTCTCAGTTATATCTTGTCGCACTCTACAACAGAAAATAGCGGTCTGAACGAACACAAGAGCAAGAAGGTGAAAGAAATGTTGAAATATGGCAACACGGATCACCTTCTGAACCAGGAGCAGGCCAACATACCGGATGAAACCAGGGAACCCAACCTCAACGGTGTCTTACTTGCCATTCGTGACTTCCGCACCGCTCACGACGATCTTCGAGATCAACTTCATGATTTACAGCGTTCCGTCCAGACGGATGACGCCACTTCCTTGGAGAAAGACCACCAAGAGGAGCCCCAGCTTCCACAACAACCTGCAGCGGGCTACAACTGGCGCACTCTGGTGCCACCGCAATATAGCAAAGTCATCCCGGTGCCAGACACTGCCGCCGTAATTTGTCTAGCTGAGGCCCTCATGTCTCTCATCCCTCCTGCTCCAGTCGGCCGGGATCAACACGAAGGGCAAGTCCTCCTGTGGGCCCTTTCTGCCTGGCCGAGCCAGCAAGCTTTCTTCTATACGAGAGCTTCCATGCTTTACGTGGCTCTCACCCGGGGGTGGCAATACGCCCTCCAACTGGACATGGCGATAGGTTACAACGTATTGCTCCTTCCAGTCGGATTTCAGTTTCAAACGCCCACCCGGGCGCCTACGGTACAGTAGTCCGTCCTCCTGCGCGAACTGTCAGAACGCTTATTTTAATATTACGACTATAGCTTTTCCTTAAATCATGCATTAGTTCGCCCCAGACTGATTTCCTTCACAGCACTTCTCTACGCATCTGTTTTTTATGTTCAAAATCTTTTGATGACAACTTATGGAGGACGGCTTAGACATGATGTTGGGTTCGACACCGGGCTCGCACCGATGCCTCCGCAAGCACAGCAACAATGATACACAAGAGAATCTTACGTGACTAACATGCCTTAAGTAAGGTATAAAATAAAAGACGAGCGGAGTGCGCCCTTCGGACGAGGACACGATTTACGTTTTTACCCTTTCTTTTATCGATACCTTTATTCTTCGAAGTGTCGAATCTCTTCCGCTTGCCTTATGAATAGAATTAATAGAGGACGGTTGTCCCGCTGTAATTTTTTAAAGGTTCTTCAGTTTGCCCAAACTAATTTTGAGTAATATTTATAAACTATCTGGAAAAAAAAAACATTTATTTAAAATAGAATGACGTATTTCATTCCTGAAAGAACATCATCGAGATTCTATAAAGTGAAACCTATATTTAGCATGTGTCAGGCCCATCCTGCTGTACGGCTGTGGGGCCTGGTACTATATTCCGAAAACTCACATGTTAAAACTACAGACTTTTCAAAACAAAACCCTCCGACGAATAACTAAAGCTCCACTCCTAAGATCTAATAAAAACATACGAACCGAACTTCGTATTCCGCTTATTAGATCTCAGGTAAATAAAATAGTCAAGATGGTCAAGTCTAGAATCCTCCTTAATCATTCTACCGACCCGCGCATGCGACTCTTAAAGCAGGTCGTACGGACGAAGAAGCTGAACACCCGTTTCAAACATCGCGGCCCTTGACTAACTTACGAACTGTTTTAACTAGTTACCTCGCCACTTTTCGGCCTAATTTGGTTTAATAACCTAAATTTACTAAAAATCAAAATTAATCTCTCCCTGAAAAGGCCCGTATGTTAAGAAGAGAAGCTTTCCGCCCTCTCTAAATTCTTCTTCACTAAATTTACTCCGAACCCACAATTAGATTTGTATCCGAGTAGCGAAGAGGGGGATTCTTTCCTGACATGAAAAATATTTTTTCTTCTTCTGACAGATTGCTTCACCGCCGCCAGTGTACGTGATGGAGATTTTCCGATTCATGGGCGTGTCGCGGAAACATAAGTAAAATGGTATAGTTTCACCCTGGGACTCGCATGTACTCGCTATCAACAAAAAAATAATTAAAAATTATCAAATCATACTATGCTTGGGTGAAGAAAAAAAGAGGACTTCACTAAGATAAGAACTTAAAATCTGGAACTTAAGTATTTAAATACAAACAAATAGAAGTGTTTATACATTTCTAAATATTTCAGAGTGATTTGATAGAATCTGATTATGTTCTTTGGATTAATATTATTATTATTATTATTATTATTATTATTATTATTTAAAGGGGCCTAACATCTAGGACATCGGTCCCTAATGGTTCCAGACGAGAGGAAACATAATAACAATTACAACATTCCAAAATCCATCCACTGACCAGAATTCAAAACATGGTGAAGAATGAATGAATGAATGAATGAATGAATGAATGAATGAATGAATATGAATTTAAAATAATCAGCGGATCCATAGTAATAGTTGAAATAATTCCAAAATCCATCCACTGACTAGAATTCGAAAAGACGATAATGAACAATGATTATGAACTTAAAACAATCAGTAGATCCCAACCGCAATGCTCCACTTTCCCATAAAACAATGGTATAAACTGAACAAGGGACTGCTTCTAAGGCAAAATCCTAAATCGATGATGCTTGTTGTCTAAATGGGTCCAAAAATCCAGACGACCGGCCCTTCATAATGGTACTAATTGCTGATTAAGTATAATCATGGTGTTCCACATATAGTGGTGCTAATCACGGATACTGTAAACCCATAGCGATCCACCCACGATGATACCGATCATAGACCCATGGTGTTCCTCACATAGTGGTACTAACCGCTAGTAAAATCGACCCATTGTGTTCCTCGCTTGATGGTACTAATGACAGATAACCTCATGGTTCAAAATCCACCATCCTTTGGTCGCCCCTCTTACGACAGGCAAGGGACACTGTGGGTGTATTGTTCACCTGCGTCCTCCACTCACAGAGGTATGTTCTTTCAAGAACGAAACACTTCATTCTATTTTCGTTAAGTTGTTTCTTTTTTCAGGTATAATACTGTTACCACATATTTTCTTTTTCAGGTAGTTTATGAATTTATTACCGTACTCAAAAGTTTTGGCAGACTGAAGAACGTAACAGTTAAAAATTAACCGAGTCGAAACTGAAAAGAGTTGGCTTCAAATACTACAAATCATTGTACTTCCTACGTAACTTTGTATTTACATTATCTTATTATTCCTTGGAACGGTTTTTATAAATTAAAAACTTCGAACTCCGCTTGCTCTACCGCAGTTCAGTTTCTGCAGCGAGTTGGGTTTCCTTGGCGACGCGAAAGAGAGAGCTACTCCAGCGAAATTTAAGTCGCTTGGTTGACGCATACACTTGAAGCTTCCTTGTCCTGGGAGCGGGGCGGGGCTGTGGGCCCTCCCCGACAGCAATTTACGGCGACAGGCCAGCTAGCTTGGGAAAGGTATGTTAGTTTTAATACTTGACACTCGTATTGTTCAGCGTCACACACTACAGACTACAAGAAAAATATCAACATGTGAACAGTTTAGCCACTTGCACATCGTCTTGCTAATAAAAATAGAGAGATTTTATGAAGTCAATTGTAATATAGAAGAATATATGTTAATCTTGTATTTCGGCATGTATTTTTTTTTCGAGTAATTCATTGATGCCACGTGGAGAATATGTTTTCCGATAGC
The DNA here is from genome assembly GCF_040414725.1 of Anabrus simplex. NCBI lineage: Eukaryota > Metazoa > Arthropoda > Insecta > Orthoptera > Tettigoniidae > Anabrus > Anabrus simplex. The sequence goes on along the minus strand of NC_090270.1, from coordinate 76,861,142 downwards.
CGCAGAAAAATATTTAGGTTGCCCAGCATGAACACAGAACTAGGCGCGAAGTAAAAGAATTTTGTATTTGGTTGTCTGTGATGGTGGTATACAGTGATTTTTTTTAGTGTTCCTATTCTATTATAGGTGAAGTTTCCGCGAGTTCTGTGTCATTTTCAATGAATATAGCGTGTGTTATACGACGTCACGAATATTTTTCCCTCGTTTGTCGTTGATGTACGTATACTCATAAGCGATTGAAGCTATAAAACTTCGGCGACGGTAAATTACCAGTTAAATTTTGCTGATTCAGTTTAGGTTTTTAAGTTAAAAACAAATAGTTGGTCCCAGTGTATTTTTGTGAAAAACATGACTGTACTGTGCTATCACGAAGTGTCACTGGGGGGAACTGTAAGTACATTGTTTAAAATCTGCTATAGATTAAGTTGTGATGGTGTCGTCGCTGCCATGAATATCAATTTGGAAATATCATCCCTGCTCTGGCAAACTAACGAATCTGCAAATTATCCAAAGGTTAGGAGAGCTAAAAGAAGTTGTGATTACTCATGTAAAATCAATTTTTATATTTAATTGTTGGTTTTATGTGTTAGGCATACAGAACGAGCTGCAGATGTGAGACTTTGTCAGAGGGTAGACAATATATAAATAACAAAATCTAGACCAGAACTTCACAACTACAGATTCCTTAGTTTGTCAGTTTCGCTAGTTTGCCAGAGTGGGGACGAGTGCGAGTTTGTGGTTGAAAACATTCTTGAAGGAGCTTTGTGAGGTAAACCTTTCAGCGAAAAATGCACCCTTATAACATGGTAAAGTTGATTTTAGAGACCGTAGTGGGGCTACAATTGCTTATAAATTTTTAAAAACTTTTTGCCGCAGGGGTAACGAATGTGTTTACCGCTCGCCACTGGAAAATATCTTCAACGCTTCAAAACGGTTGGAGATAGGATACAACCTTCTTTCATACCTTTTTTTGTAACTCGAATTCTTCAGTAAATTTCTTTAGTATCATACATTAAAGTCTTTGTGCTTAAGCAAAGGAATGGTGATGTCTCAGAACGGGTTCCTTGTCGCAGACAGCCTTCCAACTGTTTATAAACCCTCGCGCATTAAGGTCGCGGGACAGATGATCTAATTGTTCCTAGCAACTGTAAAGCATCATCTAACTGTGACAGTTGTTCGTATTTATAGCCCAGAGGTCTCGAGTTGCAATACACTAACAAATAAATTAGTCCACTCATAACCCAAACAGTGAAGGTAATATATTAATGTGGATGTAAACAGAACTTGTAATAATTAAGCCTTTCAACCGAGAACGAAGCATCTGCGATTCTGTAAACACTGAATATCGTAATTAAAATGTAGAAACAGAAATTGTTGACAAGTTGTTAGAAACTGAAACTGTTGACAAGTAAATCATTTGCACACTTTTATCGAATGCCCATTAAATTTTATAGGACGGCATAAACATGACATAAATCTGACAGAAACACCAGCTGTTTACTGAAATGTCATCCAATTAATTTCATTGCTACAAAAGATATCACGTCTTCTGAGATGAACTACTGTAGGTGCCTATAATTTTGCATAACTCTTATTACAACATCTGACGCGTTTTCCCCGAATCACAGATCTGTTACACGAAGCGGTAGGGTCGCTTAATCACACATTTGACAACCATTGTGACTCCCAAACCTACTATGCATAACGACAGTAGTGATAGAGACTGCTGCTTTAAAAGAAAGTACAATACTCGCGTAACACTAATCAGAGGAAACAGGAAGAGGTCCGACGTTTCGAAGAATGAATGTAACGGCATAATAATAATAATAATAATAATAATAATAATAATAATAATAATAATAATAATAATAATAATAGTTTTTTATAATTTGCTTTACGTCGCACCGACGCAAATAGGCCTTATTGCAACGATGGGATAGGAAAGGTCCAGGAGTGGGAAGGAAGCGGCCGTGGCATTTGCGTGGTGTGAAAATGGGAAACCACGGAAAACCATCTTCAGGGCTGCCAACAGTGGGGTTCGAACCCACTATCTCCAGGATGCAAGATCACAGCTGCGCGCCCCTAACCGCACGGCCAACTCGTCCGGTAGTAGTAGTAATAATAATAATAATAATAATAATAATAATAATAATAATAATAAATATTTTCTACTGCATCTAAGACTTCATTTCCTAATTTATTATTACCTGCATCACCTGACTTCATTCGACTACATTCCATTACTTTTCTTATAGATATATTTATTTTCATCTTGGATTCCTTCTCCAAGACTGTGTCCGTACCGTTGAGCAATTTCTGAAGATCTTCTGCAGACTCGGGTGAAATAGTTTTATCTACAAATCTCAGAGTTTTTATGTACTCTTCTTGGTTTGTGATTCCTTTTCCAAATTCCTCGTTGATGTCCTTTACCCACCGTACTACATAAACACTGAAAAGGAGAATGGACAAACTGCAGTCTTGCCGCATTCCTATATGGATTGCTGCATTTTTTCAGAGCCCTCGATTCTTATCACTGCAGAGCAATTTGTGTATACATAATCCTTCTTTCACAGTATCTCATCCCGATCACCTTCAGAACCTCAAATAGCTTGGTTCAATTAACACCATCGAATGCATTTTCTGGATCTACGAAGCCAGGTACGTGGGCTTGCCGTTCTTAACTCGATCCTCTCTAAGATCAGACGTAAAGTCAAAATCTGTCTTTCCATTCCTCTGTGAATAATGAAAAATGAAAATCCACAGCCTGTTTCCAGTCATTAGTCCGGGTCAGGAAAGGAATGAATCAAGCCCCACACTAGCGGCGAGGATAGGAATTGTGCCGGCTGCCGAAGCCTGTCGCACTCCTCTGGGACAATGATTAATGAATGACAGATGAAATGAAATGATAGTGGAAAGTGTTGCTGGAATGAAATATGACAGGAAAAACCGGAGTACACGGAGAGAAACCTGTCCTGCCTCCACTTTGTCCAGCACAGATCTCACATGGAGTGACCGGAATTTGAACCACGGAACCCAGCGGTGAGAGGCCGGCGCGCTGCCGCCTGAGCCACGGAGGCTCTCTCTTCTGTGAATAATGTGTTAAACTTCTGCAAGCATGAGGTACTAAACCAATGATGCGGTAGTTTTCATGCTTGTCAGCACCTGCTTTGTTTGGAATAGGTATAACAACATTAGATGGCACTTCTCTGTATCATACAACTTACACACTGAATAATAATAATAATAATAATAATAATAATAATAATAATAATAATAATAATAATAATAATAATATGGATTTTATGTGGGATTCCAGGCAGGAAAACCATAGGTTAATATGGGTTTCACCCAGTGGTGGTTCTTGAGGTATGAATTCAGGGGGTCACACAGGCGAGAGCAGAAATAAATTAAATAAATTCGTACCTCACTGAGCATTTACGATTTTCGGAGACGCCATAATGCCGGAATTTTCTCCTGCAGGAATTCTTTTACGCGTCAGTAAATTTACAGACAAGGCTGACGTATTTGAGTACCTTCAAATATTACCGAACTGAACCGGGTTCGAACCTGCCAACTTGAGCTCAGAAGGCCAGCACTCTACCGTCTGAAATACTCAGCCTGACATAATCATCATCATCATCCTCTGGATCGTTTAACTTTACAACAGTATTATGAATACACAAAAAAACGGGCGAGTTGGCCGGGCGGTTAGGGGCGCGCAGCTGTAAACTTCCATCCGGAAGATAGTGGGTACGAACCCCATTGTGGGCAGCCCTTAAGATGCTTTTCCGTGGTTTCCCATTTTAACACCGGGCAAATGCTGGGACTGCACCTTAAGTGTAGCCACGGCCGCTTCCTTCCCACTCCCAGGCCATTTCTATCCCAAGACCTATTTGCGTCGGTACGACGTAAAGTCAATTGTAAAAAATACACGGAAAAGTGAAATGCAATGCACATAATGAAGTACGTTGTATAGTAAATAGTCAACTGAATACACTAAGTATATTGTATAGTAAATAATCAACACTTAATTAAAGAAAGCAACATCATTCGGGCTGTTTTCATCTCTACGAAGAAACTACTAAATATAACGATAAATATTACACACAGCACTCTGACTACAACAGCAAGTTTGCAGCCTTCGAACAGCACTCCAGGGTGTAAAGGTAGTACCGTTAGAAACCCCCAATCCATCGTCCCCAATAGTGCCAGCAGTGAGCTCCGGACACATCGAGCTTGTGACCGAGGCTCCTGTAATATTTTTGCAGTGTTCTCTCTGGTCCATATGTCCAGAGGCAAAGTAGCGGAAAGGTTTCCTTATACATTGTCCCTTCAGTGACAGAGGGGTTATGCTCCGCTGCTGCATTTAGCACCAGGACTAGCAGAATAGAAGCACACAATACATATAATTCGCTGTATTTATGCCATGATGACGTAAATACCTTAATTTCGATTATTTCCTCATTTTAATTTATACCTGAAAAGCAAGTAGGCTCATATCTTATAAGAGGGTGCGGGTGGGGGGGGGGGGGGGGCACGTGACCCTGTGCCCTTAAAGAGCAGCCGCCACTGGTCTCACCATACGGAAATAGGCTGTTCGTAGGGCCCCTGATTTTACCAAAAATCATACAAACTTTATGGATAGTCTAGTGAAATAGGGCAAGCCCCATGTACATTAGCTGCTTTACTGACCCACTAAGCTAATATTTACAATAATCACGGTACTTCCACGATCTTCGGAGACTCCAAGGTGTCGCTTCTTGTCCCGCAGGAGTTATTTTACATGCTGGCAAATCTACAAACAAGAGGCTTTCTAGATTAGTCAAGGTATATGAGGAGGAAGTATCAGAAGAATGTGTCGAGTTTGTAGACATGGAATTAACCATTTGGAAGTAGAATCACAAGGCGATATTCATGAAATACTTTTATAATGGCACAAACTCGTAAAGCCGCTCCTATACACCTGTCAAGAAATATATGCTGTCCTAATGCTAATGAGACAACATCTTGCTTCGAAGACACGATAATTAATTTCCTGAGCAGCCATAGAGTAACAGGCCTTGAGTTCCTCTACATATCAGCAAGTAATTGTGAAATCCAGTAAATATCTGTGGTAAGGTATTCGATTTTCATGATGTTCCTATCCAGACTCCTGTTGCCAGTTTGTTATCTGGCCAAGAAGAAACCAGCGTGACCAACTATTAAGTGATGAATATTTCAAATAGGGAATATCCAAATGGCGCATGTCTCACATGATTTTTTTCGTCGTCGACGTCGTTGTCGTCGTCGTCGTCGTCTTCTTCGTCCCCCATTTTCACACGGCAGGAATCAGTAAAGCCTTACTGAACGTAACCTACAGTATTAGAATGATGATTCAATGTGTATAATGTTACGTGGTAATGCGACTGTCAGCTTAATAGTTCCTGCAAGGGGTTAGTGAGTGAGACCGGAGAGCTACCGGCCGACCTGCGGGCACGTGACAACCACTGCTTCTGTTGTCCCTTTCGTCTGGTGTATTCGTGAATATTTTGGAAGGCGAAACTAGAACATGTGTATTCTCGCCGTACCCCGAAGATTCTAGAACTTCATGACCAGGTACATGAAAACAGGCTCGCCTCGAAGGGTTTGTTGTGTGTTGAGTAGTCAGTTACGAGTCGTGAGCTGAGAGTTCAGTGCGTGAAGCGGTCACGTGAGTTAATTCTACAAATTATCGGACTTGTCTGGAGTCGAGCCAATGGACATGCGTTCGAACCTGACTACATGGAACTGCTGTATGAAGTGACTCGGGTGCGTGTGCAGCGAAGTGAAAGGTGATATTATTGCTAGTGGCTTTACGTCGCACCGACACAGACAGGTCTTATGGCGACGATGGGATAGGAAAGGGTTAGGAACGGGAAGGAAACGGCCGTGGCCTTAAGTAAAGTACAGCCCCAGCATTTGTCTGGTGTGAAAATGAGAAACCCTAACCGCACGGCCAACTCGCTCGGTCCTCTGTTTCCACCCATTTAATTTGTCGAACGCTGATACACGTGTACATCTCATCAGACTCCAGAGAATAGATAGTGTCACTGGTGGTAGTTCCATAAGCCATGTTCTGAATTGGTTTCCCCTTTTCGACACACTGTATTCCATACAGATGCCTTACAAAAATGATTGAAATCCTCGAAAGCTCCTTCAGTCTGGTTTTGGAGGATGCACGAAGTTTGATGTCATCCATACATCCAGGATGTCTGATCTGACACCTTTCTCGGTTTCTAACACCACCCCATTTCAGTAAAATTCGTAAATGTTGAGAGGGATGTTAAAAGCCGAACAAACGAAATCGAGACAGTGATGAATTTATACCACAGAAACATCACTGTCTCTAAGAATCTCACAATTATGGGATTTACCTTGTACATATCCAAAATATTTACAAGTTATTTATTTATTTATTTATTTATTTATTTATTTATTTATTTATTTATTTATTTATTTATTTATTTATTTATTTATTTATATTTTCGAATAGAGCCCCTATGGACTGCGTCTTAACAACCAATATCATTTTCCGACTTGTTGGTTGAATGGTCAGCGTACTTGCCTTCGGTTCAGAGGGTCCCGGGTTCGATTCCCGGCCGGGTCGGGAATTTTAATCGCTTCTGATTAATTCTTTTGGCTCGGGGACTGGGTGTATATGTCCGTCCCAACAATCTCCCAATCATATCCAGACAACATACCACACTACCAACCACCACAGAAACACGCAACAGTGATTACATCCCTCCGTGGAGGGCTGGCATCAAGAAGGGTATGCATCCATAAAACAGGGCCAAATCCACATGTGGGACGCAGTTCGCACCCGCGACCCCACAGGTGTGGAAAAAAGCAGCAGGAAAAGAAGATCATTTTCAGTGCCTATGTCTTGTTCGTCTGCCGGATTTGACGTCATGTCAGTATCTCTTGAGTCCATCGGTCAGAGCTTTCTTCGCCGGGCTGAGTGGCTCAGACGGTTGAGACGCTGGCCATCTGACCCCAACTTGGCAGGTTCGATCCTGGCTCAGTCCGGTGGTATTTGAAGGTGCTCAAATACGTCAGCCTCGTGTCGGTAGATTTACTGGCACGTAAAAGAACTCCTGCGGGACTAAATTCCGGAACCTCTACGTCTCCGAAAACCGTAAAAGAGTAGTTAGTGGGACGTAAAACAAATAACATTATTATTATTAGAGCTTTCTTCCGCTCCTCTGATAAAGGGCCTCTCCGTATTCTGGGTTCTGTCTCCACCATACAATCCTGATAGCTTTTTACCAACCATGTCATTGATTTTATCCTCCGTACTGCCCACCTCTCGCAGATCTTTCTCACACTCTTGGAACCATCACAACGTAGGTGCATTTGGTTTTAGAAAATTTCAGATTTTCTTTGTGAGGCGCTCATTATTCATACGGAAGGTAAACCCATAAAACAGTGATCTCTTTATAATTGTTGTTGCTGTCGGTTCCATCTTGCTGTATACTGTATTTCAGTGGAACCTGTCCGTCAACCCAACTGTTACCCAAGATCTTCCGTAGTAGCCTGCGTTCTCCGTAAGTAGCTGATTGATTGTCCTTTTTGTTTCATGCACAGGGTCTCCGAAGCATATACGCCTTTTGGTCTAACAACAGTGTTGTAATGTCTTAATTTGGCAACGAAACTCAGCATCATCTTATTATAGATGTTTTAGTTAATTGGAATGCTCGCTCTAATTTCTGAATGCGGATATTGGTCGCTTCTTGTCCTAGGATTACTTCACTCAAGTTCTTGACTCTTCCAGTCATTCCATGGTCTGTTAACATCCATTCTGGACCATCACTGATGTTCGTCGTGTATTTTGTCTTCTCAAAGGAGATTTGCAGTCCTACTTTCTCTGCTGTATCTTAAAGAAGGTTGATCTTCCTGGTTGTTGAACTGAAGTTGGCAAATATGGCTAAGTCATCCGCGAAAGCCAGACAGTCAACATACACTCCTTTGTGTTTGAGGCCTAATCGAAACCGATCTTCGTTTCCTTCTTCTTTGTTCAGCGATTTTCTCCATTCTCGAATTACCTTTCCCAAGATACAATAATTGAAAAGAAGTGGAGAAAGTCCATTCCCTTGTCTGACCCCAGTCTTTTATCTCTAGGGGCTCTGAGATGTCATTCTTGATATTATTATTATTATTATTATTATTATTATTATTATTATTATTATTATTATTATTATTATTATTATTATTATTATTATGTACAATTCCACGAAGTAGATTAATTGACCAACTGTTAGGCTGGTTATAAATCATCTAACAGAGCCGTGTTGAGCACACGAGAAGCCTGCACGAGCTCGCGGTTAAAGGGCGAGACAATTAATGAAGGCCTCCCTCGTCTCTTTAACTTGTTTGCTTTGTAATCGGGAAGTCTGGGCGGGAGGGGAGTGAACGACTACATTTAAAGAGAAATTAGCTTGGCAACGACACCCGACCGTGACATGTGCCATGCCGTACTTTATGTACAGTAATTATTCTCCTTGTTCACTTCCAAGGTGATTTCACTTGCCACACTCAGTCAATAACAAAATTACTGAACGTATAGAATACACTCTTCACAAAACTGAAATACAACTTTCAAACCTGTAAAAATAAACGTTCACGTTGTTGATGGTGTCGGTGTTTTACCTATGATGATCAAACTATTGATAAATTGTTTATGACCGGCCGAGTTGGCCGTACGCTTAGGAGCGCGTAGCTGTGAGCTTGCATCCAGGAGATAGTGGGTTCGAATCCCACTGCCAGCAGCCCTAAATATGGTTTTCCGTGGTTTCCCATTTTCACACCAGGAAAATGCTGGGGCTGTACCTTAATTAAGGCGACGGTCGCTTCATTCCCATTCCTGGGCCTTTCCTATCCCATCGATGCCAGAAGACCTACATGTGTCGGTGCGACGTAAAACAAATGGCAATAAATAATAATTATAATGTTACACAATTGAGTGTTCAAATTCGAAGGAATTAAAGTAATACGCTCATATGGCATGAACACACGCACACAAAAAATGCATATTCCAGTTATAGTAACCAACACACGCTGACCATCACAATATTAAGAAATCTCATTCTTAGGACCAAATAATTTACTACTATTTACAACTCAAACGTCAATCGTAGGCCTACTTAGCTACACTGACTGCCCAGCGTTATAAACAGGCTCAAAACTTCAGTATTTATAGTTTAGATAAGGAGGGTGTCTTTATTATCGCATCTTCGCTGACTACTGGGTTCTCAGAACTGGCTTATTAATTCAAAAGCCTTGTTGATTGTTGTAAATGGTAGCAAGGGATGGTTATTACTGGAACAAGTTGACAAACCCACATTCTTTCAGAATTTTTTTTTCTATTGGCTTTACGTTGCACCGACACAGATATGTCTTATGGCGACGATGGGATAGGAAAGGGTTAGGAACGGGAAGGAAACGGCCGTGGCCTTAACTAAGGTACAGCCCTAGCATTTGCCTGGTGTGAAAATGGGAAACCATAGAAAACCATTTTCAGGACTGCCGACCTACTATCTCCCGAATACTGGATACCGGCCGCACTTCAGCGACTGCAGCTATCGAGCTCGGCCTTTCAGAAATAACTACCGCACTCCTACTGACGAAAGAAGCTCTGCACTACGAAGGCCTAAATTTGGAATAACTCTCTGCAATACGAATGATACTGTGTTGTGTGCTGTACCTTTATCAATACTGTATGTAAAATCACCCTTCAGCTACTGAATTAAGGAAAAGTCATGGCCCCCTCACAAGCCCTGACCCCCGCCCGCGGGGTCTGCGGGGTCCTTATCGCCTCCACTGCGTGTAGATGTGCAAATCAATGAGATGAGTGTGACTCACCGACTCACCATGTGGTCACGCTCATAAAATGCGGGATAAGTTGTATGAGGTACCATAAAAGAGCTATAAAATACAGTACTTGATAGAAGAGACGTTTCGTATGTCTGCTCTGCAAGTACAGTAGCAGAGAGAGAAAACTTCCTGTCAGCTGGCCACGGATTAGGAATAAACAGATATTACAGGAAACTATAGGGAAGAAAGAAACTTGAGTGTAGTGACTTAAGGCTGGTTATCTTCTTACCAGCCGGCTCGGTGGATCAGAAAGGAGTCCTACTCATAATCCCAAGTTGGCAGTTCGATCACAAATGAGGTAGTCGTTTTTAAAGTGTGGTCAAAAATCTTGGCACTGTATGTCATTGTTGTTGATACTATTAGTTGCTGGGATACTTGGCCGCGCAAAAAATAATGTCAACGGCTGGTGACGAGCACGCAGCATGCTATGGTGACAGCGTGGTATTAAACAGAAAACATCGCCTGAATGTTCGCAGGCAACACACCGTACGCTTGACCGCACTCCAACACGATGTCGACTGTACATAATCACGTTTATGCAAGCGTGTAGTCTGTCCCTCACCCCACGCATAGTTACTCGAACACGGCCATAGAACTCAGCAACTGTTTTAGATCTCTGGGGACGCACTAAATGTCACTCGACAAAATTCAAAATGCCAAAGAAACCATCTAGTAGAATTCCACTTTCGTTGTTATATAGCAGCACAATTGGGTAGCTAAACTGATAAGATGGCACGACTTAAGAATGTCTGCAATTCGGTAGCTGAGACAATAAGATTATTATTATTATTATCATCATCATCATCATCATCATCATCATCATCATCATCATCATCATCATCATCATCATCATCATCATCATCATCATCATCATTATTATTATTATTATTATTATTATTATTATTATTATTATTAAATACTGCTATCTATGGACTACGAAGAGACGACCACCATTCAATCCTCCATCCAGGTTCTTCTGCTGAAATCCTTGATCGTTTTCTGGAAGGATCTACTACACCTGCGACTTTCGTCTTAAACCTCCCTCTATACGGAACTCCATCCTCACTCCAAAACGTCTTCGGCGTAAAGGGGCCCATAGACGTCAGAACAACTGAGTTAAATTAAGCGTGTAGGCGAACTTAATGCCCACCCTGTCATACACATTTCGCAAACCCTTCACATGTGTACGATCTGCTTACTTTCCTGGTATCCATTCTGTGGCTGGAATCACACCAAAGAACCTGCTTGCGCGTCTGACGCGGCATGCAAAACAGCACATTCTGTTCTTATTGATATCTCAAAAACTAACTGTCCGATTTTGAAAATACTTATATATTTGAACTTGTGCGTAGTTGAACTTTTAGGCCAGCTGTATGCATTCCTGCCGTTCCATTTAAGAATATAGAGTTAGTATCAATATCTCGGTTGTTAATCACTCCATGAGAATAAATAGCACGTTATTTTACAAGACCCTAGGTACCATTTACGAATATGAAAACAGAATGCAGATATCTTTAATGGTTTAGAAGTCATTTCCGTTGAACATCTTAGGTGAATAACCCTGTATATGTATACAGTCATTGTTTAAAAACCGACGTTTTATGAAATCGTTAGGAAATAATATATAAAATGCCAAAAATGGATCGTTAAAGTTTCAAATGCGATTTCCTTCACACATGTCCTAAGAATTTAATAGAATGATAAAGTCAAAGCAAGCGATGTGTTATAAAACATTACGAATCTTTACCTTGCAGCTTGCAGGTCTGTTTGGTGTTTAAGAGAGCTTTTGAGGATTCAAAAAAATTAATTATTAATATTACCTAAACAGCTTTTCAAAAACTTCAGAACTTCTGGTATCTTTAAGCCAGACTTTGAAAAAATATAAGATTAATATTTTTTTTAACAGACTTTAAAACGTTTGAGAACTTCTCCGTCTAT